>NC_090278.1:26222675-26822675 GCF_040414725.1 Anabrus simplex
ATAGGCATAGTGAGAATTGGTGATGAAAAAACTGTCCGAGATTGGTATTATTTGTTTTCTTTCTTTACCCACCAGAGTTGGTTTTTCCCTCGGATTCAGCGAGGGATCCCACCTCTAGCGCCTCAGGTGCAGTGTTCTGGAGCGTGAGACTTTGGATCGTGGAATACAACTGCGGTGGTGGACCAGAACCTCGCCCAGGAGGTCTCACCTGCTATACTGAACAGGGACTTTGTGAAGTGCGGGGTGGGAAGATTGCGACGGATAGACAAAGAAGAGGGAATGAAGAGGCCGTGGTCCATTAAGTTAGGCACCATCCCGCCATTTGCCAAGATGAGAAGTGGGAAACCACGGAAAAGCAGTTCGACCCCGCTTGACTTAGTTGACGTCCCGAGGCTGAGTTCCAACCCTCGTACCACTTTTTAAAATTTCATGACAGAGCCGGGAATCGAACCGGGCCTCCGGGAGTGGCAGCTAATCACACTAATCACTTCACTACAGAAGCGGACTATTATTATTGTTATTCGCTAATCCGCCAACTAGAGGCCACGATAAGTTTCATTGTACATTCTGGCGTTTACTCAGGTTTCGATTGGTCAGTAGGTTTTCATTATCTCTCAGTGTCGATCACTTTACACCAGTTCTCCACTCACATCCCAGAAAGTCACGATGCTTCTTCTGAAAAGACCTCGTTTGTTTGCGACATCTGGTTGTAGACCCAGTTCTTTGAGGGCTTTCCTGGTGTTAACATACCAGGGAATTGTTGTTTTTGAGTTAAAATGGTTAAAAATGCTTTTTGTCCATCCAGAGTCACCCATCCGTCATAAGTGACCGTACAAACGAGCCCTGCGTTTGCGCATTGTATCCATCTTAGAATTAATTTCTTGTCAGGATTTTTTTACTTACATACCGTTTTTTGTAATTTGGGCCAAGAATGTTGTGGGGAATCTTTCTCTCTTTTTGTTCCAACTTAGGGAGTTAGCGTTTTTTTTTAAATTCGCAATGCCCAACTAAAGAGCGCGTGATAACTTATTTCTTCTTGTCTTCCCAAAATCTCTTCATCCTTTCGCTGTGTTTCTTTTTGCGTTCTTCCGTCCATCCTGTAGCTTATCTTTTAGTTTGATCAGCAAATTTGTGTTTGTTTATGAGATTAATGATTTTTTCCGTCTTGCATGATTTCTTCATTTATACCAATTTCCTGAAGATATTTGTTTATTTGTGTAATCCAGTTGTTCTGACATTTTTGAGATACTGCGAGATTTAGTATTTTCTTTGTTAGCCTATTGTTATCCATCCCGATCAGGTGACCATAGAATTTTTATCTTCTTTTTTCTAATGGCTTCTGTACCGGGCGAGTTAGCCGTGCAGATAGGGGCACATAGCTGTGAGCTCGTATCCGGGAGATAGTGGGTTCGAATTCCAGTGTCGGCAGCCCTGAAGCTTGTTTTCCGTGGTTTCCCATTGTCACAACAAGCAAATGCTAGGGGCTGTACCTTAATTAAGGCCACGGCCGCTTCCTTCCCATTCCTAGGCCTTTCCTGTCCCATCTTCGCCATAAGAGCTATCTGTGCCTGCGCGACGTAAAGCCACTAGCAAAAAAAATGGTTTCTGTGATTTTTTCTGTTACTTGATAGATTTTCTGTGATTTTCTTTTCATCCAAATACCATTTTCGTTTTTAGGTCCTAGAATTTTCCTGACAATTTTCCTCTGTTGTGTTTCAATGTTTTTTATTTGTGATCTGACACTAATTATCAGAGTTTCTGATGCATTAAGGGCTTCTGGTTTGACAACTGTATTGTAGTGTCGTAATTTTGCGTTTTGGGATATAGTTTTTTTTGTTGTATCTGCTCCAGACAATTATGTATGCTTTTTGTAATTTTGTAATTCTTTCTTTGTTTGCTTGCTGTTTTAACCCGTTTGGTGGAGTAATTTCGCCTAGGTATTTGAATTTAGCAAATTATTATTACTATTATTAGTGATAATATTATTATTAGAAGTCCTACCTAGAATACTTTCAACTGCCCTACATCGACCTCCTGTCAAGATAATGTTATCTTTAAAAATTGATGTTGGCTGCCTTGGAAAGTATTAAAGATCCCAGGAAATATCCCGATATGACCTTGCAGGAGATAACAAGCTTAGTGGGAGGTTCGTCGTTCAAATATTGATAATGTTTGTTTGCCTCCCTCCCGATCAATCCTCTGACGCACTGTTAGTCACTCCTCTAGCAAGGCTGACCTATAACTCACAATTTGGGGCGGTGAAATATGATTCTTAATTCTTGCTTCCTCTTCAAACTGTCCGGCTCCATGGCTAAATGTTTATCATTAGCGGGTGGATGTTTTTGAAATGTAATTTCTTCCTTTGCATTAGGACGTTATAACTCACTATAAATAACAGGTTTATATTTTTCATTCTTTTGCATGTTGTGGCGATTTATAATGATCAGTCATTATTTCAACTGTCAAGAAGGTTTAGATCATTTTAAATCTTTTTTTAATCTACAGTATGCATGTATTTTTTATTGTCATACTTATAAAATTTCACAAGGACTATTCGTTTATAATAACTGAGTTTCTCTCATTGGTTGGCAGGCAGGCGCGCCCATCTGATATGCCTCCTATCGACTCATCACATCCCGTTATACAGGGCAGCGACAGCACGGGAATGCTCGCACTTCGCAGTTCACGTCCGTGCTTAGAAAATATATGAAGTGTTGTTCTGTAGCTCCAGCTGTTCTCGAGTTGTGTTACTTAGGGGTATAATTCTCATAATGCCTCCACATGTGTGCACGGTAGAGGAAAGGGTATTTATATACGAGAACTATGTGAAAACAGAGTCTGGCAGGGAAGTTGTTAACCGATTTGTAACACAATTTCCAGATTTAAGCCCTCCACATTGAGAGACAGGGAGGAAATTCGTAAACAAATTAAGAGGAACTGGCTCTTTACTCGATAAGAAGTCAAGAGTTAAAAACGTGTAATTAAGAAGGTAAAAATAAATGAAATAGTACAAAGATTAGAAGATACGCCTACAAGATCCCTAAGACGACTTGGACAAGAATCCAGTGTTTCGAAAATGGGCTACGAAAATTTTAAAATTGAAATCTGGGAAGAAATAGCCTCAATGGGAATGGGAGTTTCCTAAGACGAAGCCAGAAAAGTGTGGGTGCAGTAGGAGAACATTTCCAACAGCTGCTGTCATAAGCTTATTTTCTTAATTTTTAATTACTAATTTTCGTAATTATTTCCCTGATTTTAGTTGTTATCCCATGTGATGCACGGATGAAGTAAGCGAAGTGCTGTGCTTGTTGCTATGTCGCGGAGCGGGTAGTGATGAGTCAACGGGCGGCAGATAAGCTGGGCGCGTCTGCCCGCCAAGCCACGTTAGAAACTGACTGCACTTTTATACTCTTATTGCCAGTTAAGTAAACGGGACCTAATTTCAACAGCATTGTTCCAGTACGCTACCGGACAGAGACCTGGAAAAATATACCTGTATCCATCAACCAAATATGCCAGAACTCAATTTCAGAGAAAGTGCAGGAAGAGGGTAGAGAAGGACCGCTGGGGGAAACAAGAGAAGATGATACTGAAAACATGAGCTGAAGAACGGGGGAGAAGGACAGAGAGGATGAAGAGGTTCTCGGACGAGAAGAAGAAAGCCCAAACCATGACAAAGCTGATTGATTGTTTCAAGAACTACGTTAGTACAGTTACAACTTGGCATCACAATGGAGTACTCAGCATTTGAACCGCTTTTTGTTTCATGTTTGGCTAAAGGATTGTGACCGAAGTACTCTCAAAACCTTTTTCACACCTCTTCGTCGATATATTCCTTGCCTATCATTTATTGTACGGTGTACAGAAGGAGCGAGGAACACCCCAGACCTGCGAAAAACAGCAACTTCTGTTTTCAAATTGCTTTACGTCGCACAGACACAGATAGGTCTTATGGCGACGATGGGATAGAAAAGGGCTAGGAGTAAGAAGGAAGCGTCCATGGCTTGAACTAATGTACAGCCGCTGTGAAAACAGCAACAACAAAACAACTGCGGAGGAGAGATTCGCCAGTTTGTGATGCACACTCAGGGAAATTCTCGAGTTAGTTGGGAATTGCGCCTTGCAATTTGAATCGATAAAATTTCACACCAGTGGCCTGTATGTGCAATTATATTGAGAATGGACACATCGTCCCTGTGGTTATGTTAACCTTTCGAGATTACTGTGTATAATATATTGTAAAACACCGGAGCTCGGTGAGCGATCTGAACATGATCAATTCTACCTGTTAACACTTGCTCAGCAGACTGTACACAATATGCCACGGTCCAGCGCATTATAATTAATGCCCACTCGGCAGTTCATCTCTCTCTCTCTCTCTCTCTTCATTATAGATTTAGTTGTTGTCTGTATTTCCTCCTACTTCACGCTACATCAACTTTACACTAGTACATTGCTAGTGACCCACATTGGTTTCACACAAGAGTAATTTTAGTTTTATGGTAATAGACCTCATAAGATTTCCTTGCTTTTCCTCGTCATGTAGCTAGCTCAGTGGGACGTTCTTCCAAGGCCCTTCCGGCCGCCTGCCTTGTTAACTCGCTCCCGCCTCTCCAGGTGGTATTTCAACCACTCCTGCAAATTATATTCTGCAAAAGAAATCTTTAACTTAGTAAGATTATTGCGCTTTTTTATTTTATTTTCTGATAATCACTTTAAACATGCTTTCTAATGTTACGGTTGATTTACTACAGTACTAGGTATAAAGCATGATATAAAATTTTCCTTTTAAGGTCGTTGCTGCAGCGGACATGTAGGCAAAGGGATTAATGTGGCAGTCGTGTCGTGTCGAGGTGCGTCCAAACAGGACCAACGTGCTGTCATTTTGTTCTTGGCTGCCGAAGGACAAACACTGGTGGACATCCATCGCAGAATGAAGACTGTGTATGGTGCATGTCTGTCCAAAACCACCGTTGTGGAATAGTGCACCAAGTTCCGTGCGGGTCGCGTTTCAACACAAGACGCCGCTCGATCTGGGAGACACTCGAGCATCCGCCCTATAGTCCTGATCTCTCCCCTTGCGATTATTACGAATTTGGTCCCCTCAAAAAAAAAGACCTTGAACGGTCGAAGCTTCCTCTCGGACGAGGATGTGGACTTCTTCACGCAGCAGGACGCGGTTTTCTACCACACGGGGATCTTCAACCTGGTGCGTCGGTGGGATTGAGTGCCTCAAAGGTCACGGCGATTTTGCCTGATTACCATCCCGATTCAGAACTGTACGGCCGTCGAACGGAAACTTTTTGATCGCCTTTTATACGATGTAAAATCGCTTATTGAGCGTTAACTTTTACGGACAGTTACATACCGTCACGTAATTACTAGTAGAGCATCCTATGCTCTGCCTGCCTATTAACAGTTTTCACTCTGTACCCTGGTGTGGTACGGCGGGGTTACGGTGATCTGAGGTGCGTAGAACGTGAGACGGGGAGAGGAACTGTCCTGGCATTCACCTTAGTGAAGAAAATGGAAAACCACGGAAAGTCATTCTTAGGACAGCCCAAAGCCTTCAGAATGCAGAGCTCTGGTTTGAACCATTGCTGTCTGATTTTCTTTTTTCTTTTTTTCTTACAATTTGTTTTATGTCACACCGATACAGATAGGTCTTATGACGACGATGGGACAGTAAATGGCTAGGAGTGCGAAGGAAATGACCCTGGCCTTAATTAAGGTACAGCTTCAGCATTTTCTTGGCGCGAAAATGGGAAAGTACAGAAAAACCATCTACAGTACTGCCAACATTGGGGTTCGAATTCACTATCTCCCGAATGCAAGCTCATGGCTATGCGACCCTTATTGCACGGCCAACTCAACTCACTTGGTGTGGTTTTGTTATGCACGAGAGTTCTGTCATACATATACTTGGGTCAATCTATAACTAAGTTATAGGCATCAAGAAAGCGCTCGGAGGGCCATTTATTTGTGACTTCATTTAAATAGCCACTGCTCGATTCCACTTTTTCCATGCACCTAAACTATCCTCAGTAAATTCCCTGTACTTCAGTGAAAACTACACCAAGATCAGTTCTGTGGTTACGATATTAGCCGACAGTTGGTTTTAGAAAAAATGATACGGAATAATTATAACATTCTACACATGACATGGGCTTTAGGGCTTATGATTTGTCAAGAAAGCAATTTCGTACCCTCTCACTCCGTCTCAAATCATTATCATCCTCTGATTTTCTCCACATACTTCCTTTCCATTATCCAGTTCTGATCTATTCTATCCTGGTGTGTTTCGTTGCATTTATTTTATTAGTTCCTGCTTTCTTCTACCACATTCATCCCTGATCCGTCTGATACTGTCTCTGTTACTTGTCACGCACACACGGTGTGAGAGAATATCTTAATTGGAACTTAATGTTGTCGTCGACTCCCACTTGGAGCGCTGTGCCAGCATACAGCGAGCCACCTGGTGACGAACGAGCGTACTACTGCAGCTACAATAGAAAAGCATGCTTAAACTCAAACCCTCATTATTGTAGAAGTTTTTCTCGTGAACAGTTGAAATTTTCTTCTGAAGACGCGGAGCAAATTTCTCAGCGAAACGTAAAGAATTTCACCTTGTTTTCTTGACATGTCATAAGCCCGAAGTCCCTTATTGTGTCTACAAGTTCGAGCCCTAAAAACTTTAATGTTAAATTATAAAATTATTTTCCTAAAGCGCATTGTTCGTAGCACTGATATTTCCTACTGTTCAAATGTCCTCATTCGGTTTCATGAAACCTCATATCTCGTAATTAGAGCTTTCTGAGACAAGTAAAGTAGATTAGAAGAAGAATAAGGAGAAGACGAAGAAGCAAGAATAGTAGTAACCGTGTATTTAATTTATTCAACAGTTCAAAGTTGAAAGCAGAAAACTGGGTTACGTAGGAACAACATAACATCAGCTTATCAAAAAGAAAATCCACAGTTCTAGACCTTCACGCAAACAACTCAATGTTGAAAACATCCTAGGGATATGAGCTACGAATTTTAGGTAAATAATATATAATAAAGTATGAGAAAATATTCTTTATTTGTTTCTAAAAATTACAATCCTTTTATTAATCTCGTTATCAAGTTGATTAGGTAACAGTTGTGGTTTTTCTACCACTAAGAGCGCAAATGTGTGTCAATGTATTACTTCACTTCAGCCTGTGTTACTACATTCGGAGTTGACATTTTTCACAAAATTAAAAAAATAACTGAGGATATTGAACCAAGGAATACATTACAGAAATTATTATGTAAATAAGTTAATTTGTCTAGGATTTGAATCAAGAAGAAAATAAGTAAAGGAACAATATATTCGATTTTAGACGTTTCCGGGATTGTATTTAAGCCGGAAGTGATTTTCGAATTTGTTCCTCTTTAAATTCATAGAGCTATCCAAAACTAAAAATTTAAAACATACCGTGGCTTTAGTTCTTAACTTTTGACAGGATTGAGGAAATTGATTAATTTTACGTTTTTCTTAGTATGGACCCCTACTTTAATGTTTTGAACATTAAAAAATTGTGTCTTCTATGTTTTAGGTCGCATGCATGCTTGTAGAATAGAATTCTCTACTCCTCACGATCAACATTCTCAGATTGCTTTGTGGGGGGTGGTTGCATCGATTATTGCCTTGCGGCTGAGTTTGTGGTTATTGAATAGGTCTCCTCAACCATCAGTGACATGGAGAAGTGTTATTGTCAAATCCGCCATCAATTCTGCCTGGTGATCATGACCGTGTGTTGCTAGGCAATATTGCCTGGCCATCCATCCATATCTTACATCACAGCCTGCACGGTTGTTAGGTAACATTGTCTGGCCATCCATCCATACCTTGCATTACAGCCTGCACGGTTGCTAGGTAACATTGTCTGGCCATCCATTCATACCTTACATCACAGCCTGCACGGTTGCTAGGTAACATTGTCTGGCCATCCATCCATATCTTACATCACAGCATGCACGGTTGCTAGGTAATATTCTCTGGCCATCCATCCATATCTTACATCACAGCCTGCACGGTTGCTAGGTAACATTGTCTGGCCATCCATCCATACCTTGGATTACAGCCTGCACGGTTGCTAGGTAACATTGTCTGGCCATCCATTCATACCTTACATCACAGCCTGCATGGTTGCTAGGTAACATTGTCTGGCCATCCATCCATATCTTACATCACAGCATGCACGGTTGCTAGGTAACATTGTCTGGCCATCCATCCATATCTTACATCACAGCATGCACGGTTGCTAGGTAATATTCTCTGGCCATCCATCCATATCTTACATCACAGCCTGCACGGTTGCTAGGCAACATTGTCTGGCCATCCATCCATACCTTGCATTACAGCCTGCACGGTTGCTAGGTAACATTGTCTGGCCATCCATTCATACCTTACATTACAGCCTGCACGATTGCTAGGTAACATTGTATGGCCATCCATCCATACCTTACATCACAGCCTGCTCGGTTGCTAGGTAACATTGTCTGGCCATCCATCCATACCTTACATCACAGCCTGCACGGTTGCTAGGTAACATTGTCTGGCCATCCATCCATACCTTCCATTACAGCCTGCACGGTTGCTAGGTAACATTGTCTTGCCATCCATCCATACCTTCCATTACAGCCTTCACGGTTGCTAGATAACATTGTCTGGCCATCCATCCATATCTTACATCACAGCCTGCACGGTTGCTAGGTAATATTCTCTGGCCATCCATTCATACCTTACATTACAGCCTGCACGGTTGCTAGGCAACATTGTCTTGCCATCCATCCATACCTTACATCACAGCCTGCACGGTTGCTAGGTAACATTGTCTGGCCATCCATCCACACCTTACATCACAGCCTGCACGGTTGCTAGGCTACACTTCCGTCCCGCTAACTTCCGTAACGCAAATGTTCAGATCACCCTCGCCTGTAAGACATATTTATGCCAAAAATACTAATTGAATGTGATGCGCATGTCCAGAACTCTGTTAGAATCTCCTCCGATTAGGTTCCAAATTTATTGCACTTGGAACAGTGTAAATTCAGATCTCGCAGTTCATAACCAATTCTGGATTTCTGTTAGGACATCATCTATGTTACTGCGTATGCATCGGCATATCTAGAACGGTTCTCACGCTTCTTGCATCAAACCTTATAGGCCTATCTACCATGGGGACAGCCCCTATGATTCAGTGTAACTACCAAGCAATGTCTGCCTCCAAAATTTTGTAGAGAAGAGACACCGTTGTAGGAGTAGTGTAACTTGTTTTGGCTATCTCCCAGGATACGGAAATGTTATACGGAACCCAAGATCCGCGCTGTATGACACTGTGCTTTATATAATGATATTTATCAGCTCTGCCAGTGTTAGGTCTATGACAGAATTGGTTTCCTCTGGGGCTGTATTTTGATGAGAGTAACCCACCCCTTCTCATCATTATATCTGGCGTCGTTCATATGTGAGCTAAAGTAACAAAGACTTGATACTTGCCTTCGAGGTTATGTTCCGTAAATTATTATAGATCGATCGCTTTGTGAAGCACCTCTAGTTTTCCTGTAAGTTAATTGGCTCGGTGATGAATTCAAGCTCGATTACTCCCATAGTTGTTACACAGACTTGTTTAGCATACGGTTCTTGTTACTAAAATGTTCCCTCAACACGAATTGGTCTTGCATCTCCTCACTTGTTGGAGGTACTGTTAATCTGTTGTCTTCACTTTCTGCAATACAGCGTTTTCTTTTGAATTTCGGGTAACAGTCTAAAGATGTTGTTATCTTATTATCTATCGGAAGCAGTAAAAGTGTGCTTAGAATACCCAAAGGGACGTGGGTTCTTTTCCCCAACACTCCTAATCTTGAAGTTTGTTCCGCTTACGAATATCAACTTAATTACTGGAAGCAACGACGGCCGGATATAGAGCTGACCACTGTATCGACAACTGGATGCCTTCTACCCTTCACGACATGTTTGGAGATAATATTTTGGATAACCATTTTCATCTGACAATGTATTTTATAGTTTGCTTCATGTCTGCTTTTTTTTTTTTTGAATTGTTCACTTCTGTCTCCATTCCGACATTGTGTATTCCTTTCCTTTATTGCGTTTATTTTGTAAATGATTCATTGCGTTTTCATCATATTATTTCTTCCTCAACTTATGACACACACAGTATCCCCTGCCTGTCCTAAGAGGCGACTAATAGGGACCTCAGGGACTCTGAACTTTGGAGCGTGGGTTGGCGACCACGGGGCCCCTAGCTGTGTCCTGGCATTGTTTCCACTTACTTGTGCCAGGCTCCTCGCTTTCATCTATCCTATCCGACCTCTCTTGGTCAACTCTTGCTCTTTTCCGACCCTGACCGTATAAGGTATCGAGGCCTACGGAGTCTTTCATTTTCACGCTCTTCGTGGCCCTTGTCTTTCTTTGACCGATATCTTCATTTTTCGAAGTGTCGGATCCCTTTCATTTTTCCCTCCGATTAGTGTTATATAGAGGATGGTTGCCCAGTTGTACTTCCTCTTAAAAAAATAATCACCACTACCACCACCTCAACTTATGCGCTGCTTCATTTGTTCCATAAGCTCAACTGTTAACTTAATACGAGGGTTGATTCAGAAGTCACCGGGCGAGTTGGCCGTGCGCGTAGAGGCGCGGCTGTGAGCTTGCATCCGGGAGATAGTAGGTTCGAATCCCACTATCGGCAGCCCTGAAAATGGTTTTCCATGGTTTCCCATTTTCACACCAGGCAAATGCTGGGGCTGTACCTTAATTAAGGCCACGACCGCTTCCTTCCAACTCCTAGGCCTTTCCTATCCCATCGTCGCCATAAGACCTATCTGTGTCGGTGCGACGTAAAGCCCCTAGCAAAAAATAAAATTCAGAAGTCATGGCAACTATGTTTCCTTTCTAAAATGCTCTAACATAGGAAATGAAATAGGTATATTTGAAACAGTACGACGGCATGTTAAAGGGGACACCATATGGGGAACGGAAGCAGGGCAGTGGGTTCGAACCCCACTGTTGGCAGCTCTGACGATGGTTTTCCGTGGTATCCCATTTTCACACCACGGTCGCTTCCTTCTCACTCGTAGCCCTTTCTTTACCCCATCGTCGTCATAAGAACTATCCGTGTGACTGCGACGTAAAGCATATTGTAAAAAAATTACAAGATTCTCTGTTAAGGTAAAAAGACAATCATAGCATTTTTAAATCATTGTTTCATTCTCTTACAGTCTGTCTACAGTCGTTTGTACAAGCTGTTTAACATTCTTCAGAGTAGTATCCGAGAATGTCCATGGTTCGTTGCCGTCGATGAGGAAGTCGAAAAAGACCATCGACTGCATGAGATTCATTGATGTGCGCTATCTCACTTCAAAATGCTCGTACGATATCTTATTTTTTGGTAAAGCGTTTCCCACGCAATGTCTACTTCACCTTGGGAATAAGATCGAATTCACACGGACTGAGATGCACGAATGCTGATCGACTTTAGTTACTTGCATTACACACCGGTTCATCGACAGCTGACATACGTACGGGGGGGGGGGGGGTTGATCACGGCCAGGATAATGCACCCATACCGTATATGTCGGCAACGGTACGAAGATGGGGAACTTACTGTCAAATGTACGGATTTGGCGTTGGGACATTGCCGGAAAATGAAAATTCGTTGTCATGACTTCTGAATCAACTCACTTAGTTTAATTACTAAGATGCATGTCCCTTTCCAGAAACACCCCAGTATTCACGCTTTCACTACAGTCGCGAATCAGATTTCTTTCTTCATTCATCTTAACCACGATCATGACGGACTTATCGATAACTAGTATTTAAAATAAGCCAAACAGAACATGCAGGGATTCATTCTAGGCTGTAAATTCCTATTCGAGAGTTGTGTTGTATTTCGATCCCTTTGTAAGCTACTTCAGTTTCTGCGTAACTTTTTGATGCCTCTGCTTCTCAAGTTTCATACATTTAGTGTCCACTTCAATATATTCTTCCTAGTTCTTGTCAGCCGAGGGAATGATAACGCCAAGTAGATAACGTTGTTCCAAATATCCAAACTAGAAGTGATATGATCGGAAGAAAATGGAGAAATGTAAGGCTGGGAGGGAGCAAAGTTTGTTGATGCTATGATAGCTGCGTCGTAACTTGCAGTAGTCGGCACTTCTTCTTTTTCCTACTCGTTCCTCCTCTTCTCATTCCTCTCCCTCACTCTCTATGTATTTTGGCAAGGCTGTTCCACTTAGCTCTGTCCCATACAGACTCTTCTCTCTCAAATCCTCTCCAATACAAACCAAAACCCTTCTTTTCCCCTAGTAATCTCTTCAAGTTGTGATACCTGAAGCCATCTTCTTTGAGTTTCGACTGACTTAATTTATAACTGTAAGCAGTAGCGGTAATTATAGGGATCGGAGGGGATCAGTCCCCCCCCCCCCATTTGTGGAGTAAACATTACATTATTATTCCACTTTAGCCAGCTGGAACTAAGAATTAATTTTAAAAAGCTACTTGTACAAGCCTTGTTGTCTTCTTTGCTAATTATTTCCTTTATTTTCCTTAATTATTAACAAAATTAAGCCTCCGTGGCTCAGACGGAAGCGCGTCGGCCTGTCACCTCTGGATACCGCGGTTCAAATCCCGGTCACTCCATGTGTGCTGGACAAAGCGGAGCAGGACAGGTTTTTCTTCGGGTACTCCGGTTTTCCCTGTCATGTTTCATTCCAGCAATACTCTCGAATATCATTTCATATCATTTATAAGTCAAAAATAAATCACCTTGGCAGTGTAATAATAGCCTATACATGGTTCATTCATTACATCCCTGACCCGATCACAGACTGGAAAACAGATTGTAGGTTTCTTCATTAACAAAATTATTAGTGGAAATACGCATAAAATGTCGTTTGTCGCGACTAACCGATTTGTATAGCGCAACAGCAAGTAGTGGAGACTTTGCATGTGCTGTGAGGAAGGGTAGCAGGGATATATTTTTTGCCAAGTTCGTGGATATTTTCTTCGCTTGCCGTGCGCATTCATCAGTCTAGCACTCTCTTTAGTGTGTAGTCAAATATTAAGTGATTTTTAATTGTATGATCATGACGTACTTCTATTTAATTGTACCGTGCAATTAGGGGTGCACAGCTGTGAGCTTGCATCCGGGAGATAGCGGTTTCGAACCCCACTGTCGGCAGCCCTGAAGATGGTTTTCCGCGGTTTCCCATTTTCACACCAAGTAAATGATGGGGCTGTACCTTAATTAAGGCCATGGTCACTTCCTTTTCACCCCCAGCACTTTCCTATCCCATCGTCGCGTCGGTGAGTCGTAAAGCCAATTGTAACCAAAAAATAATACCAACTATCCCTTTACTTGACTAAATATTTTCTTTTGTGTTACGTTATTTATTAAGTAAATATATTTAAGCTGCCCCGTGGATTATTTGTGAGACCTGGCGAAAGTTTTATTATATACAGCACTGAATCAAAATCTCAAAAATCTATTATTACCGCACTTGAGTTGTTAAACAGTCAACATTTACCTCTGTGCGGAAATTCTCCGAGAAGATACAAAAATTCCATTTTTAGTTTTTTTTTTTTTTTCTTCAGCTTTTGACGTATATACTCCCCTCCCCCACTTCTAACTCCCAAGCGCCGTTACTTACTATGAGGTTCTACAGTCTGCGGAAACTAACTTACGAATAAATAAATGTTAGAAATTACCTTAAAAACGTAACATTCGATAACAGAATTAAACCTGGTAAAGAAGCAGCTTAATTAAAAAATTTAATGACATGTTTTTTCTTGAAATAATATGACGAGATTATATCAAATAACACTTTGAAAATGTATTTTAATATAACTTATGAATCAATTTATTATTATTATTATTATTATTATTATTATTATTATTATTATTATTATTATTATTATTATTATTATTATTATTATTCCACGAACCTGCTACGCAGGCGTAGCAGGGGGAGAGGTGATACTCCCACGTGGCGCGTCCCAGGTGGCGGATAGGGGGGTCCTAACCGGCTTGCCGGCGGACTTGAGGGAAATAAAATACCTCTCGCGGACCAAACACACACCCCCTGTGGGTGGGGGAGGCTGACGAATAATACACCCACGGTATCCCCTGCCTGTCGTGCGAGGCGACTAAAAGGGGCGACCAAGGGATGAATGAATTAGAACCATGAAACTACTCTTGATTCGTACCATCATGCGGGGAACACCATGGGTTGCATGTACTTGCGAGTAGTATCACTAATATGGTACGAAATATGTTTGTGATTCGTTGCAGTAAAAAGCCTGGCCTGGTGGATTCCAGTACCCGTGCGTTGTACCCTTGTGGGCAACACCGCGGGTCTGGGCGTAGCCTGTGAGTTGTACCACTATATGAGCGACACCGTGGGTTTGCGTTGCCTGTGATTAGTACTCACTATGTGCGGAACACCACGGGGCCCTTGGGACCGGCACCCGTGACTAGTACCCTAGGTGAGGAAACTCATCGGTTTGCGTTGGCTGTAAGTGGCGCCATTGTGTGCGAAACACCATAGGTCTGCGTTACCTGTACGAAGTATAGTACTTGTGAGTAGTACCATCTTTTGTGGAACACCGTGAGTCTTCGCTACTTCTGATTAATACCCCAACATGGCACATACCATGGTTCTATTTTACTCGCGACATGTACCATTCTGTGGGGCCTTAGACATGGATTTTGCACCCCCTTTAGACACCAAGCATCTTTGTGCTTTATAAGTGGTTCCTTGGTCGGTAATAATGTTATTTTCGTTCTCTATTGAATCCGATCCACTGGTTTTTGTTTTTGTTTGTTTGTTTTGTGTTTTGTTGGGTTCCTGTCCATCCATTCATTCTTCATGACATTTTTTATTTTTATTTTGGTCAGTGGATGCCTTTGTAATTTTTGTTCTTTCATTTCGTACCATTAGGGGCCGATGACCTTCGATGTTAGGCCCCTTAAAACAACAAGCATCATCATCATCATTATTATTATTATTATTATTATTATTATTATTATTATTGAGAAGTGAAGAACCACTTATGTTAAAAGCTGTAGCCGCTCTTCCAGAAATGCCGCGCTGAGTAACTCAGACGTGTGAGGAGCTGGCCTTCTGACTCCAACTTGGCAAGCTCGATCCTGGCTCAGTCCGGTGGTACATTGAGGTGCTCAAATACGTCAACCTCGTGTCGGTAGATTTACTGGCACGTAAAAAGAACTCCTGTGGGACTGAATTCTGGTTCCCCGCTGTCTCCGGAAACCGTAGAAGTAGTTAGTGTGACGTAAAGCAAATTACGGTAGTAGTAGTAGCGAATTCTCCCAGTATTGGAAGACGTTAAGCAAACAACTCAATTTTTCTGTGGCTTCTGCTAGTTTTTCCAAAAGGTTTTCTTTCTTTCCGAGAAGGCTTGTTTGCGTTCTTTCTACTACTTTGGCCTGTATTGTTTTTGTTGTGGTTGCTCTGATGTAGCGTTCCAATTGTTTGCCTAAAGATGTCTCTTTCTAGAATGTTTGTTGAACTTACATTTGCGTTTTTGAGGTCCATTCGAAGTTCGTTGAGCCAAGGTGTTGAGTTCTTAAGCGAAGGTACATAATCTGTTAACTTATCCTTTTGTTAATTCATTTTCTGGTAATCTAGTCAGATGGTCGGAGAATTTCATTCATCTTTTCCTAATCTCTATGTTTCTGTTGTTTTGATTGATTGTAACCTGTAACCGTCTTGGTGTTCTTGCTCCTAAGGTTTTCTTAATGATCTTCCTCTCTTCTTTTTTTTGATTTCTTTAAGTTTTCGCTTTCTGTTGACTGCCAATGTTTCACTTGCGTAAAGGACTGTTGGCTTTATGATTAGCTGACACCCCCGGAGTCCCGGGTTCGATTCTCGGCTCTGTCATGAAATTTGAAAAGTAGTTCGAGGGCTGGAGCGGGGTCCACTCAGCCTCGGTAGGTCAACTAAGTAGAGGTGGGTTCGATTCCCACCTCAGCTATCCTGGAAGTGGTTTTCCACTTCTCCTCCAGGCAAATGCCGGGATGGTTCCTCACTTAAGACCACGGCCACGGCCTTCCCATCCCCCACCAAGGCCCCTGTTCAGCATAGCAGGTGAGGCTGCCTGGGCGAAGTACTGATCATTCTCCCCAGTTGTATCCCCTGACCCAATGTCTCACGCTCCAGGACACTGCCCTTGAGGTGGTAGAGGTGGGATCCCTCGCTGAGTCCGAGGGAAAACCTAGCTTTGAGGGTAAGCAGGTTAAGAAAGGAAGGTAAGGGTGTAATCTGCCCGAAGGCAAGTCCGAACCTCCGCGGAGGTGTGCCTGAGCCGGAGTTTAGGTACAGTAGGGTGGCCAGATCCTTTCTGCTCCTGCACTCCCTTACCCCCACCAACAATGCGTGGTAACCCATCCAAATTTTGACCACGCCCAATGTTGCTTAACTTCGAAGATTTCAGGGGTCCGGCGTTTCAGCATGGCGACGGCCGTTGGCAAATAATAATAATAATAATAATAATAAGAAGAAGAAGAATAGGCTATACCCATGACGTCACCGGAATGTGACGTAAAGGAAAGTCACGGTGTTCTGTTAAGACTTAAGTCGAGGAACGATGTTTGATTTCAATATTTAGGAAACTGTTACAGAAAGGATTGCAGACTGGCAGAGGAACCGATGAAGTAATTAATCTGTTCTTTTCTTTTTTTCCCCTTTTCAATTCAAAGTTCGTGCTTGTCGTCTACGATGAAAGTCCCCATAGTCCATGTGATTGACTATCGAGCACAAGCTTCTCCACGACATAAGACGATCCTGCTAGCTGTTCGTCATTTGCTGTGCCACGTCATTTGTTTCAAGGTTTCAGATCTGAGAGCCGAACATGTGCCATGAGCTACGTGCCGTCCACAGAGCGGGCTCGAAATACGTTCGCGTGCAGAGTTCGTAAGGGGTCTCCACCAACATAATGTGGTCATAGTCGGGCACGGGTCTATCAAGTGTATATAATATAGTACAAGAGTGAGATACCTGAGCATTCCAAAAATTCGGATTATATTGTGTTTGTTTAATGAATTTGACAATATAGTAATTAACAACAAATAACATCCTCTAACAAAAGAATTCTAGGTTTAGATTTGTGCTTATTGTTATTTTCTTCTTCTTTCATTTAACCCTCTTTGGGGTACGTTGAATCGATCCTTTATCTGTGTGTTTTCTTTTCTTAGACCCCAGTATTTCTTCATTCTTTCTGAGCTTTGTTTCCTCTCTTCTTCCGAGATAATAGGTTTGGCTTTTAGTGTAGATTTTTCTTGGAACCTAATACATATATTCATATCTTTATTACCCACCCTAGTATACACCATCGACTTGCAGGTAATAAAGACAGAACAGAAAAAAAATTGTCACTACATCTCTCTTAAAACTACTTAACTAAATTAACTACCTCTACGTATACTCAGAAACACCCCACACGTACGCGGATAACCACCGCACTACAAACTACCCTAATCACCTAACATTTTATTAGACTGGTCGCTGCGTCAACCCCAGTATGGAACACAAGCCCACGAACCCTATGACGCAGCCACCAGCCTCGCCACGTGAGCCCTGATACCATGTCTCACCTAAACTAGCTGACCATGTGTTGGAACCTAATATTTTCGTCTTTAGTTATTACTTTGACTGTTCAGTCAAATAGCGAATGTTACGTAATTTTTAATTCTACGAGGTCTTTTTCAGTTTCTTTAAACCAGTTGGTGCTGGCCCCGTGGTGTAGGGGTGGCGTACCTGCCTCTTACCCGGAGGCCCCGGGTTCGATTCCCGGCCAGTTCATGGATTTTTACCTGGACCTGAGGGCTGGTTCGAGGTCCACTCAGCCTACGTGATTAGAACTGAGGAGCTATCTGACGATGAGATGGCGGCCCCGGTCTAAAAAGCCAAGAATAACGGCCGAGAGGATTCGTCGTGCTGACCACACGACACCTCGTAATCTGCAGGCCTTCAAGCTGAGGAGCGGTCGCTTGGTAGGCCAAGGCCCTTCATGGGCTGTAGTGCCATGGGATTTGGTTTGGTTTGGTTCAAACCAGTTGGGTTTTGTTTCGCGGTTACGGAAGAAGTCAAAGATTTGTTTGGTTTATCTATTAAGAGTTCATTCTGAAAAAGTGACCGTAAAGATGTATCCTTCTGTTTTACGTAGTATGTGAGAGTTCTTCAATTTTCTTGTAGAGTGTTTCGTTCTTCATGCATATTTTTCTTATTATCCTGAAATTTTTATCCTTTGATCTTTCCTAATAGTTTCCTTTTCTTTAGCTCGAGTTTCTCCATCTGGCCTTTGAAATTCGTACTTAGCGTTTCTGATGCGTATAGTGCTTCTGTTTTAATCACTGTTTTATAATGTTTAATTTTTGACCCCCATGACGAGATTTTCTACTGAAGAAGTGCAACAAAGTTCTGTGCGAAACGTAAAGAATTTCACCTTTTCTTCTTAACCATCAGAAACCCAAAAGCTGTGACGTCGCTGCGTGAGCAAATCCTCGTGTCCCACAATACTCTTCCTGTTCATTATTTACCGGTGACGCCGCCCAGCCACATGTTGATAGGCAGTCCATCAGAACAATTTCCAATGTGTTCATTTTTCCTGTGCGAATGTGTTAAAGAAAATGAATCTTAGATGCATTATACTGTATTACGACCTGAGAGCACACATTCCTATATTTCGGTACACACACTCTTAGGAAAATGAACACAACGAAAATTGTTAATGCCTATCAACATGTGCCTGGGAGGTGGGACAAGAATTAAGGAGAATAATGGACAAGAAAAGCATTGTCAGATATGCAGTAATGCTCGAGCTATGACGGTATGATTGTGTCTATAATTATAGGTTTATTTTATTGTAAATTAAACGTTATTATGCCGTATTCGTGTATGTCTTTTCGAGAAAACTTCAACTACCTCTTCCGGAGTTTCTTCAGTGTTCCGGTGGATATTAAGCACAACCAAGTCGTTCAGTCTATCATTTTCCACATTGTCTTTACACATCCTAAGGTTGAAAATGACCTTTCTGTGCAAGTTTTCTAAAAGTGAAGCCATTCCCTTGCAAGCATTCTAACAGAGCCTGATAAATCTTGTTCGCAAATCCTTGCGACGTTTACTATAACATCAATATTAGAATGAAAGTCATTTTGAAAACCTGGAATCAGGAATTGGAGTTTAAGAATGCGGTTGTTTTAACATGCCGGAGTGCACTGGAGAGTTCATTGGAAATAAAATCCAAGAATAGGAGGAAAATATTAATATGATAATTAGAGACTGGATTGTTATGCATTAATAGGTTATAATGCAAACTTACCAAAGCGAATAGCAAGTATAGTCTACCTTCACAACGATTATGCTATGAGGTTTGCGCAAACATTAGGGGTTCGGCCCATCAGAACCCCTGTAATTTATGTTACTCTTGTTACATTATGGAAGAGCGGGTGGCCGACACTTCCTACTAACCAAATTAGTTTGCAATCTAACCTGTTACTGCATAAAAATCCGGTCTTTAATGATAATCTTCTTCTGGAAAAATTATAGGAACATTACGAATACTACACTATTCTTGCTTTGATGTTGTTCGAGGCAATCTATCTTCTACACCAATATTTTCAGCTAATGTGTCAGTATTTTTAAAAATAGAATCGTAGGTTTGATTTTTCAAGACATTCTTGTAAGATATTCTCAACTCTTTCAGTCACTCCATAACACTTAATTAGATCAAGAGTTTGATGTTTTTAGTTGTCAAGAAAGTGATGCTGCAACTAGCGAAATTATGAACTCGAACTGTAGGATAGAATATAGCAAGTGATCGTTTGCTAAAAATAGACCCTGCCTCCTTTAAAAATGACACAATTGCTGGGAAAATCTCCTTAAACAGTAAAACAACACCATGCTACTCGATCCACCAACTCTCACACAGAGATAGCCTACCAGTTTGGTTTTCTTATGCTGAGAGTGGTGATGTTGGTTATTGTTTTAAGAGGAAGTACAACTAGGCAACCATCCTCTATATAACACTAATTAGAGAGAGAAAAATGGAAGGTATCCGACACTTCGGAAAATGAAGGTATCGGCTAAAGAAAGACAAGAGCAACGAAGGGCGTGAAAATTAAAGACTCCCTAGGCCTCGAGTGCTCTAATACCGTCGGGGTCGGAAAACAAGAGTTGGCCAAGGAAGGTCGGATAGGATAAATGAAAGTGAGAAGCCTGGCAAAAGTAAGTGGAAGCAATGTCAGGACTCATCAAAGCACCCCGTGGTCGCCAACCTACGCTCCAAAGTTCAGAGCCCCTGGGGCCCCCTTTAGTCACCTCGTATGACAGGCAGGCAGTACCATGGGTGTTGTTCTACCGCCCCCACCCCCAGGAAGATTTTCGCCGAGAGCACAACTGGCTGGGTTTGTCTTTCATAACCGAGGTCCGCTTATTAGAAACTCCGTAATTAAATCCACAGTTCCCCCGATTTTGTCTACAACTTGCTAACGGAAGAAAAAAACAATAAATTCACGCAATGCGCTGCACGGTGCGTATAGAACACGAGAGTTTAAACTGCCAATATGCGGGCTTGCACACCGCGAAACCGTTCTGAAAATGTTGCACCATCCTCGCGCCCTTGTCACTTAAATCATCCGTCATAATAAATATTCAAACAATCTATTTCTAGGTCACCAAAGTGCCCGTATAAAGCTAACTGCTCATTTGAACTGATGTTCATTGTTTCATCAAGTAAAAGTGAAATTACGAATGTAAAATTTTACAACTATTTCATAGTATTCTAAAGCCTTAACGAATATTTTGTGTTAACACTGATGTTAAAGAGACTTAACACATAATTTAACATAGTGGGCTTCTCATCAAGAATATTGTTAACTGTAACATATTGTTAATACTTGAGTTAAATTAACATGGCAGCAGCCTTATGGTAGACCTCTTAACAGTAATTGAATTACTTTAATGTTGACCCTGTATTGTGAGTAGTATGTAAATATGCCTATGTAAATACGGTAACTGTATATAAGCACACTATGTAGAAGGTAGCACATTGTATATATGAATATTGTAATTTTAAGTGGTGATGGGGGCACTTTCGTGTATGTGGGGCTATGCCCTTTCTCCATTCACCATCCATAAATTGTATCTACAATTGGAGGAAAATAAATAATAATAATAATAATAATAATAATAATAATAATAATAATAACATTTTAAAATGGTAGCATGTAGAAGACGTAAGTTTGAAGCTTTACTGCTGTTTGAAGACTATTTATAGGCTGAAGAAGGCAAAGGACGGCCAATACTAAGAAAAAAAACTACCTTGTGGAGTTATCAGAAGAATTTGTTTTTACAAAGATACCTAATTACCAAAGCCATAATGAACAAGGTACTAGAAGCAATTAAAAATAGGTTTCAGAGGTCCCCACAGATTGAAAATTATCAGATCCAATGCATCAGTCGCTTATAATTCTCAGGTATTATGCTTCAGACTCTTTTCATATAATTCTAGGCGACTGTGTTTATGAGTGCGAGACAAGAGTGTGTAGAATTCTGCAAACAATTCCTGCTGCCATTACAGCATTAACATAACTATGATTTTCCCGCAGTAAAAGAGTGCCCAAAATTCTTTCAATGTATATAAATTATCATCTTTTTCCGGTGTTGTAAGGGCCTTATATTGCACTCATATCAGAATATATTGAATGCAGTGATTTGCACATGCGCATTCGTCATAATAGCGCTTTTGTTGTCTCTTACTTGACATGTTTAGGTCTTAGCGGTCTCCGCTAACCATAACCTATAATAATGTCAGCCATGTGTGATAAAACAGTAGCAGCGCTTTATATAAAGAAACAAAAGACGCTCACTGCTAAACGCGTTCAGAAATCTCATGGAAAAGTATTATCTTGTCTTTAACGGTTGTTTCGTAATAATTGTTGGAAATATGTTCGTGAAACACAGTCATTTTAACCGAAATGTTAAATTAATAACAATTTTAGTTAACATTTGTTAAGTAACATTTAATAGAGAGTTGAAGATCTGGGCCTGTATGTTACATTTCCTGTTTAACAGACTGAAATGTTTGTAATTTTCATTGACTGTGTCAACACTGAAGAAATGGCTTCGTTCTTAACAAAAAAAAAATAACATCCTCTGTACTTTTGTTTTCAATTATGGTAGCACAAAAATGTATGACATAATTTTGTGTTGCCTCAGTTTATAGGATAGAATTTTCAGCCACACTTGCAAGATGACTACATACAACTTCATCCCCTGCATCAACTCACAATTTAAGGAGTATATTCCTCCTATTTTCACCTTTGAATTAATGTTTTAAATCAACGGCGCCGTCACTTCTGCGACCTTAAAGTGGAAAGTTATGGCGACCACACAAACGAGTGGTCTTCAGCATCGGGACCAGTTTTATGATGTCACTTCTCGGAATGTTCTCTGAATATTTGAAGTGATCTCCTTAAATTTCATTACAAGCTTAATATAAGGCGTGATCGAGAAATTTCCATTTGAGAGCGTTGGTGCAGCGGATATGCAAAGTAGCGCAACTCCGATGAGGATATGAGGGCAAGTCAGTAGGTATCTGCAATTTTTCTCTAATTGTCTTTAGGTTGGCTCCATGGCGTTGTGTGTGGTCACCAGCCGCTAGATGGTCCTGTTGTCTACTTCTGTGGTAGGTTTCAGTGTTATAAGATCGGTATAGTTTGCGCTGTTGCGACGTAAATGTGGCCGCGCCAATCTCTGTTTGAACCAAGCAAGAACAGCGTTCTGTAATCCGTTTTCTGAGGGTGAACCAGGAGCAGAAATTCATAGAAGACTTTCAGCACAATACGGGGACAATGTTTCGTCAAGGTGATTGATTCCATTTCATGGTCTGACGTTTGATCTCTGGTTCGAATCCATGTTTCATCTCCAGTGATGATCACCTTCGTCAGTATGACGGTCCAGTAGCTGCTGTCAGATTCTCACACGATTCCTCTTCTGCTCTTCATCGAGTTGTTTTGGAACCATCTCGAACATACTTTGTGAAAGTTAAGCCTCTTATGCATGATTTCATTGCAGAACCATGGCTAATATGCATATGGTTTGCCACGTCATCAACAGTCACTCATCTATTATTCAGGATTATATCACGCATTTTTTCAATATTGACATCAGTTACGGCTGCAGATGGATGCCCGGATCTTTCAACATCCTTCACGCTCGTGCGACCACTTTTGAACTGTTCACTCCAATGGTAAACACCTCCCTGTGGGAAAAACATTGTCCCCGAATTGTGCTGAAAATCTTCTATGAATTACCGCTCCTAGTACACCCTAAGACCACAAGAAGCCACTGTTCGTCCTTGGTGCAAACAGAGAGTGGTGCAGCCATCTTTGGGTCGCAACAGCGCAAGCTGTATGGATCTGATAACGCTGAAACCTACTACAGACGTAGACAACGGTGCCATCTAGCGGCTGGTCAGCACACAACGCCATAGAGTCAACCTAAAAGCAATTAGAGTAGAATTGCAGATACTTATTGACTTGCGTGCGTATAAACACGGACATGTAGGCAAAGGGAGTCGTGTGGCAGTCATGTCCTGCCGAGATGCGTCCAAACAGGACCAGTGTGCTGTTATTATGTTATTGGCTGCCGGAAGACAAACACCGGTGGACATCCATCGGAGAATGAAGACTGAGTATGGAGCAGCATGTCTGTCGAAAACCACCGTTGTGGAATAGTGCACCAATATCCGTGCGGATCGCGTTTCGACACAAGACGCCGCTCGATGTGGGAGGCTAGCCTCATCCATTACGCTCAACATAAAGCGGGCGGTGGATGAGGCCTGTAGTCCTGATCTCTCCCCAAGTGATTGTCACGCCTTCGGTCCTCTCTAAAACGCCTTGAAGGGTCGACGCTCCTTGTCGCACGAGGCTGTGGACTTCTTCACGCAGCAGGACACGATGTTTCACCACACCTCGTGCGTCGGTGGGATGACTGCCTCAATGCTCACGGCCGTCGATCTGAAACTCTTTGATTGCCTCTGATAAGTAGACATTGCAATTGTACCATACTACGATACCCTTCCTTTAGAACAAACAGTATATATACCCGAGAGCAAGTAACTTTATCCACTTTACTATAAATAAGCAAAGAGGAACTATCTAATCTTCAGATACGCCCAACTTCTAACTCCTTCAGAAACTCCTAATGTTTTCTATGGAATCGATAGACTAAGATACTGGTAGAGTTCACCTTAGGAACGGACACAGTATTACAACAAACTCTGAGGCCACCCTACTCCTATACCATTAACATCAATGCATTGAAACTTCTCACAAGCATTTTGTGGTATCTCCTTAACCCAAGGAAAGAATATGATAATAATTGAAATGTCCAGTTTATATAAAATGAATTCTTAATTTAAGCTGAAAAATAGATTTTGTAGAATGTTCTAATCTTTTAGGTACAATTTAATCAGAAAATTGCAGATAGAGAGCAACTAAACTGCCTACATATGTTTTATAGCATTATATATACACAGCAGGTGAAAGGTTTTATTCATTGTTTTATTATTTGACCAATAAACATGTTTTGTACTTCAAGTACCAAACTTTGGCAATTGTTTTGTAATATTTTTAGGGCATGATATCATTTTATTTCGAGTCATATTTCACCCCATGCATACCCATAAAAATGTCATTAAAGTAAGTTCAGTAGTTTCTGAAAAAAGTGTACCTGAATATAAGAAAAGTTAAGTTACGTTAAATGACAAAATACATGTATAAACTGGACATTACAATCATAATCCTATTCTTTCCATGGAGAAAATTTAGGATAGAATCGTAAGTTTTCGGGGATAAATGGAGAACAGAAAAGCGGGTTGTAAGGGACAGCAGTTCTACAATTTATGTTAACAATATTAATAATAAATAATCACATTAAAAGAACCAAAACTTTTACAGTCTTGAAAGGAAATTAGGTGCATGGCTTTGAGCTAAACAGCCACGGGTACTGCATATTGAATATTAAATGTAAATAAGACGGAAAACTAGAAAAAATCAGCATAAGCCGAAAGAAAACCATATAAACTACATTGCAGGCTGATTTATGTTTTAAAAAATTTAATAGCAAGAAATTTTTTTTTTGCTAGTTGCTTTACGTCGCACCGACACAGATAGGTCTTATGGCGACGATGGGACAGGGAAGGGCTAGGAATGGGAAGGAAGTGGCCGTGGCCTTAATTAAAGTACAGCCCCAGCATTTGCCTGGTGTGAAAATGGGAAACCACGGAAAACCATTTTCAGAGCTGCAAGAAAATTGAAAGTGAATTAAAGATTAATGTATGTGCGAAGTTTCAATGCATTAACATTAATGGTATTGGAGTAAGGTGGCATCGCAGTTTGTTGTAATATTGTTCTCAACTCCTAAGGTCAACTCTACCAGGCTCGATAATGCACATCGTTACTGCACAAGTCTTTTTTACAGAACGTTCCCTTATGTCAAGTTCATTAAAGTAATTGAATACGGTTTTCAATGGATGTCATTTCGCTGTCATTGCTAATACTGGCGTTTTCGCTAACAGCACAATAATCACTATTTATCACTACCTCACTACATGTTTGATCTCTGACTTCATCACACCTGTTAGAATTACTATTCACTTTCTCATCAGCAGAATGATTAGTGTCTGATTCTTCATTCACACGTGACTTTAACAAAGGACTTCTTAACAAACTGTAATAAATTACTCAGACTTCTGCGTGGAGATATCATCAATTTACATCAAATTCAATTTGTTCTCTTACAATGATAATCAAGCTTCAAACTTCAAAATAGACATTTCATTTTATTGTCTACTTCTAAAGCTTACACTAACAGAACAGATATTTTCCTTGTATCTAAAATACTAGAGCTCCGCAGCATTCATTATAACCAGGTCAGATAATTCGTCTTGATACGCCTGTTGTAGTCTTATTGTTTTTCCTGCCCTTTTCAATATCTTTATGAACATTCAGTATCGGTAATGTAGTTTATAATACTTCTTTCCACACAATATTCTCTGTGTTTCGACTATTCGGCCAGCTGCCTCTGTGGATCCGTGGTAGAGTGTCGGCCTCCGGATCCCAAGATAGCGGGTTCAAACCCGGCAGAGGTAGTCGGATTTTTGAAGGGCGGAAAAAAGTCCATTCGGCACTCCATGCCGTACGATGTCGGCATGTAAAAGATCTCTGGGGACACATTTGGTATTTACCCGACAAAATTAATTCAATCTCAGCCATAGACGCCCAAGAGAGATCCGGTTTACTCTGTCTGCCATCTAGCGGACCTAGAGTAAAACGGAACGTCAAAATTGACGAGCAGACAGCCAGATGGCGTCAAATCGAAATGTCTGCACACGGTAGCTGAGGCCATACGATTATTATTATTATTATTATTGACTATTCGGCCGTATCTGGATCTTGACATTTTCAAACTATCCTGCACGAGACAGTGTAACATACAATTGGCCATGACTGAATACTGGTTCAGATAAGTAGATACCCACTTTTTCAAAAGTTTGTCCGTGCGCTTTATTACTGGTCATACAGAAGGCTTGTCGTCTTGGTACCTTCCCGTCTGTACGGTAGTCTGTTTTCTCTTAGCAACATGTAACTAATTAGGAACGCTCTGCCATCTGCTGAGTATATTTAGAAGTTGAGGAAGGTCAGAGAATCAAAGAGTATCTAGCAGAGAATAATACTCTTCCATCATCAGAGGAAGTGTATACTCTCTGGCTTGACAGGTAGTAATCACACAAGGCTGCATGCAGTGACATTACTGAGGATGGAAATCACATATATCAGAATATTAATGAAAGTGTTAGTCGCTTAGCAACCTGCTAATTACAGGATGTATTGCGGGTGAGGGTAAGCCTTCGTCCGTAATTATTGGAGCGATCATTTAATTATTTTACTTTATGATTACTCAAAGTTGGCTGAATCTACAGACCTATGAATGTCTTATGATTCACTGGCAGGTAATTCCGGAGAGAATAAAACAGAAACAAAACAAATCGGTCCAGTAGAACGGACGGGCGGATTTGTCAAAGCTGATTCTAGAAAACTCTTTCCTTTAATATAAAGATGATACTGAATCTACAATTCGCATTAATAAAACCGATGCGTAAGTGACACGTGTCTCATCTTTGTCGCTTTCCCATTGTTGAAGACAGAGGTCTGCAAATCTTTAACTCCTGATGCAGATATGATATCCGATTAATAAAATGATCTCGCGAACAAATGAAAGGGAAGTGAACCATGTTACTTTTATTCCTACCCGTTTGTACATACGTATTGCCTTCTTGTTTATTGAGTTTATTTTATCCTCTGGAGCAGAGATCACCACCCCCCAACAAGGGCCACCCCAGGGCAAAACCGCGTAACACCGCACCCACCATAGTGGACCCCGCTAGCCCTCTGTTTATTGAGCTAAATTTATACATTTTTACAGTATTTTATATATACATATATGTGCAGGTTTGTATTTATGATTTGTTTTCTTGTGAGAATATCATTTGTCTCTTCTTTGGTTATTTCACGTTAATCAAGATGTACATATGTACACTCTTGTTGTTGAATTATATACACACACACACTCACTTGTTTTTGAATTACATATATTGTGGTATTTTATTGGTATTCTGAAGCTGAGTCTTTAGTGCCTCTTCTTTGGCGTTATTATTTTATAACACGTGAATTGACAAACATTTGATTTTTGTTACAATTATATACATATTTTAGGAACTAGTTATTTAACATATTATTGATACGGATAGAATTTGAATTCGAAGGAGTAAAGGAGAAGAAAAACAATAAGAAAAGGAAATGAAGAAAGAAAGAAAGAAAGAAAGAAAGAAATAAAGAAAGAAATTTTGGTCTGAGTCAAAAGAGAGTTAGTTAGTTAATTTGTGTACAGTACATAGGTTTACCCGAAGGGAAATCGGGGTTTTGAAATTGCTATACATTGAGCAAATTACTTTTAATTAAATGGTTGTATAAAATTTAAATATTGGCATTGCCTTGTAAGATTAGTAAGATAAGTGAATTTAGCACTGAATTTATTGCTTACGACTAATGTATTGCTGGTGTCCGGCCCTGCTGTGTAGGGGGCAACGCGTCCACCTGTCATCCGGCGGCCCGAGTTCGATTCCCAGCCGGGTCAGGGGATTCTAATTGTAAATGATGAATATCCCTGGCCTGGGGACTGGGTGTTTGTGTCGTCCTTAACGTTCCTTTCCTCACATTCAACACTTTACACTTCCGTCATTTACAAAATACACGCAAGTTCCTCACATATGGTGCAAGTAGAGGCAAAATATCTTTCTAGGTCGACGCTCCGAACAAATAGCATTTTTATAGTAAAAAAAGGTATTGCTGGTAATATCACTTCACTATGAGATCTGTGTTTGTGACAGCACTTGTGGTGCCTACGTTGGCCTGTACAGTAATCAGTTAACGTGTCACCGTGGCCAGGAGCATCTTAAAAGTTTGTAATGTTGTGATTGTTTGGGACGGTGGCAATGGAGTATAGGTAGAAGTTATGTGATGGGTGGAGGACAGAGATGAAAATATTCAGGTGTACGGTTATCGTTCAGGATTGCGTTGGCTACAGGTGAGAGTGTAAGGTCTCCTCTTTTTATAGGGTTAAAATTACGTAATATAATTATAATATTGTGTATTATAATGTATAATTGAAAGTCCCTTAATTTATATATGTGTGTGAGAGGGGCGCGGTTTTCTATCATAGCTCTGGAAGGCATGGAGCAATTTCAACCAAACTTGGTACACACATGACTTCAAAAATGAAAAACTACACCCAGTTTTCCAGTAATTCGACCGCGTCAGGAATGGAATGAAGCTCCATATAGCGGCAACGATAGGAACTACGCCGGCTGCCGAAGGCTGTTGCACTCCTCTGTGGTGATGATTAATGACCGACAGATGAAACAAAATGATTTTGGAGAGAGTTGTTGGAATGGAAGATGACAGAACCCGCCGGGAAGAACTGTCTCGCCTCCGCTTTGTCCAGCACACATCTCCTATTACTCATATCACATGCCCATACCACACAGAGTTATACCAAGTGTAGCACGTTCTGTTGAATAACATTTATTATTTGTGTTTTATGGGTATGATGGGCATTGGTATCACCCAAATATCACTATAAAATTTGTCACAAATGGAACATAACAATTGCTTTTACACATATCAAGTGAATAATCTCTGGCAAATTAAGAAATACCGTCGTTATTTGAGAAATATGAAAACATATTTAAGGCTTGTAGACAGGACTGGTTTATGTCGTATTGCGCTGCTGGCGCCGTCTTTTGTTACTTTCTTCACGTCCAGGGCTAGCACCGTGGAATGGGATTCTCATTATCTTTGTCCATATGACTAGAGCGGCCAGTTCAAACAGCAAAATGGAGGTCAACAGAAAAATAGCATGATCCCTGGACCAATAAATCACCAGTCCACTGAATTTTTCTTATGTACATTGGCCATACCATTTTGTCCCCTATTAAATATTGCATATCGCGATACAATTCAGGAAATGATGTCATTGACAAGTGAAGCAATGAAACGAAAGCAAAGAACTTCAGTGAACACAGATATCACACACGAAATTGTTGAAAGTGTAAGATAAAAGACATACGTGTGTCACTGTGAGCGCAACACCAAATGTACTTGTAATGTGGTAAAGTACGTATACATAATATTCTCCAAAAATGAAATATTTCTTAATTTGCCAAAGATTTTTCACATGATATGTGTAAAAGCAATATTATATTCCATTTGTGACACATTTTATAGTGATATTTGGGTGATACCAATGCGCACTATACCCGCATTTTATTTCTAATAAGTAAGTCTACGAAACACTCAGAACGCTGCGGGCGTTACAATAGTGACAGATTACTGCAAATTTTATTTTTTTATTATTATAATTTTCTTATTCTGCTTTTCCCCCAGGATTAACTTTTCCCTCGGACTCAGCGACGGATTCCACCTCTACCGCCTCGAGGGCAGTGTTCTGGAGCGTTAGACATTGAGTCGGGGATATAACTGGGGAGGATGACCAATACCTCGCCCAGGCTATGCTGAACAGGGGCCTTTGTGGGGGATGGGATTATTGGAAGGGATAGACAAGGAAGAGGGAAGGAAGCGTCTGCGGCGTTAAGTTGGGTACCATCCCGGCATTTTCCTGAAGGAGAAGTGGGAAACCACGGAAAAGCACTTCCAGGATGGCTGAGGTGGGAATCGACCCACCTCTACTCATTTGACCTCCCGAGGCTGAGTGGACCCTGTTCCAGCCCTCGTACCAATTTTCAAATTTCGTGACAGAGAGGGAATCGAACCCGGGCCTCCGGGGGTGGCAGCTAATCACACTAACCACTACGGCACAGAGACGGCGTATTTTATTTTATTTTCTTCTTCTTCTTGTTTCGTATAGGCCAGCTAAGGACCACGACATTCAACTATTGCATTTTGGAATGGGCTTTGATGTTTGCCCAGTAGTTGCGCATCCTCAGGCTGTGTTGCTCCTTCCTCTCCTTTGTCCAAAGGGCGCCAGTCTTCTTTGTTGGTAATCTGTCCTGGAACTTCTTATGTTTAAGCATCTTCCTGAGTGCTGTACGATCCTTTAAGATTCCTTCTGTTATTCCCAGTTCCTGTAGATCTTTATCCACTTCCATCAACCATGGTGACTTGGTCTTCCTATTTTGCCAGTAGCTGAGAATCCAGTTGGTCAACCTGGTAGGATGCATCCTGTAGACGTGCCCATAGAATGCTAGGCGTCTCTTCCTTGCTACATTCGTTATTATTTCACAGTACTTGTAGAGCTCTTGGTTAGGCCGTCTTTTATAACTGTCCCCTTCCTTGACTGGCCCCAGTATCTTCCTCATTATCTTTCTTTCCCGGATTTCAAGTTTTTCCACAAGTCCCTTCCTGTTGAATGTTAAACAGTCTGAAGCATATAAGGCTTCAGGGCGGATGACTGTCTGGTAGTGCTTCATCCTAGTATTACGAGAGAGACACTTTTTATTATAGGTATTCTTGGTCAGTTGGTAGGCCATTTCAAGCCTGTTAACTCGAGTTGACAAAGCTGTTCCTTCAGAGAGATTGGATTCCAACCATTCTCCCAAGTACTTAAACCTGTTGGTTTTCCTGATCTCTCCCTGTTCCAGATGCAACGTACAAAGAGATTCACCGATGTTCGTGATGAATTGTGTTTTTACGAGAGACACATGTAGCCCAACCTTTGCTGCTTGTTGTCTGAGAACATTTAGTTGTTTCACTGAAGTTTCTATTGAATTAGATATCAGGGCCAGATCATCGGCATACGCCAGACAGTCAACACTGAGCTCATTGCGCTTATGTCCCAAATAAATGCCACTTGGAATCTCCATTCTAGCTAACTCCTTTCGCCACTCTCTTATTACTTTCTCCAAGGCAAGAGGCAAGAGGAGAGGGGACAGACCATCTCCCTGTCTCACTCCTGATTTAATTTCAAAACTTTCTTATATGACTCCTCTGAACTTTACTCGTGACCTGGTGTTGTTTAAAGTCTGTTTGATTAGGTTATGGGTCTTCTCATCAAGTCCTAGTTCCTCCAAAATCTTCATAAGAGTAGGTCTGTCCACTGAGTCATACGCCTTTGTAAAGTCGACGAAAATGACAACGTATTTCTTACCGGTCATTTTTGCTTGATGTAATACTGATTGCAGATTGAGTATCTGTTCTGTACAAGAGCGTCCTTTTCTAAATCCTGCCTGGTACTCTCCTAATTGTGGGTCTAGTTGAGGTTCGGCTCTATTTAATAAGGCTTTAGAGGATATTTTGTATGTGGCAGGTACCAATGAGATTCCTCGATAATTATTGATGTCAGTCAAGTCTCCTTTCTTGTGCAAGGTATGAATCAATGCAGTGGTCCAGTCACTAGGTAATGTTTCGGTCTCCCAGATGTTTTGTAGAATTTCTGTTAGCTTGCTTACAGTCTTGTCTCCAGCCTGCTTCCATAGTTCGGCTACTATCGAATCTTCTCCGGATGCTTTGTTGTTTTACAGAGACTGGATGATTTGTATTACTTCTTCTTTGGATGGTGGTTGTGAGTTTGGTTGCTTGATGTTGTCTTGGTAAACAAAAAAGGTATCAGGTGATCCACAATTAAGGAGATCCTCGAAGTACTTGGCGAGAAGGTGGCAATTGTCAGTGTCATTATAGGCTATCTTCCCATCTGGTCCACGGAAATGGAGACTGGGTGGACTGTAGTGACTAACGTTCCGTTTAAAGCCTCTGTAAAAGTTTCTGGTATTGTTCTTCTTGAAGTCATCATCCAATTGTGTCAATTGGTCTTTTGTGAATTGCCGTTTCACTTGTCTGATGATATTGGCAGTTATCTTCCGTTGCTCTATGAACTTCTCTCTGTTTTATTTTATTTTATTTTATTTTATTTTATTTTATTGCAATTTGCTTTACGTCGCACCTACACAGATACGTCTTATGGCGACGATGGGATAAGAAAGGTCTAGAAGTTGGGAAGAAATCGGTCGTGGCCTTAATTAAGGTACAGCCCGTCATTTTCTTGGTGTGAAAATGGGAAACCACAGAAAATCATCTTGAGGGCCGTAGAAAATCGTGTTCGAACCAGCTATATCCCGGACGCAAGCTGATAGCTACTTGCTCGATTGTGTGAAGTATGGTACTGAGACCATGACTGGAAGAAAAGGAAAGAAAGCTGTGTAAAACACTGATGCAGAGCAATGTTGAGTACGAGACAAGACAATACCAGATCGCAAATGAAGTTTAACAAAAGGACAAAACTTTGGCAAATTTGATCAGGAGTGGAGAAATTGAGCTCTGAACTTGCATTTGGTTATATGGTGGGCTCGAACAGCAATGTTAGCAGCCCTGAAGATCTCTACCGTGGTTTCCCATTTTCACTCAATGCAAATTAATTAAGATCGCAGACGCTTGCTTTGTAGTCCTGTCCCATCGTCGCCGTAAGACCACTTTGTGTCACTGCGACGTATAGAGAACAAGAGAAGCATTGACGGGTTGTATCCTAAGATACTGAGGTCTTGCTCAGGTTGTTTCGCATGGAAATTCGTAAATGTGCAAATTTAGCCAGGGATAGAGAAACACTGATAACTATTTCCAAGCACTTATGGAATGACGATCACTGGGCGCAGCTGTGAGCTTCCATCCGGGGATAGTTGGTTCGAACCCCATTGTCTGCAGCCCTCGAGATCATTTCCTTTAGTTTCCCATTTTCACACCAAGAAGATGCCGGAGCTGTACTTTAATTAAGATCACGACCGGTCTCTTCTCACTTCTAGCCCTTTCCTATCCCATCGTCGCCATAAGAACTATCTGTGTTGGTGCGACTTAAAGCAAAATTGTAAAAAAAAAAATGGAATGACGATCGAAGAAATAACACCATCATCAACATGGTATTCATTGGTATGCTCCCTATAGTGGTTAAAGAAATGCTCATGAAATGCGTCCCAAGATCTTCTACCAGCCAAAAAAAAAATTAACGAAGTTTCATTACCAACATTTACAAGCTTTTTTTTTTTGTTAATTCATGTGAGGTAAGCCTGCGTGTAAAATTTTGGATACCGGTGTGCATAAAATCTTGAGTTCATATACTTTACAGGATGAACATTGATAATTATGTAATGTAATAAAAGCAGTGGAGATAAAACTGAACCCTGAGGAACACTAGAGATAATTATATCGACTTATTCATGCAATTCTCTGTATTTCTGGGTGGTAATGCCGGGACGAAGGTGATGTGTCTACAGTCATTTGTGGAGGCCTCTGTACTTGTATAAACTTTGTGAGCCCTTCTGTCTAGTGCATTGATTTAGTTTATTCCTCCCTTCGTGAATACTTAATACTCTTGAAACTCCCACTCTCGTTACACATTACATTATCCTGTCTACGATCGATACCTACTTTTATATAACTCTCAATTCTCAACTGTTCTTATGGCGAGATTTATAATGTGAAACTGCCAGAATCGCAATCCTACTACTTCAGACCCGCCATATTCACCTAGCTAGAGACAGTTCAGTGTTCTAGACATAATGACAATGATGTGAATATGTTTTTCTTTCGTAATTATATTGTGACGAGATGGCGGGGTAGTAAGATAAGTTAACACTAGACTGGTAGCTTCTACACTAAGATTCACACACTAGGTCCCACGTCGCACGGTCACACGTTCTCTCCTTCACTGTCAGAACGCACAGTAGCACGCTAGTCCGACAGTCACGGCAGTTCACGCACTTCACAGCACTGGCAATCACTCACTGACTGAGCTCACGACTGAACTACACCAACTCCAACCCAGGCCATCCCCCTACGGCTCAATGCGAGAACTTTTTAGCCCGTCGACCGATAGCGGTCTTGAGTGCTATGTCTATAATACTCTAATCCCATGGCTGTAATATTGCTGGTGAATGGGGTTAGGGTGAGAATCTAGACAATCTTTGGCCAGAGTGTGGCCAGGCGCGTGAGCGCTGAGTTAGAAGTGAAGTGTAGAGTAATGACGCTAAGCACTTGGAAGGGAAAGTAAGATGCGCTAGGTGCGCGGAGAAGTTTACGTTACGAGTACTCGCGGTCTCTTGTGCTTGAGGCCGCGAGTCTCGTAGGAGCCTAAATTGTGAATGAGTGGGGCCCTCCTGTATATTGTCTTAGCTAGGTTAATCATTCTCACCCTAACAGTGTCTATATGACACAGGTCGTGGAGGTGGGTGATACGTGTGTACCGATCGCAACCCGTAATAAGCCGCAGGGTCCGGTTCTGAACGGACTGCAGCCTACTCAGGTGGCAATCGGCGACCACGCCCCATATAGGACAGGCCTAACCATCGTCGTGTAGAGGAGGAGCTTGTTTTGTGGTGTGAGGCTGTTTTCAGCATATATCATAGGGAATAATTTTGATACCCTTGCGTGGGCGGAGCCTGAAATATTAGTTACATGCTGACGGTAGGTCAGTCCGCGGTCTAGGGTGACCCCCAGGTACTTGGCGCTGTCGGACCATCTGATAACTTCACCAAAGAAGTTCAGACCGCCCGACAGTCTGCCGCCTCTCTTCGTGAAGAGCGTAGCCTGGCAATTACCTACATTAATTTTGATGCGCCACTTCTCAAGCCAGGGCTCGATAGTGGTCAGCGCTGTCTGAAGATGGTGTTCGACTCTCGGGGCTGCCACGAGGCCGCGGACAGAGCTGTATCGTCAGCATACAAGTAAAGTTTGGTGTTCGCAGGTTTTGGCATGTCGGAGGTATAAATTTTGAACAGCACCGGGGAAATTACCCCACCTTGCGGTACTCCGGCTGTGATGGGGCGTGCTGTCGATAGCTCCTTGTTTACGGAGATCTGGAAGCTGCGGTCGCTGAGGTAACTTGCGACTAATGCTGTAAGATACCCAGGGAAGCCAAGGGTTCTTAGCTTGTATACTAGTCCGTCATACCAGACCTTGTCGAATGCCCTAGCGACGTCAAGAAAACAGACTCCTGTGTACCTGTTGTCGTTAAAGTTTTTCGTGATGTCCTCAGTAAGTCGTAACAGGACGAGTCACTCCTGTCTTATATATCTGCGCCAGTCTTTTCAGAACAGTCCGGATGCTGTATGTATTCAGGAACCTCGCAAGATGGGCCGCACTACCATGGACGGAAGCGAGGGGAGGTGTCGGTCTATCACTTTAGCCTTGTTCGTGATTGGTGCGGTCGAAGAGTAAGCAGGTGGACCGATACGGTGACGTCACCAACCCATAGCAAGTTGGCATGGCGGACGCTATAACCATTACAATATTCTTACACTGCGCGAGCAATTTTGCGCTACCAAGTGACGCTACTGACTAAAAGTGCCTCATGTTGTTCCATTATTTCTTTCCAGAAACCGCTCAATTGTTGCTGACGTCCAGCTGGCAGTATGGAATAAGGATTTTCTATGGACAGTCTGAATGTTTATCACACCATCACGAAAGAAATGAACTTCAACTTTGGGAAGTTAGAAGGTTCAAAACTCGTATCATTATTGTTTTGGGGGGCTGGGTGATAATGCGCAGGTAACTGCTCACGGACGCCTGACGCCTGGCAAATGAGGTGGATGCAGTCCTTCGTCTACCAAAGCTTGCCCTCAAGCATATCTGCCGTATCAGGATTGTTGATGGAATGGTTTGCTTACTGAGAGCCGGATCGTCATTTCAACTTCTTCTTATCGGAGGTGGGCTGCCACCCACCACTGGTCCATGTATTGAGGGTGGCCAGCGAACCTCATTGTTCAAAAGTATTTCGATCTTGAAGTGATCTGTTGAGCTATCGTTCTTAATAAATGCGTCGTGCAAGATGTCTATTAATGTTTGCTAATCTGTAAGGTACATGCATATCCGTCAACTCTCCGTACGAAAACGACGTAAATACAAAAGACTTTAAAGTCCGATGAAGCCGGTCTATGCAAAACTGTCGAACGGTAGCTGCCAGTGAATCAACATGACGGCGAGCTAAGAGGTTTTTCATATCAGCCAGTCCAATGCTGAAAACGTAATAGCACAAATGTGTAAACGAAGCATAAACCCTTAGACGATCGAATCAAATGTAAATCACCGAACTTAACTAGAGCAGATCAAAGCACTTGTAACTCTCCGGACTTAGTTATAGCAGTCCAAATATCTTGTAACTCGCTGGATCTAGCCATAACAACCCAAAGGTCTTGTAACACGCCAGACCTAACCAAAGCAGACCATAGGTCTTTTCACTCAGTGGACCTAGCCATAGCAGATCAAAGGTCTTGTAACTCGCAGTACTTAACCATAGCAGACCAAAGGTCTTGTAACTCGCCGGAAGTAACTATAGCAGGCCAAACATCCTGTAACTCACCGGATCTAGCCACAACAGACCAAAGGTCTTGTAACACGCCAGACCTAACCAAAGCAGACCAAAGGTCTTTTCACTCAGTGGACCTAGCCATAACAGACCAAAGGTCTTGTAACACGCCTGACCTAACCAAAGCAAACCAAAGGTCTTTTCACTCAGTAGACCTAGCCACAGCAGACTAAAGGTCTTGTAACACACCAGGCCTAACCACAGCAGACCAAAGGTCTTGTAATACGCCAGACCTAACCAAGGCAAACCAAAGGTTTTTCACTCGTGAACCTAGCAGTAGTAAACCAAATGTCTTTTCACTCAGTAGACCTAACCACAGCAGACCAAAGGTCATAACACTCAGTGGACCAGGCCAAAGCAGATCAAAGGTCTTGTAACTCTCCGGACTTACCAAAGCAGATCAAAGGTCTTTTCACTGAGTGGACCGAGCCATAGCAGACCAAAGGTCTTGTAACTCTCCGGACTTAACTATGGAAGGTCAAATATCGTGTAACTCGCCGCATATAGCCACAGCAAACCAATGGTCATGTAACTCACCGGACTTAACCACAACAGGCCAAAGATCTTTTCACTCAATGGACCTAGCCACAGCAGACAAAAGGTCTCGTAACTCTCCGGACTTAACCAAAGCAGAGCAAAGGCCTTTTCACTCAATTGACCTAGCCATAGCAGACCAAAGGTCTTGTAACTCGCCGGACTTAACCAAAGCAGACCATAGGTCTTTTCACTCAGTGGACCTAGCCATAGCAGACCAAAGGTCACTCGCCGGACTTAACCATAGCAGACCAAAGGTCTTTTCAGTCAGTGGACCTAGCCATAGCCTACCTAAGGTCTTGTCACTCGCCGGACCTAACCAAAGCAGGCCAAACATCTTGGAACTCACCGGACCTAACCAAAGCAGACCAAAGGACTTTTCACTCAGTGGACCTAGCCATAGCAGACCAAAGGTCTTGTCACTCACCGGAGCTAACCAAAGCAGACCAAAGATCTTGTAACTAGGCGGACGTAACCATAATAGATCAAAGATTTTGTAACTCGCCGGACATAGCCATAGCAGAACAAGGATCTTGTAACTCGTCGGACCTAACCTTAGCAGACCAAAGATCTTTTAACTCGCTGGACGTAGCCATAGCAGAGCAAGGATCTTGTAACTCGTCGGACCTAACCTTAGCAGACCAAAGATCTTGCAACTCGTCGGACCTAACCTTAGCAGACCAAAGATCTTGTAACTCGCCGGACGTAGCCATAGCAGACCAAAGATCTTGTAACTCGTCGGACCTAACCTTAGCAGACCAAAGATCTTGTAACTCGCCGGACGTAGCCTTAGCAGACCAATGGTCTTTTAACTCACCAGAACATGACTATGGCAGACCTGCGGCATACATGATTAATATACACACACTGCCTAGAAAGCTACATATAACGAGATCAATTGTCTGTCGAAAAATATCTTCTCTGTTAAGGAAGAAAAAACTTATCTGCTGCCTTAAAGAATTGATTGACCCTTTCTGAGAGAGAATAAGAACTTTTTTAACAGAGGTAACGAGGATAGTGGTTTCGAGCATACTTACCACAAGTCATGACGTCACCCATTGCCTGCTCGTCATTGGGAGCGGAAACAGTAGCGTGTTCCTGAAGTCCTCCTTCATTTGTTCGCCGCCCTGCTCATTGCTAGTCACATTGGATATCTTAGTAGCCGGAATTAGGCCTTAGAATAGATCAAACTTAGTAAATAACACAAAGAAGCTGTGATTTCAAATTGGTCCATTCGAGTTAATTTTCCGTACAAAACGATTTACGCATTTATCAACTCTTCAGCATAGAATCAGTAACCACTTGTATCAAGAAATATTACGGTAAATGTTTTCTCACTCCCCAGTTGCTGGCCATGCAACATTAGTAGATAATGACTAACTTATTCCGTTCTATTACACTTCCTGTTTAACACAGCTCGAATTCAACACGGACTTCAAAGGCGTTACAGTCAATAGAAAAGAGGAACTCGCATATTCATCGTTCCCTGTTTCGAGCTGTGCTCTTCCCCTCCGCGACATGAACGTCAGTTGTAAAGAATACAATATAAAGAGTGGAGTCTGTATACATTCTTCGAATAACAGAGGCCTTTTTTCTCTTTTTCTTTGTCTTCTTCTGCAGTGTTTGTATCTAGGTTAATACCAGATCATTAGCAAAAGCGTCCGTGCGGAGTAAATCCTCGCGTCAACACTCCTCTCTATATAATCACTTCAGCCTCCATTTAGTTAAACAAAAGAAGGACGACGCTAAGAGAAGAACGTGTTTTCAAGTTAACAGTTGACACTGTGAAGAGCAGAGGGCCTTGATTCCGATACAGCGGCATTAAAAGCTTTGAGATTCATTCTTTTCTCCCCCATAGGGGAATACATTATCCATTAAAGGAGTTTCATTTTTCTTTTATTCTCTCAGGAATAACCTACCGGTGAATCATGAGACATTGATAGGTCTCTAAGGTCAGCCAACTTTGAGTAATCAAAAAGTCATATCATGAAAATAATGATCACTCCAATAATTTCAGGCGAAGTCTTACACTTGCCCGCAATACATTTTGAACTTAGCAAGTTGCTAAGCGACTAAATCTTTCATTAAAATTTGATGTATGTGATTTCCATAACGTCATTGCATGCATCCATGTTTGGTTACTACCTGTCAAACCAGAGAGTATACACTTCCTCTGATTGCGGAAGAATACTATTCCCTGCTGAATGCCATTTGATTCTCTAAACTTTCTAAGCTTCCAAATATATTCAACAGATGGCAGAGCGTTCCCAATAACTTGTATGCTGTTGAGGGAAAATCGTCTACGTACAAACAGACCCTATCATGACATGCACCTTAGACATTATCTGGGAACACCTATCGAAAGATAACCTACCTACACGAGAAAGAGTGAAGGCCATGTATCTTAAAACGTTCCGTTTCTGGCAAAAAAAAAAAACGCTTCTTCGAGACTAACCTATGAGCTTACAAGACAAGCGTTCTACATAGAAGAACTGCGAATAAAATTCCCATGGCCTTCTACGACACAATACCAAGCTTTACATCAAGAACTGGAGGATAAAATAGAATATATATGGATAGATTTTTACAAACAGACGGCATGATGACCTCAGATTGGATGAATTCTGTCTGCGAAATGTGGCATACCATAACGCGCTTCATATTAAATGTTCACAAAACCATTGAAAAGGGCAGGCAAAACTACATGACCACGACAGGCATAAACAAGACGAGTTACCTCACCTACTTATAACAACTGCTGCGCCTTAGCTTACTATATATAAGAGATTCAAAACCGATTAGAAACTTCTAATAAAGCACCTTCAAATCTTGCTGAAATATGTAAAATAAAAACACCTAATGAGACCAATTTCTTCAATTGGTCCCGCCCGCTATCAGAAGGATGTCAAGACGTTGTGTGCTCATTTAACATGGTTTTAATTTTGGGCTGGTGGTCTGGAGAATTTCTGGCATTAAATATTATTTATTTATTTATTACTTTATTTATTTATTTATTTATTACTTTATTTATTTATTTATTTATTTATTTATTTATTTATTTATTTATTTATTTATTTATTTATTTATTTATTTATTTATTTATTTATTTATTTATTTATTTATTTATTTATTTATTTATTTATTTATTTATTTATTTATTTATTCGCTAATCGGCCAACTGGAGACCACCATAAGTTTATTGCACATTCTGGTGTTAAGTCAAATTTTCGATTGATTCCGACCACTTTCCACCAGTTGCCACTTCACATCCCGGAAGGTCCCAAAAGTCGCAATGCTTGTTCTGAATAGTTCTCGTTTGTGGGCGCTATCTGGTCGTAGGCTCATTTCTTCGAGACCTTTCTTGACGTTAACGTAGCAGGGAATTGTTATCTTTGGTTTTGAGTCAAAATTACTAAATATGCGTTTTCTCCATCGAGAGTCGTCGATCCGTCGTAAGTGACCGTAGAAGTGAGCCCTGCGTTTGCGCATTGTGTTCGTGATATTCTCTATCTTAGAGTAAATTTCTTGCTTGGATTTTCATATGCACATACCGTTTTTGTAGTTTGGGCCAAGAATGTTGTGGCGAATCTTTCTCTCTTTTTGCTCTAACTTAGCCAGTACACGTATTATTATTATTATTATTATTATTATTATTATTATTATTATTATTATTATTATTATTTCTTTGTTGTTTGCGCCTACTGAGGAGCACGGGGCTCGTACCTTCTCGTCACTTGGGGCCTCTGTTTTCTCCTCCAGCTTTCTTTTATCCACTGACATTAGTTTGCTGGTCCCCGTGTTCTTCCTACTCGTAAGTGACGTTGGAAATATTCCCTGCTGGATGGCTTGTTGAAACTGAGGGCGGTTATGTATGGACTCATGTGGGATCCTCAGTTGTTCCAGATCCGCCTTGGCTGAAGAGATCCCCTTGTTCCTGTATGCCTTCCCTCAACATGCCACAGCGAAGGTCCAGTTGGTAAGTCTGCAGGGGTTCATGCCGGTTAGGTGCCCATAGAAGACCAGACACATTTTTTATTATTATGATAATAATTATTGTTATTCTTTTCCTTCATTTTCTTTCTTAATCGGTTTACCACCCAGGGTTGGTTTTGCCCTCGGACTCAGCGAGGGATCCCACCTCTAACGCGTGAGACATTGGGTCGGGGATACAACTGGGGAGGATGACCGTAACCTCGCCCAGGTGGCCTCTCCTGCTGTGCTGAACAGGGGTCTTTGTGAGGGATGCGAAGATTGGAACGGATAGACTAGGAAGAGGGAAGGAAGCGGCTGTAGTCTTAAGTTACGTACCATCTCGGCATTTGCCTGGAGAAGTGGGAAACCACAAAAAACCACTTCGAAGATGGCTGAGGCGGGAATCGAACTCCCTCCACTCATTTGACCTGCCGAGGCTGAGTGGACCTGGTTCCAGTCCTTGTACAACTTCTCAAATTTCGTTGCACAGTCAAGAATCGAACCCGGCGGGGTTCCAGCTAATCACCCTGCCCACTACACCACTGAATAGTACGTTATTATTATTATTATTATTATTATTATTATTATTATTATTATTATTATTATTATTATTATTATTATTATTATTATTATTATTCCGGGGTATCTGTGGAACGCAGAGGTGATGAAAGAATGTGGGGACTTGAATGAGTCTAACTACAATATCGAAATTAATTTAAAACTTAAACTGAAGGTAATATTTTCAAAACTTCAAACTTAACAATTTTTCATCATAATAATGAAACATCAGGTACAGTGATAATCATAAAACAAGTCTAGGAAAAGACAAGATTAGTGGTCATAACAAATCCTGGGCTTCAAGCCCCTCGGTTTATATTTCCTGAGCTCCTAGGTCAAATTTACAAAAGAGCACACATTATTGAAGGGCAGAAATCCCCTAATTCAAGAGCACTTGCTCTCCAAAATACAAAAATCTAGCCTTCCAGAAGCACTCTTTACTATTACAACACTTGAAAAAGAGCTAACAGGCTCTCAGTTTTGCAAGCCTACTCAAGGCAACATCAACTTACAATTTGAAACTGATTTAGACAGGGGTATTTAATACCCAACCTACGGGGCCTTAATGGGAAAGAACAGGTTAAATAACTGGTCCAAACACAAAAGGAATGGAGGCGTACCCTGCACTCCAAGATAATAAACTCAAAAAACCTTAAGGGCTCTAGGCCGATGAAACAGGGGCTATTCCCAAAGTACTGAGGTGACTCGTATAGGATTTACTTTAACACATTACGGAAGGAAAAACAGTTACAACGTAGTCTCCTCAAACCAAGATGAAGGGGAGCTCGAGAGGGTACATCACTCTCTATCCCCGATTTACAGTTAAAGGTTTTATGAAATTTTTACATTAGCTGGAAGAAAGTTACATTTTAGAAACGTAGGTTACATAGTTAACGATTCGGACCTTTCCCTCGGATTAAACAGCGGAGGTAGCAAGAAGGAATAATAAAGTTATGTGGCTATTACCTTGAAGATGTTCTAGCTGCCGACGAAAGAGGCCGCCCGCCTCCTGCTTAACACACACACTCAGATAGACGTCCATCAATTGGCCAAGAAACGTGAAAAGCCGCAGTTTTTAAACCCTCAGGGAAGGTTCGAGATCATTCAAGATTAATCAGGACACACCCTCTTAAATTATATTGGCAGATACAAAGTGAAGAAGAAATACGGGATTAGTTGGAAATTAATTACAAAAATTGGTGATTGGCTAGATTCAAAACTGGCGGGAAGGAAAAGGAAATATTGCCAACCCAAAAATAAATGAACATCAATCAGTTACAAAAACCTAGAAATACCAAATTTCTTTAAATTATAACTTCTTACACCTCGCACCAGGGTGCATGATCATAGTTTTTTTGGTAGTGTCATCTGTGGAGAAATGTCCAAACTTCTTGATGTATAGCAAACAAAACTAGGAGAAATTCAGTCAGTTTAGGAAACTTCACAATAACAAAATTATTCAATTTTTTAGTGGTGACATCATCTGATTAAAGTTCCAAGTTGGTGTAGTTTAAGTTTCACTGTTTTACCACTAGAGGAGTTCATTTAGGCGCTAGTTTTGAATGCGCGGCGTTGAGGTGTGCCTCCCGGTACAATTATTATTATTATTATTATTATTATTATTATTATTATTATTATTATTATTATTATTATTATTTAACTGTGCCGGTATTGTACAGTATTTCTCAGACTTGGGTGTAAGAAATGAGCAACTAAGCAGCAATTGAATGTCGCAGAACTCTCGGCTTGCACAAGTGACGTAATCCTAGGGCGAGCAAATCGAAGTCCAACCCTCTGATCGATTTCTTCTTCACAAGAAGAAGAAACAATGTAGAAAAAAGAGATGAATGAATTTAAAAGTAGTGTGGAACATGTGAGAAAGTCAAGTTGAGTTCTGTCTCCAGGCAACACCGCCACCGGATATTTCTCGCGACTTACTCTCGTTGGATACGTAATGGCGTGACGTCATGGTGACGTCATGTAGTCCTCCCCTGCGACACCTCCCCCTCTGTGACCCCCCGCGGGACCTACCGAAAGCTCTCCGCTGAGTGTCGGAATATGACATAACAATGCATATAACAACAGTTTTTATTCCCAGTTGTCCCCTATTGTGTTCCTGTGAACTCATGTGTTTACACTCCAGGCGAGCTTGTTTATACGTGTGTATATAATATATTATGTACTAACTCTTTGAACATTATTTACCCTGTTATTCATTATCCTGTTATTCGTCCTTTTTTTTATTCACGTACAGCCATGTGCTCATTTAATTCTCCACAGTTCGTTAGTTTATAGTTTAGCTTGTTAGTAGAGAGAGAGAGAAAGGTTCTTCGTAAGTTTCACTCAAATCCAGGGAGGCTTGAGAGTAGAGAGGAAACTCACGAAATGTTTATTCTTTCATTAGTTCAACTGAAAAATATTCTTATAACTACTCATTTATAACAACTAAATAAGGAATACGCCCATTTATTACTCGCTCCTTGGCTGAACGTTCAGCATTGCGACCTTCGTTTCAGAGGGTCACGGATTCGATTCGCGGCCAAGTTGCGCAATTTATTCGCGTCTGGTTAATTCGTCTGAATCTGGGACTGAGTATCCATCTCTATCTCAATATATACCCCTTCATTGATGTCCGGAAGAGGATATGCCGTAATACAGAGCATATCCCTCATGAATGACCTACTCTAACAGGGTGTGGTAAAAGCAGCGGAAGAAGAAGTAATACTACCATTTGTGTTGTGAATCTAATTTAATTTTTTCATAGATTACTCTCACATACCAAGTATCCAAAATTTCTAGGAGTCATTCTAGATAGGACTCTTAGTTTCAAAGAACACCTTAGCAGAACTGCCGCCAAACTCAGAACCAGAAATAATATCCTGCAGAAACTGTGCGGCACTACGTGGGGGTCAACAGCTTCTACACTTCGGACTTCTGCCCTTGGATTAGTTTATCCCGGAGCTGAATATTGTGCTCCAATCTGGATAAACAGCGCTCATGTTAAGCTTGTTGATACTCAGCTACACCAAACCATGCGTTTAATATCAGGTACAATCAGATGTACTCCAAAATACTGGCTGCCATCATTAAGTCACATACCACCTCCATCCGTGAGAAGAGAACAAGCACTTATCAAGGTGTATAATAATATGTGCAACAATTCTTCTCTTCTTGTACATCTTGACCTCCCTGTTATTAACAGGAAGATACTTCGCTCTCGCCACCCTCCATTGAATACTGCAAGGAAGCTTGCTGAAAGTAATTTCAACATGAATGACAGCTGGAAGCAATTATGGAAGACCTCTGCAACACCAGGACAGCAAGCTATGCCATGCATCACATCTAAGCCACCAGGGTTTGAGCTCGCCAGAAAAATTTGGTGTACTCTAAACCGAATCAGAACTAATTGTGGTAGATGTGCAGACTCCCTTTATAAATGGAAGAAAATTCCATCTCCCGAGTGTAGTTGTGGTGCTGAAAGACGAACTGTTCAGCACATTATCCAAGAATGCCCTCTATCAGCCTTCTCAGGAGATTCAGCCGAGTTCCTGATGGCTACTCAAAACGGGTTTATTATATTAGAGATACCAATCTGACATTTTGACTTAACGTATTCAGACGTGAAAATAATTTTAAAATACTCTTATTGTGATGTGATTGTAAACCACACGATGAATAATAATATTTTTTTTATAAATCACACGTGTATTACGATTCTATTTTTAATATCACTACCAATGCATTATTTAAGTGCATTTTTTACTAGTCCCGATAATAGCGTATTAGGTTAAGAAGTGCAGGCCTAAGTGTAGGAGAGCGAATAGATCTCTAATTTCGCCAGCACAGTCTGCCTCCGTAGTTTAGTGTGATTAGCTGCCACCCATGCAGGCTCGGGTTCGATTTCAGGCTTTACTACGACGTTTGAAAAGTGATACGAGTACTGGAACGGGGTCAACTAAGCCTCGGGAGCTAAAGTGAGTGGAGGGGGTTCGATTCCCACCTCAGCAATCCTTGAAGTAATTTGGGACTTCTCCTCCAGGCAAATGCTAGGACTGTACCTAAATTAAGGCCACGGTCTCTTCCTTCCCTCTTCTTTGTCTACCCCTTCCAAACTCCCCTTCCCCCCACTAGGCCCTATTCAGTACAGAATGTGAGACTGTGAGGGCAAGATACTCATCCTCCTTCCCAGTTGTATCCCCCGACCCAATGTCTCACGCTCCAGGACACTGCCCTTGAGGCGGTTGATTTGGGATCCGTCGCTGAGTCCGAGGGAAAAACCAACCCTGGAGGGTAAACAGATTAAGAAAGATATCAATAAATGTTCTATCTTCTTCTTTTTTTGCGAGTTGCTTTAAGTCGCAACGACACAGACAGGTTTTATGTCGACGATGGGACAGGAAAGGAGTAGGACTGGTTAGGGAGCGGCCATGGCCTTAATTAAGGTACAGTCCCAGCACTTACCTGGTGTGATAATTGGAAACCACGGAAAACCATCCTCAGGGCTGCCGACTGTGAGGTTTGAACCCACTATCTCCCGAATACTGGATACTGGTCGCACTTTAGCGACTGCAGCTATCGAGCTCGGTTCCATCTAAATTAAGGCCACGGCCACTTTCTTCCCATTGTCCCCATAAGATATATCTGTGTCAGTGCGACGTAAGTCAAATTGTAATAATAATAATAATAATAATAATAATAATAATAATAATAATAATAATAATAATTCAAAGGAATGGAAGGAACCTAACCTTGCCTCACGGCTTCCTTTACAGGATCTGTGATCGAAGAGGATTTCACTAGGCATCTTATCAGTGATACTACACTCTCTGTGAACAGCACACTCTGCCTAGCAAGTACTAATTCACTGGCGTATTATGTAACCGTTATATTATATAAACAGTATGTTCAATATATTTAGAATTGAGGAGCTATCTGACGGTGAGATAGCGGCCCCGGTCTCGAAACCCAAGAATAACGACCGAGAGGATTCGTCGTGCTGACCACACGACACCTCGTAATCTGCAGGCCTTCAGGCTGAGCAGCGGTCGCTTGGTAGGCCAAGGCCCTTCAAGGGCTGTAGTGCCATGGGGTTTGGGTTTGGTTTTATGTTCAATATATCCTCATTAAAGCTTATCACTATATATTTAAAAATATTTCAGTGCGAAAGCGGTTGGAGTTATTATAAGGAAATACAATTAATAAATTGTAGTTATTTCTTGGTCTATAAATAAGGAATTTTGACACCATTCTGTATGGAGCCAATAGAGAACAAGGTACCCGTACAATTGTGTTCACACGGCAACCCTAATTAGGTCAGGCGAACAGCAGCATATTTAGCATATTCATTCTAATGAAATCGCATTCTCTTTGATCGAAGTTGTGTCATGCATTTTACAGCTGTGTTAAGGTGAAATAACGCTACTTATTGTGAAGGTCAGTCGTACGCTAGCACGTGGGTTGCGAGTTCAGTCTCTTGTATTCTAAGAAAGTGTTCGATATTGTTGTAAAAATAGCCGCTAGCCCTTGTTCAGCCTATCATCGATCTGAATGCCTGAGTAGGGCTACTTCAGTCATAGTGACCGTGGTCTGTGGACAGTTGAAAGGAATATATCACGAATCTTCCCAGTCTGTCCTGCCTAGGACACAGTCTAATTGCGTGTGTCCTTCCATATTTATCTACCATACAGTGAATGTACACACAAACGTCTTTCAACCCTCTGTGAGTGAACTCTGCTTGCAAGTAGCTCCACAGTTTAGTTCCGCTCACCGTAAAAATTATTATTCGTTTTATATTTTTACAATTTGTTTTACTTAGCATCGACATATTATAGGTCTTATGGCGACGATGGGATAGGAAGGAGCTAGGAGTTGGAAACGGCTTTGGCATTAATTAAGGTGCAGCCCCACTTGCCTGGTGTGAAAATAGGAAACCACGGAAAACCATCTTCAGGGCTGCCGACAGTGGGGTTAGAATCCACTATCTGCCCAGTGCAAGCTCATAGCTACGTAATCCGAACCACGCGGCCATTTGCTTGGAGATTTCTTTCTTTCTTTCTTTCTTTCTTTCTTTCTTTCTTTCTTTCTTTCTTTCTTTCTTTCTTTCTTTATCGGTTTACCCTCCAGGGTTGGTTTTCCCTCGGATTCAGAGGGGAATCCCAACTCTACCGCCTCGAGGGCAGTATCCTGTAGCGTGAGACTTTGGGTCGGGGGATACAACTGTAAAGGAGGACCAGTATCCCGTGAGGCAGCCTCAGCTGCTATGCTAAACATTGGCCTTGTGAGGGGATGGTAAGATTGGAAGGGATAAACAAGAAAGAGGGAAGGAAGCGGCCGTCACCTTAAGATAGGTACCATCCCGGCATTTACCTGGAGGAGAAGACGGAAACCACAAAAATCTACTTCCAGGATGCCTGAGGTTGGAATCGAACACTCCTCTACTCTGTTGACCATCCAAGCTGAGTGGACCCCATACCAGGCCTCGTACCAATTTTCAAATTTCGTGGCAGAGTCGGGTGTCTAAACCGAGCCTCCGGGGGTGGCAGCTAATTACATTACTGACGGCACCACAGAGGTGGACTGCTCGGAAATTTAAAAATTAAAAACGTCGTCTTTGTCTCCCTCTACTTCTCTTACCCTCCATCACTTAGTGTATTATTTCTCAGGCAGCCTACGCTGTTCCATTAATCTCACCGGCGTCTGGCTTCACCCACCGAGTTCACCCTAAATTTAGCTTTGATCCGTTGTGAGTACCCTCCTACCATTGTTCCCACGTATATGCAACAGCAATCATTCTGGTTACATTAATGTCTCTTGCTTTTAATAAGATATCCTGAGTCCACCCAAATTTACTGTAGACTTCAGGGCAAATAACACCAGTAATGAGAAAAGGAGTCCGCCTCTGTGGTGTAGTGGTTAGTGTGATTAGCTGCCAGCCCCGGAGGTCCAGGTTCGATTCCCGGCTCTGCCACGAAATTTGAAAAGTGGTACGATGGCTTGAGCGGGGTCCACTCAGCCTCGGGAGGTCAGCTGAGTAGAGGTGGGTTCCATTCCCACCTCAGCCATCCTGGAAGTGGTTTTCCGTGGTTTCCCACTTCTCCTCCAGGCAAATGCCGGGATGGTACCTAACTTAAGGCCACAGCCGCTTCCTTCCCTCTTTCTTGTCTATCCCAACCAATCTTTCCATCCCCCCACAAGGCCCCCTTTCAGATTAGCAGGTGAGGCCGCCTGGGCGAGATACCGGTTATTCTCCCCAGTTGTATCCCCGACCAAGACTCTGAAGCTCCAGGACAGTGCCCTTGAGGCGGTAGAGATGGGATCCCTCGCTGAGTCCGAGAGAAAAACCGACCTTGGAGGGCAAACATATGAAGAAGAAGAAGGTGATGATGAGAAAAGGCATATGTACGAACCACGCTGTGAGGAACTTAAAACAAATGGGAAGGGGTTGGTATGATGATAGGGACTCTACCTAAAGAAACTCTGGACTTCTTGATGAAGTTTAAAACATCTGAATCCACTAGGATGTAGCAGACTCGGTACTAAAACACCCGTTGTAAATTATCAGACATCACCCGTATTCCATGACATGATAGTGAATATGTTTGAAATGTCAATAAAGAACAACAAATTCAGCAGATGATCACACCAGATACAACCTGGTTGTTAGAAAAACTCTGTAGCCGAGCTGAGTGGTTCAGACGGTTGAGACGCTGGGCTTCTGACCCCAATTTGTCAAGTTCGATCCTGACTCAGTCCGGTGATATTTGACGGTATTCAAATACGTCATCCTCCTCTCGGTAGATTTTATGGCACGTAAATGAATTACTGCGGGACTAGATGTCGGCACCTGGACGTCTCCGACAACCGAAAAAGTATTTAGTTGGACGTTAAGCAATCAATGTATAAAAATCCACAGTTCTAGCCCTTCAGACAAGCAACTCAATGTTGAAAACATCCTAGGGATATGAGCGACGAATTTTATGTAAATAAAATATAATAAAGTATGAGAATATGTTCTTTATTTATTCCTAAAAATACAATACTTAATCATCGTTATCCGATCCATTTTTCCTTATTCTACCACTACGAGTGCAAATGTGAGTCAATGCAGAGTTTCACTTACGCCCTTATAACTACATTCGGCGTGGACATTTTTCAAAAAAAATCACCTGAGGGTATTGAACCAAGGAACACATTAGAAAGAATTATGTAAATTAATTTGGCTAGGATTTGAATAAAAATGAAGAGGAGTAAAGAAACAAGCGCTTTTAGGCCGGAAGTTATTTTCGAATTTTTTTTTTTTTGATAGAGCTATCTAAGGTTCGCCTCTGTGGTGTAGTAGTTAGTGTGATTAGCTGCCACCCCCGGAGGCCCAGGTTTGATTCCCGGCTCTGCCACAAAATTTGAAAAGTGGTATGAGAGCTGGAACGGGGTCCACTCAGCCTCGGGAGGTCAACTGACTTGATGTGGGTTCAATTCGCATCTCAGCCATCCTGTAAGTGGTTTTCCCATGGTTTCCCACTTCTCCTAGAGGCAAATGCCAGGATGGTACCTAACTTAAGGCCACGGCCGCTTCCTTCCCACTTCCTTGTCTGTCACTTCCAATATTCCCATCCCTTCGCAAGGCCCCTGTTCAGCAAAGCAGGTGAGGCCGCCTGGGCGAGGTATTGGTCATCCTCACCAGTTGTATCCCCCGACCCAGATTCTGAAACTCCAGGACACTGTCCTTGGGGTGATAGAGGTGGGATCCCTTGCTGAGTCCGAAGGAAAACCGACCTCACAATTTGATAATTTTCCGGGCCAGTTAGCCTTTCAATTTTCGACACAATTGAGGAAATTGCTTAATTTTACGTTGGTTTTTTGTTTTTCTTAGTATGGGGACATTAAAATGAGGAAATGCGCTGTTATAAATTATGAAGCCGATCACTTAGTTTTGCTGATAGGGGCGGTTATCTGTTGGATATTGTCTCTCTCTCTCTCTAATAATAATATTTGATCTAGAACGGGGTGCCTTGCTACAAGTACTCCCCATAGAGTGTACTGAAAATGTTAAACTCTACTGGGATCGAGCGATACAAATAGATAAAACAACTCCGCGCAATTGATTAGACATAACATTAACAAACAAAACGAATCAACACAAACACATCTCATTGACATCTCTATCCCTAATGGCCACAATATCAAACAGAAATACACGGAGAATATCGACAAATATACTCCTCTGGCCATGGAAGTAGCTGGGTCCTCTAAACAAGACAGAGTAACTATACTTCCTTTTTTTCCTTTCTCCCACTGAACTCGCACTAAAATAATTTCCAGGAAACATAAAGAAACTGCAGCTCCCCACTCACAATGTAACACAAAATGCTGCAACATCGCCAGAACATTGCTGAATGCTCAGTACGAACCAAAAACACTTTTTTGCTAGTGGTTTTACGTCGCACCGACACAGATGGGTCTTATGGTGACGATGGGATAGAAAAGGCTTAGGTGTTGGAAGGAAGCGGCCGTGGCCTTAATTAAGGTACAGCCTGGTGTGAAAATGGGGAAACCATCTTCAGGGCTGCCGACAGTGGGATTCGAACCCACTATCTCCAGGATGCAAGCTCACAGCCGGGCGCCTCTAACCGCACGGCCAACTCGCCCGGTGAACCAAAAACAGAAAAGGTTGCAACCTCTATAGCGAAGAGAATATTGAAAACATATATGGTAAAGTTATGCATATTATGATTCACTCCTATCCTGTCATACAGCGTGAATCAGCCGCCCCTTCCAATGTAGCTTTATGCAACTCACAATATTAATCCGTCCTGAAAACATCTGCCCTGCCGGTATGCTCAGACAACACAACCGGATATATTGGTATTTACCACCTCACCATGATAGAACGCCGTAATATTATACTCGTATTAAACATTGGAATACATGCGTTTACCTTCTAGATCATGTGAATCTGACACACCGGCAAACACTAAATTGATATTGTGACCGCAGTAAACTTAATACTTGCCCCGTGTGCGTAGTGTGGTTGGTAAAGGCGTGGCGAAGCAGCCTTGCGTGTCAGGTGGGAGGATCGAGTCCGGGGAGAAAATTCAATATTTTTGAATTATTTGTTTAATTCGTACCGCACGCAATGTAACTTCAATACCTGCTTTCATGCAAACTGTGTGTGAATGAATGTGTTTGTAGCCCTAAGAAGGACCGATTAGTTATCAAGCCGGGCACATTCAGACCGGAATTAATAGGAAAACAACTGCCCTAACAATGTTTTATCGCAGCAAAGCCTCGGTGTGATGACCGTTTGGGTTTATCCACATTCTAGCCCGGTGTCCAATAGATCATCTTGCGCGCTGAAGCATTCCAGATGTAATTGCTCGGCAGGCGTCGGTGATGAGTTGTCGGCGCTGGTCGGGGTTTTCCGCCGCATGAGTGTAAACGGCGTTCTTCAAATGTCTTGGCAAGAATAAGTCTAACGGCGTTAAATCCGGTGGACTGGTGGGCCGAGAAACAGGGCATCCTCGTCCTATCCATTTCCCTGGCAGTTCCTCGTTCAGATTGTTACGAACGGGCAAAGTCGAACGTGGTGGAGCTCCATCCTGTTGTAACCACAGGGCACATTCTCCAGCAGCAGTGGGAGTTCCTGACGCAGAAGGTGCAGGTCCAATGGCCCTCAAAGAAATAAGGTCCAATCAGGCGATCCCCCAAGATGGCACACCAAACATTCACTCCCCATCGTACTTGATGGGTCGCCTGTCACACCCAGTGAGGTTTATCCGGACTACAATAGTGCATATTGTGGTGATTGACGTTCCCGTTATTGTAGAGGCGCGATTCGTCCGAGAAAAAGATGTGTGATACGAATGCTGCATCATTGTCCAGTCTGCCTAATAGCCACCGACAGAACTCCATTCAAGCCTTGAAATCCTGCCCATGGAGCTATTGGGGTAGCTCAGGATGGTATGGGTGAAATTTATGTTCATGGAGTATTCACCAGACGGATGGCTGACTGGTGTTCACCTGTTGTGCAGTCGCCCTTGTACCGATGTGTGGATTATTACGAGCTGCCTCCAGAACGGCCTCTTCTATTTCACCCGATGTAACGGGCCTATCGTGGACTGGTGGCTGGTTGGAAATCACCCTTGTTGTTCTTAGGCGTCTTTCAACACGGTGGAATGTCGTAGCAGCCGAGTGTCGCCTGACGGGATACCGTTCCTGGTACAGACGTAGTGACTCGCACGCGGTTTGTCTTGCATCCTCATAAATGAGAAGCATGTCTACGTATTACTCTGTGGAAAACATGCCGAATGACAGCAGAGATTACAGTACAGGCAGGCCCTAACCAGCGGAGTATGGACAGGGCACAAGATGAATGACAGCATCATTCAGCTGTTTGAATGCCGCAAACGTGGGACTGTTTACGTATTCAAACATCATACCGATGCAAAAACATTTCAATGATGCAAGATACGAACCACGGCTGGCACATTCCTAGGCGATCACCTAACCACATGCAGGGTACTTACGCCACCGGTGTGTTGTTTAAGACATTACTTAATGCACTGTTACCTAGTTTTACGCATCGATTCCCCTCTTCGTTACACCCGGTCACGAGGTATGACACGTTACATGGTAAAAGGATTTCATGGCGTAATGTTTTGCGAACGGATGATATACCTTTTCGCTAGGGTTCAGAATCGTGTGCAAAATGTGCTCATTGAACATTAGTACCATGCAGTAGGCCTGCAGGGGAATAGCAGCCCATGTGCACGTAGTTGGGCTACACAAAACTATATTGGAAGGGGCTGCTGAATCACACTGTATGTGAAATAAATAAATAAATAAATAAATAAATAAATAAATAAATAAATAAATAAATAAATAAATAAATAAATAATAATAATAATAATAATATGATTCCATATTATATTACTAGTCCGCCTCTGTGGTGTAGTGGTTAGTGTGATTAGCTGCCACCCCTGGAGGCCCGGGTTCGATTCCCGGCTCTGCCACGAAATTTGAAATTTGGTACGAGGGCTGGAACGGGGTCCACTCAGTTTCGGGAGGTCAACTGAGTAGAGGCGGGTTCGATTCCCACCTCAGCCATCCTGGAAGTGGTTTTCCGTGGTTTCCCACTTCTCCTCCAGGCAAATGCCGGGATGGTACCTAACTTACGACCACGGCCGCTTCCTTCCCTCTTCCTTGTCTATCCCTTCCAATCTTCCCATCCCCCCGCAAGGACCCTGTTCAGCATAGCAGGTGAAGCCGCCTGGGCGAGGTACTGGTCATCCTCCCCAGTTGTATCCCCGACCCAGAGTCTGAAGTGCCAGGACACTGCCCTTGAGGCGGTAGAGGTGGGATCCTTCGCTGAGTCCGAGGAAAAATCCTGAAGTGTAAGCGGATTAATAAAGAAAGGAAGAACTTATATTACCATCGAGACTAGGTTCAACAAAGAAAGAGACACTAAACTCCATAAGGAGTACAGACTAACGTGGAATAACTTCAACAAGAGAGTCATATCGCGTAATTTAAAATTAGGACTTACAAGACAGTTGTTTTGCCAGAAGCTTTATATTCCTCAGAAATTGTATGCCTTGGAGGTCACTCTAAAATTATAGAAATTGAAAAGCAAGAAAGGAAAATTTTCCGACAAATTTGTGGTTCCACGGGAGAAAAATGAAATATGAATTAAGTCGAGAAGAGCGGACTTCTACTCATTAACTGACCGGTTACCTGATGCCGTACGCAAGACACGCCTGAAACTCTATGGTCAGCGACAGACTCACCAAAGGATTATTCAAAGTAATCAACTCAAACTGGCTAGAAGAAACTGAGCCGGACCTCCAGGGAATGAATATCATGGGACGACATCATAGAAGATCGTGGAGCTTTTAGCACAACAGTAGCCAAGCCCAAATTCGTGGAGAAATCTAAAAAGAAAACTGGTAATAAGTGGTCCACAGTGGGAGGATAAGATGGGGAAAACCATCAGGACAACGAACAAGTCCAAACGCGCTGTTTGAGTGGGCATACGGAAGAAAGGAGAAGAAGAATATGATTCCATGTGGCTGTTATATCTTGTTGCAAGGCCTCCTCTGGATGTGGGTGGTATCTGCTAGAGTGAAATACATGTCTTTGTCAAGAGAGAGAGTGAAGGACAAAAGAGGCATTCTGCCTATGCGGCATAGCGATCTACTACACGATAATTCGGCCGGAAATCAAAGCCTAAACTCTTCTGTACGAAGATTAGAGCACTGACCATTCAGCTAAACAATTCTTTTTGTAAATATTCCGGGTTATAAGGAACAAATAAAACCGTTATCAATTTCATGCTCCATAATCCATTGAGACACAATATTTCAAAATGACGATACGTTAATCCCAATTTACCAACTTGTAACTGACGTATTGACCTTTATGCGAATAGCATCTCCATTAATGCCATTGTAGTTCTAAATACCGTGGATACCTATATTTGTTTTCAAAGCAAGGGAGATTTAAAACGGAACAGAGTGGTATGAATTTATCGTCTGCCATCACTAATGTTTAAATAAAACGTGGAAGATAGTCACAGAGAACTATATATAAGCGATCCTCATATTGACAGGAGATTGATAACAAACCGGTGGATTAGTCAGTTCATCAGTACACAAGTTCCGTGGATGGATGTGGGTTAGCGAATGATTCTCGTACATTATCACAGAGGTCCCCAATGTAATTAGTAAATTGCAACACAATGCGCACATGATCCTGCTCATTACTTTATGATCTTATTACATTATATATTAACTTCACCCGTATCAGGGGTAGCGGACATATCAGAAGCTTGTTTCCGAAACGTACCAAATCCAAAATGATTTTTTTTCAGAAGAGTGAAAAAATCACTAGGAGTGTAAAATATCAAATGAAAATTCATTTCAGGATAAATGCCAGGGTGCGAAATCAGAAAGAAATTGTGGGGGGGGGAAGGGTCATAGGCTTAACTTCTAGTGTTTATTACAGGCAGTACCCGGAGGGGGGGGGCGTATATAATTCCCCAGTAAGTAAGTTACCCCCTCCCCAAGAAAATGTACATGTTAAATCTCTTTGTTTGAATTCTGTTGTTATAACCAGAATGATAGGCCCTACACATTGGAAAGGTATTCCGTTTGTACACTCCTTAAGAGAATATTGTCCTTTGGGATACCTATCGGAAACCCACCCTCTCCAAGAAGCACAGGAGTGGTGTAAGCTCCAGCTACTTAGAGCGATGACAAGGAAGAAGGGCTTCAAGTAAGTTATATTTTTGCCCGATTTTCAGATGGACTTGCCAAAATGAAACATGATATGCAGAGTTGCCACCGCTACGTTGCTTTATTGCTCAAGATATGGCAGTCAGTGTATTATTTCTATATTGTGTGTGTTATTGCTGATGTTTTTATTAAAATATGCACAGTAAAGAACATTAAATTCAGTAATATGTGTGTTCTATATTTTCCTCTTTATTTTATAATGAGAGCCCCCTGGGCAATTTTAGTTGGGGGGGGGGGCTTTGAGATAAAATCTTAGGTGCGGGATTCCTCCCTCCCCCCCCCCTCCCACGATTTCGCACCATGATAAATGCATTATTATACAAGGTATTTCTGTTAAAACCTTTTGCAGTTTAAGAGATATTCTGGAAAACAGGATGTATTTGGTACATTTTGGCACTGAAACTCTAAACACTTCGATATGAAAGTCATACATTTCATTGCAGTCGTCAGGAAACTGGCAGTGTTTAAATATACAATGTAAAATGTAATCTCGTGGCCTCATCCTGAGGTTGTGTAGCACAACACCCCCAGTGGGGGTGAGCTACATGTACCATTTCAACCACATACAAGCCCGCCGGTCATTCAAACATACCATGTTAAAACGTTGAAATGGACATGCAGGTAGCATGGCACCAATTTGAAATGCCTGCAAAACGGGAGATGAGGCTCTACGATTAACATTATTATAACACCTCGAAATTTCACAAAAGAAACATTAGGCTTGTCGGCAAAATTTAATGACAGAGTGAATTCCTGTGTAGCCACTAATGAAGGAAGAGTGATCAGGAAGGTAGTTTATAAAAACAACAAATGATTTAAAAAATGATTCGAAGAAATCCGCATTTGAAAATGGTAAAATCTCAAATTTAAAAAAAATCCTATAAGAAAATGCGTTAGATTGTGAAGGTTTGCTGATGTAAATTCATACGACTAAAACAGTAGAATTTCGAAATTAATTTCCATTAATGAATATACTTGTCGCGAAATATTTTTCTTCATCTTCCTGGTCCTTCCGCAAATGTATTGGGGTCGGCACTTGATGATTATTTGCACAGTTTTACGGCAGGGTGCCCTTTTGACGCCAATCTTATGTAGTGGGGTCTATTCACTATTGCGTGTTTATGTAATAGTTTGTAGTGTGTTGTGATGTATAGAGATGAAAATGTGTATTAAGGTAGTCACAAATTTCAGCCCTCGAGCTTGAAGATTTAACCAAACGCGGATAAAATCTCCAGCCCAGCTGGGAATCGAACTCAGGCTCATTTGAATCTAATGCTAGTACACTGACCACTCAGCCAAGTCTCCAGTTCTAAATTTAGAACTGTTCGTCCTATCAAATCATAAGTCCGTTCGCATCGCCATTTATAACGCCTGGAAGATATGCATAACCACTTAACAGCCTGGACGGACAAGTTGCCGGCTCTCCTAGCCATTCCAGTGAAAGAACACCCGTGTTATCGTTGTGTAGAGCGGGTTGTGACCTCCAGGGGCTGAATATTCCTGCTGCATGTATTACAATGCGAACAGACTTATGTCCCTACCAGAGCTTGAAGATTTAACCAAACGCGGATAAAATCTCCAGCCCAGCTGGGAATCGAACTCTTTTAAAACTTAAATATTGAAGGAGTTTTCTTTCCAAATTCTCAACTAATACACTGGTATTTTATACCTCATTGCAAATTCCATCGTTATACGTGACACTTCAATCCGGAGTAGTGTCTAATAACAGACATCCCCTAATCTTTCCATTTCGTACTGGTCTTAGAATATCGCACCCTTAACTATGAATACATAGAAATGATACAGAATATATTTCCGATATGTATATTTGAACTTAAGTAATTGTCTTTCAAAACTGAGAATGATAATGTTGTCTGAATCGATATCCTTAAATCTTACGATATTCCATGCTGTGATCAAATTCTTCTTGGAAGAAAAAGAGTTCGTAAATAATAAGTATAAAGAAACTATTAATAAAAATAATGACGTGTGGCCTCCGGAGGGGTCTAGTGCAGGTTTTCTGATGTGACTCCCATAGGCGACCTGCGCGTCGTGATGAGGGTGAAATGATAATAAAGACGGCACGTTAACCCAGTCCCCGTGCCAGAAGAATTAACCAATTATGGTTAAAATTCCCCACCCTATCGGGAATCGAATCTGGGACCCCTGTAACCCAACCACGCTAACCATTTAGCCATGGAGCCAGTCAAACCATTACAAGTGTGGAAAGTTATTGTACACGTGATATATAAAGGGTTGAAGCATAACGTTTTTTTCAATAGTGTTGATAGCTCAGAAACCAGTGAGGGGGAAAAGAAAACTGCTCCAACTGGCGGCTTTACACATGTCAGAAAATGGCTGTGTTTTGTGTGGGCAAGATTGTGCGGTCTCTTTTTCTCCGATGGAGTGGAAAGAACGGGTCATGTATCAAACGTGCAGCGAGCCGTCACATATCAGTCTCGATGTCAGGGGGCCTTGGGAGAGGAGGGAGTTGTAATCTCTTACCTAAAGCGAAAGTCAGCCAGCGCAGACACACACACAGTCACTTAAATCCCTATGATCAACAGACTACTCCACAGACAGAAAAGAGCTTCGAGAAATTTAATCTCTTCTTCTTGATGATATTGTCCTTCCCTTCCACTTACGTAGAATCGAAAAGCAAATAAATAAATAAATAAATAAATAAATAAATAGAAAACACTCTTATGAAATCCGTTATAAGTCCTATTTCCTGATATACTGCTACATGTGGGATGGTAGACCATTCTCCTTGTTTTTAGTACTTCATCATACATTTATTATTCCTCAAATTATTTTAAAAACCATTTATTTAATACATGATTATGAGATATAAAATTTAGCGATACTTTTAGAAAAAGTACTTGGACGGTGAGGGTTATAAAATAATCGGTGGAGGCACGGTCAAAAGGCGTGAAAATGTATAAAATAAAATATTTTTATTTAGTTATTTAATCATACATTTATTATTAATGTGCTTTTACGGCCACATTAGATCACTGTAGTCAATTTCTGTCCGGTCTTCTAGGATGTTTTATGTTCTTTTTCCTCTCTGTTCTTCCAGTATTTCTTCATTCCATCTGATGCTTGTTTTCGTTCTTGTTCTGAAAATACCCTTTAGTTGTTTCTTTTTTATCAATTTTTGCTAGGAACCTAATTTTACTATCCTTCAATTTTTCAATTTATTCTTTAAATCCTCCAGTGTCATTCCAGTGTCTGGTTCATTCATGTCTTCTTTTATGTCTTTTATCCAGAGAGGTTGTTGTGTCCAAAGTTTCTCCAAAATTCTGCGTATTAACCTGTCTTGTGTTATTCTCAGCCGATGACCAAAGAATGATATTATCTCCTTTCTTATGAAATCCGTTATAGGTCCTATTTCGTGATATACTGCTGCATCTGGGATGATAGGCCATTCTCCTTGTTTTTAGTACTTCATCATACATTTATTATTCCTTAAATTATTTTTAAAACCCTTTATTAAATACAGGATTATGAGATAGAAGATTTAGCAACAATATGAATGTTTCAAACAAAAAATTTAGAATTATAATATCTTTCTACTTCTTCCTTTTCGTAGCACCGACTCTACGGTGAGCATGGGATACGACAGGGAAGGTACCTACCATCGCCTTAATTGAGGTACAATCCCAGCATTCGTTCGGTATGAAAATGGAAAACATATGTTGGTTGCTGACAGTGAGGTTCGAACTCCCCATCTTACTGAATGGAAACCACAACTACAGGCCTCGAAGTCTATAGAACCGAGTTCGTAGCTGTAGTTGCTTAAGTGTGGCCAGTATCTAGTATTCAGGAGATAGTGGGTTTGAACCCCACTGTCGGCAGCCCAGAAGATGGTTTTCCGTGGTATTCTCTTTTCCTACCAGGCTGTACCTTAATTAATGTCACAATCGCTTTCTTCCTACTCCTAGCTGTTTCCTGTCCCATCGACGCCATAGGTGTTATCTGTGTCGGTTGGACAGAACAGCGTAGACAACGGTCTCCGTTACGTGCAATACTTCTACTGTCGTATAATTCCTTTTATACCTTCTTGGCACAAACGCCGCAGTCGAATGTAAGTTTTCTGAAATGAATAACGTACTAACATGTGAGAGAACTCAAATCCATGTAGACTGGCTGCTCTGAAAGCAATTCTGTTGGTGAAGACGAATTTCAAATTCATTTTTTTAAGTTTCATGGTTATTTAAAAAAGCAAACCCCATGGCGCAAGAGCTCCGAAGGGCCTTGGCGTACTAAGCGACCGCTGTTCAGCCCCAGTGCATTCAGATTATGAGGTGTCGTGTGTTCAGCACGACAAATCTTCTCGGCCGTTATTCTTAGCTTTCTAGACCGGCACCGCCATCCCACCGTCAAATAGCTCCTCAATTCCAATCACGTAGGCTGAGTGGACCTCGAACCAGCCCTCTGATCTAGGTAAAAAATCCTGACCTGTCCGGGAATCGAACGCGGGTCTTCCGGGCAAGAAACAGGCACGTTACCTCTATATTGAGGGGGCGTCCATGTTTATTAAAAGGATACAAATACCTTCCCAAAAATATTCTTCATAAATTTATGACGGAATTGAAGATTGACTTACCGTAAAACATATTGGCAATTTTTTTTCTAGTTGCTTTACGTCGCACCGACTTATGGCGACGATGGATTAGGAAAGTCCTAGGAATGGGAAGGAAGCGGTAGTGGCCTTAATATAGGTACAGCCCCAGCATTTGCCTGGTGTGAAAATGGGAAACCACGGAAAACCATCTTCAGGTCTGCTGACAGTGGGGTTAGAACCCACTATCTCCCGGATGCGAGCTCACAGCTGCGCGCTTCTCACCGCACGACTAACTCGCCCGGTATTTCGTCTAATAAAATTTGCAAATGTAATATAAAAATAGAAGAGAATCACTGCAAAATGTATGTATAATCTTTGTAAAAATATGTATGGAGTTCCTTTCATAATCACTGTGAACTCTTACGATGATTATCCGTGCTCCAACACTGTATATAACTGTTCATTACAAACTGCGAGATGTGTGTTAATACAATGTAGGATACTAATTATTTAGCTCAATCCATTCTGTTCAATGGTACACTGCACAATGACTAGAGTATTGCTAGGATTGCTCAATGTAGAAAATCGGTGGGAGCGAACGGCTGCACTGTTTGGGTGCATAGTTATCAGCTTGCATCCGGGAGATAGTGGGTTCAAAATATTATTTTGTTGGGGTGACATGAAGATAAGTACAACTTTTATAATTAAAACATTGATTTATGGATGATTGATCCGTTAATAACGATTATAAGATAAAGTTACCTTAGGGATAACAGCGTATTTTTTTTAGAGTTCTTATCAACAAAATAGATTGCGACCTCGATCCCAGAAGATGCTTTTCCATGGTTTTCCCATTTACACACCATACAAATGCTGAGGTTGTACCTTAATTAAAGCCACGGCCGTTTCCTTCCCATTCCTAGTCCTTTCCTATCCCATTGACGCCATAAGTCCTATTTGTGTCGGTGCGACGTAAAGCAGGTGGTAAGAAACATCGATGGAGGAGGAGTTGTTTACAGTAGTTAGCCATTCGGTCCCAGCCTCAATTCTCCTTTCCTTTTCTTTTCTTTTCTTTTCTTTTCTTTTCTTTTCTTTTCTTTTCTTTTCTTTTCTTTTCTTTTCTTTTTTTTTCTTTTCTTTTCTTTCATCCTTAATCCGTCTTTCTCCTCGGAGTCAGCGAAGGATCTGATCCCACTTCTATAGTCTCAAGGACAGTGTCCTGGAGCGTGAGACATTGGGTCGGGGATACAACTGGGAAGGAAGACCAGTACGTCGCCCTGGTGGCCTCACCTGCTATGCTGAACAGGTGCCTTTGGGGAGATCGGAAGGTATAGACAAGGCAGAAGGACAGAAGCAGCCAAGGCCTTAAGTTAGATACCATCCCGGCATTTATCTGGAGGAGAAGTGGGAAACTACGGAAAACCTCTTCAAGGGTGGATGAGGTGGAAATCGAATCCCCCTCTACTCACTTAACCTCCGGAGGCTGAGTGCACCCCGTGGCAGAGTCGGGAATCGAACCCGGGCTTCTGGGGTTGGCAGCTATTCACACTAACCACTACACCACAGAATCGGATTCTCCTTAAGTTATTAGAGGTATTTTCATGGTTTGAATATATGAAACTTTAAAAAACCATCTATGCGTCGTATTGTGGAGATCCGAACCTTCACTCTCCTCAGTTCAAACTTACGCTACGTGTGCTGGAATTAATTATTTCTTTAGAAGTGCTTCCTACCGAGCTCGATGGCTGCAGTCGCTTAAGTGCGGCCAGTATCCAGTATTCGGGAGATAGTGGGTTTGAACCCCACTGCCGGCAGCTCTGAAGATGGTTTTCCGTGGTTTCCCATTTTCGCACCAGGAAAATGCTGGGGCTGTACCTTAATTAAGGCCATGGCCGCTTCCTTTCCATTTCTAGCCCTTTCCTGTCCCATCGTCGCCATAAGACCTATCTGTGTTGATGCGACGTAAAGCAGCTTGCAAAAAATTAAGTGCTTCCTACAGGTTGAATAGATAATGTCTTATCCTTCAAGAACTTTTATTACTGAGAATTCCACGAGATATGCTTCTCTTGACGTTACATTGAACGCGTCTCCTCGCTGCAGTTAAGATGTGCAGGGCGCCTCGGAGTTCCCAAATCTAGACGCTCTGCGACTGTCACTTGTTTAGTATTGCATCCCATATACTACTTCATTTTTCTTTACTTTCTTGTTCCTTATTTTATTTTACTCTTTTGTTTTCATTTCCTCTTGTTCCATATTTTAAGTTCTTCTAGTGGCGTGAGAATACAACTTCAGAGTGACAAACAAACAAATAAGAATTTTGCATTCGCGGACAAACTTCCATACATGTTACTCTTTTGTTTGCCATACGTAATACTGTCTTCTTGGGGTTTCTGAACTTGTTTCCGGCGTGAACGTTATTCCATATTAACATAATAGTTTACTACCACTTCAGATCCACATTGTGTGTGTTCATAGAACCGGAAGAGTGAGGAAGAATCCAAGTCTTTCGTAGACGATGTTAGAAGTAGATGCGTTTCACTTCATTCATGTCGGTTTGTCCAACTAGGAACCATGTCATTTTAACTGTCTCCTTTAACATTTCCCTAATACTCCTGAGTTCTTTGGCGGTGTTGCTCCTTTCTATCTTTGGTGCACGCCTTACCTGTTTTCATCTTCGCCTTTTCTTGGAAACTCTTGTGGTCTTGAAGTTTCTTATTAAGTGAGTTGCTTTTTCTATCTCATTCAACCAGGTCCCGTTTAACTTCTTATCTTAGCAGTAGGAGAAAATCCGCTTGGTTGACCTTTCAGAAATCATTATTGTCACAAGATCGTAAAAAGCAATCCTCCTCTTCCACATCGTATCGGAAAGTAGATTTATTTATTTATTTATTTATTTATTTATTTATTTATTTATTTATTTATTTATTTATTTATTTATTTATTTATTTATTTATTTATTTATTTATTTATTTATTTATTTATTTATTTGTGCCTTGTTCAGTAGTAAAATTAGGGCTCTTGCACTTAACCACAAACTTTGCATCTAAAACTAAATAATTGAAATAGAATGAAAATCAATTTATAGAATTAGGAGTGAATTTAAGTAATTAAAAAACTGACGTATTATTAAAAACAGACGTAATTGTAAGTGAAATTTATGATATAAAATAATATTAAGAACATTAAAATTAAGTAATAAAAAAATAATAATCGTATGGCCTCAGTATAATAATGTAACTAAATAATACAAGAAATGAAAATATTCAGTCCATGGTCTAAAAAATCATAAGAATGAGAAAAATCAACAATATAATAAATATTATATATATAATAAAAAGCTAATATGATTTTTTACAGCTATAATTATTCCGTAGGTCCTATGACATTCCCTTTAGGATATTCGCTATTCATCTTCCACCAAAAATACTTAAAAGGTGAATCTCTAATTACTCGCAGGGGTCCTCGAGACTCCACTTCCCGTTTAAAATTGACATGAATATATGTAGTGACCCCTGTGTGACCGTTTCGCGTTCAATATTTCAAGTGGTAGGGAGGGTTTAGCAGCAGACTTATTGTTGCCAAATAATACTCTGTGTCTAGAGGTGTGACGAAGCCTGAAAGACCCCACGTGAATATTAAGGCATGAAAATAGAACAAGATACAATTTTACATATTTTTCCACTCGCTGTCCACAACTAATTATATGGCTCGTCCTACTTTTGTGAACTTTTTAATACACCTATTTTTATATGATTGTGAAACATTCTGTGCAGCCGGAGAATTGTACATGAAGCATGTAACCCTCGTACTTTGAAATTAAAGCATGGATGGAAACAACTAGAAAGTTATCGTCGATTCTCTACTAGTTCAGAGTTTTTTAACTTCAAATAAATATTATTGGAGTGAAAAATCATAAAAGTATTGAAGATCTTCCTATTGAGGTCAGTTGAACCTTTGGTAGAAAAAATGCACATCCTTTAAAGTTATTGTCACTTAGTATATGATTATTTCTTGTAAATTTGTTGGGGCTTCTATATGTGGGGTATATTTTCAGACAAGTCTAGTTTTTAAATCTTCAAATTTTACTTATTTTAAAAGATGTCTCTGATTTTGGCGTCATTAAGTCTTCAGATCCTTTTCTTATAAATATTCTTATATTTTTTCTAAAGTTAATGCAGAGTCAGTGGACGAAAGAGGGGAACATCTCGGCTGTACGGAATGTGGAAAGCACACCTCTTCTGCAATATGAACTCAGATATGTTGCATATAAATTGTTTCATTTTCCACCATAAATCAATCTCAATCTGCTGAAGAAGATGCAATCTACAGTAATATATTTATATAAAAATCAGGGGGAGCACAAAATACTTCAAAAGACTACCATCAGGTGAAAATACAGGTTTCAACAAACTCTTCGCATTATTCGTGACGTACTTTTGTGTAATGTTGTTATGCTGTAAGGTATCAAAATACTCATATTCCTATAATGGAATCTAAAACGTTTAGTAAAATTGGACTAATTTGTTTAGAAATAAGTTATGTATTTCTATTCAGTGACTGGAAAAGTACAATAAAAATAATTGGGCTGAATTACAATTATCTGAGAAATATTTGACTCAATTACAATAATTTAAAAAATTGCTTTTCTACAAGTAATCTGTATAATTATAATTACTTCACAGAGCATCAGTCATCAGTAAATTACTGACTTGTTTCTTACGGGGATGGAATGATACAAACGTTTGACAGGAAAATTATATGACTTCATTTCCTACTTTTTAACATAGAGACGTTCAATTTGCTATCAGCACTATGCGAGATTAGACGTGATATCTTGGAACTTTCGAAATTATATATTTCCATCATTTTATTTTACTAAGTGGCTTTTAGCGTTTCAAAATTTTTCTATTAACTTTGCAAAATAATATTTGTACTTAAAATTCTCATCGCTAAGCCTTGAGCTCTTTGGGGGAAGTATATCATTGGATTTACTGAAAAGATGCCCTGGAGGGCACTTGGAGGAATACTTCAATTTCAAGAACAACCTCAACAGTGATGTAGCATAAGTTTCCTGCCTTCGTAAGTATTGGAGAGCTAAAAAGATACCTCATCCAGCCACTGGTGAAGCTAGTAGTTCTAGTGTAGTAGAAGTGAAGTTATCTTCATTATTTATTAGTAGACCCTGGATGTTAAGGCAGTAACCGGTTAGAATGCAAACTAATTGGTAATTAAGAAGAGTCGTACAGCCCGCCCTTCAATAATGTAGCGAGAGTAACATAAATTATAGGGGATTCAGATATTTTGTGCCCCTAATGTGAATGCAAACCCACAGCACAATCGTTCTGCAGGCTAGTGTATACTTGTTACTCATTTAGGTTAGTTTAGTAACGATTACTGTAATTTTACCTTCAGGCGTTCTCTTCCATACAACCAGGCAATGAAATATACATATATTACATTGTATTACTTTACACTAATTAGATGGAATATAAATTAAAATTAATAATGAAAGAATGATAACTGATGAGGTTAAATTAAGATGAAGTAATGGAAAAATTCTTAAAAGTAATATCATACATGTAAAACAAGAAGTAGAGCATCAAATGTTAAAACATTTGAAAAATAAAACGGTTAAGGATGTTAAATTAACAATAGAATGTTTGTGAGTAGCAGCATCAAATTGATACTAAATGGTGATTAAATGTCCCCAAAGTAAATGAAATGACGTATGGCTTTTAGTGCCGGGAGTGTCCGAGGACATGTTCGGCTCGCCAGGTGCAGGTCTTTTGATTCGACACCCGTAGGTGACCTGCGCGTCGTGATGAGGATGAAATGATGATGAAGACGACACATACACCCAGTCCCCGTGCCAGCGAAATTAACCAATTAAGGTTAAAATTCCCGACCTTGCCGGGAATCGAACCCGGGACCCCTGTGACCAAAGGCCAGCACGCTAACCATTTAGCCATGGAGCCGGACGTCTCCAAAGTGCTTCCTTGAAAGTGCGAATGGCGCTAAATTCTCTGATTCTTTCGGGGAAGATGTTCCACTCGCGGCAGGCAATTACTGTCAATGAATCATCGTAAATGGTGGTAGGTAAGGCAAGGATGGAATTATCAGTATATCCAGTATTAAGATTATGATAGGATGAGAGGCATTTGAAATATGAGTAAGGTAAAATGGCTGTGAAGAGTGAAGTTTGTTTCAGTAAGTTTGCATTCTAACCTATTACTGCCCCAAATTTCCGGTTATTACTTACTTCCTCGTTTCTGCTTGCATGCCATGGATATCGATTACTAGACAGTAATGATTTCTATAATGTAACGATTACAAGTAAAAATTACTAAGAAACTATTCGTTACGAGTAGTTAGATTACATTTTATCAATTACTTCTCATTTCTGTTTAAACAGTTCAATTAGAAAACATAAAGCCTACAACATGCCTACGATAAGCTTCGTATTGACTGTAATAGCTGCCGTGTTTTATTATGTCGAATGTGTCCTCTTTTTTGACGTTTCAATATCTCAGGCTAAAGTATGTTTCGTCTCATGTCGTGTAGTGTCTACAGTAAAATTATATGTTATTGCTTTCGAGTTGAGCGATCGCATGTTGTTGGGGAGACGAGCGGGAGTTAGTAAGGGAGCTTGTTAGCTGGGATGGGGGGCGGGGGCAGCGGAGAAGCCATATTGCTGCGACTGCGCAGTATGGAGTTCCTTTAGCCTTGCAATACGTACACGGACGTAGCCGACAGGTGCAAAAGAACAAGTTCAGGAAGTTTTACTCTGGAAATAGACTAAGAAGAAAATATGTATCCCAACAAACGGGTGAAATCTCAAGATACGGTTGTCGTAAATCATTTATTTATTTATTTTATTTATTATATTTATTTATTTATTTATTTATTTATTTATTTATTTATTTATTTATTTATTTGTTTGTTTATTTATTTATTTATTTATTTATAATTTTATTGATTGATGGATTGATTGATTGATTGATTGATTGATTGATTGATTGATTGATTGATTGATTGATTGATTGATTGATTGATTGATTGATTGATTGATTGATTGATTGATTGATTGATTGATTGATTGATTGATTGATTGATTGATTGATTGATTGATTGATTGATTGATTGATTGATATATTTATTTATTTATTTATTTATTTATTTATTTATTTATTTATTTATTTATTTATTTATTTATTTATTTATTTATTTATTTATTTATTTATTTATTTATTTATTTATTTATTTATTTAGGCATTGTTGTGAACATTACAGGCTTCCCCAGTTTCACTGTTCACTACTTGTTCGATATTATTGTTACGTAATACAGTACATTAATGGTTTGAACTAATAGTAGAAGTTAATTACAAAATAAAGATATATAGGAAGACGAAATAATATTAATATTGGATACATTCAGTTACATAAAGACGCCATTTATTTTACAAAGACTGTATCACTCTATCACAGGATGTAGCTAACTGTTTTTCCGACGTGATAAAGATGTCTATATCAAGATGATGTACTAGATTATATTGAGTGATAATTCAGTATAAAGGGGAGTTCTCGTGTGAGTCTGTGTTAGTTTTCGGTATGAAGAATATATTCCGGAATGTCCAGGGAGTTGTATTTGGAACATAAATGTCAATTCATTCTCTGATTTGACTATCATCATATGATAAACTAAAGGATAGGCCTTGCCGATGCACCCGTTCGCCTCTGAACCCTGTTGTTCTTTTCACTTTCTTGCAGTCTTTACATTCCATCAAGTTCTCAAGTTCCTGATATCCTCGAAATATGTTTTATTTGATCTTCCTCTTACTTTCTTTCGTAGTAATTTTCCTTCAAAGACGTTTACTAGGAAGTCATTATGTCTCAGTATATGATTCACAAGTTTATACCTTTCTTCTTTGCATATCCTTTATCAGTCTCCGTTGTTCGTTGATTTCTTTTAGAACGTCCCAATTCGTATTTATTTAGTCCAGCATGTCCTCTTCATTTTCCTTCAAATCTACATTTCAGTTGCTTCCAATGAATCTCTTTCCTTTCTCCAGTAGTCCAGTTCTCACAACCGTAAAGTAGTACACTCCAGACAAAGGAATTCATATACATACTCAAGATGGTTTTTCAACTTATTAGGTCGTGTTCAAAACATCGAGGATGTAACACTAAGGCTCGTGAAACTTTGAGGACGTATTCGTCACACGTAGAGGAAGGAAATATGTTATATGAACATGGGTACGAAAACAATTTATTTCAATGTTAGTAGTGATTTTCTACTACTCCACACAATACATTAATGAAGGCAAACACACAGGAACAGAACGAACCAGCCTAACACATGAAACTCTTTCGTAAATAAAAGATGAAAATCCCCTGCGTTAGGAATGATTTGTGAATTCCGGAGATTCATCAATACATACGCGATTCATTGCGACGTTACAATGACGGTGGTATTTAACGCTGCTCAAATACAGCAGCCTCGTGTCAGTAGGTAAGGTAAGGTAAGGGTTTATTCTGCCCGAAGGCAGGTGCGAACCTCCGCAGAGGTGTGCCTGAGACGGAATTTACGTGCGGTAGGGTGCCCAATTCTTTTCCGCTCCTCCATTCCCTTACCCCCTGTCAACAGCCCGTGGCAACCCATCAAAATCTTGACCACGCACAATGTTGCTTAACTTCGGAGATCTCTCGGGATCCGGTGTTTTAGCACAGCTACGGCCGTTGGCCTTGTGTCAGTAGTTAAATAATAATAATAATAATAATAATAATAATAATAATAATAATAATAATAATAATAATAATAATAATAGTATGACCTCAGTTACCATGCGCAGGCACTTTGATTTGACACAATTTGGACTGCCTGCAATACAATTCGACGTTCCGGTTTTGTTTAACACATGATAGAATAAACCAGATCTCCCTTGGTCAAAGTGTAGCTCAGTGTTTAAGTCATAATATTATATATTATATATTATTATCTGTCCAACTCGTTGGATGAATGGCCAGCGTACTGCCCATCGGTTTAGAGGGCCCCGGGCGGTTCGAGGATTTTAATCGCTTCTGATTTATTTATTTTTCTGGCTCGGGGTTGGCGTCAGGAAGGGCATCCGGTCGTAAAACAGGGCGAAATCCAATTGTGCGGCGCAGTTCGCATCCGTGATCCCACAGGTGTGGGAAAAGCATAGAAAAAGAAGAAGAAGATACATTATTTGTCTATTATAATTATATTCGATCGAATGTATATAGTTTTATCTCAACTTAATTATCAGTAGTAGTGTTATTTTGTTCATATCAACTTAGTTTATCATTAAGTTTTCTTGTTATGACTATAATACTTATGAGTATTATTTTTATTGATACTACATTATTTCTTCTGTCTTTCTTAATACATTCACCGTACATGGTTGGATTTTCCTTCGGACTCAGCGAGGGGTCCCACTTGTACCGCCCCAAGGACAGTGTCCTGGAGCGTGAGCCTTTGGGTCGGGCATACAACTGGGGAGAACGACCAGCACCTCGCCGAGGCGGCCTCACCTGCTATTCTGAACAGGGGCCTTGCGGGGGGATGGGAAGATTGTAAGGGATAGACAAGGAAGAAGGAAGGAAGCGGCTGTGGACTTGAGTTATGTGCCATCCCGACATTTACCTGGAGGAGAAGTGGGAAACCACGGAAAACTACTTCGAGGATGGCTGAGGTGGAAATCGAACCCCCTTTACTCAGTTGACCTCCCGAGGCTAAGTAGACCCCGTTCCAGCCCTCGCATCACTTTTCAAATTTCGTGGCAGAGCCTGGAATCGAATCAGGGCCTCCGGGGGTGGAGCTAATGACACTAAACCATACACCACAGGGGTAGAATGCTTCATTATTACAACTGATTTATTATTATTATTATTATTATTATTATTATTATTATTATTATTATTATTATTATTATTATTACAGAAATATGGTGGTTTCATTTAATTCTGAATTTACTCTAAGTTAATAGGATTTTATTTATTTCTTATACATATCGTTGGCAAAACTATTACTGGAAACATCTTTAATATCAGTTTCACCGGGCGAGTTTGCTGTGCGCGTAGAGGCGTGCGGCTGTGAGCTTGCATCCGGGAGATCGTGGGTTCGAATCCAACTGTCGGCAGCCCTGAAGATGGTTTTCCGTCGTTTCCCATTTTCACACCAGGCAAATGCTGGGGCTGTACCTTAATTAAGTCCACGGCCGCTTCCTTCCAACTCTTAGGCCCTTCCTATCCCATCGTCGCCGTAAGACCTATCTGTGTCGGTTCGACGTAAAGCCCGTAGCAAAAAAAAATCAGTTTCATATAAGTGTTCATCACCATTATTACGTACTTTTATCTTCGCTTGACATCCACAATCATTACATTATTCTTTTCATTTTATTCTGTACTTATTTGTTATTGTGCATTTTATGCTGCCACCGGTTGTAAGCCACTTGTAGTAGAAATAAATACTTATTACTTCTGTCGCGTGAACACCAAATATGTCACCAGCCAACAGCGTACGATAAGGTATGCCAAATTTACTCTTTTCCTCCCTTCAAACATCCGATTACCTCCGCTGGATTCAAACACGCGATCTATGAAACCGGAATGTTCGATGGGTTTCATGAGACAGTTAGGACATCTATGGGACAAAATTTGGCCATCTTGCTGTCTCCTCAAACAATAAAATTATTTAGTAGGACGAAATCTAACAACATTATTATTAGAAACTAAAAACTCTGTTATAACAATGTTACCAACGTAAAGAATAAACTGTACTGCACGTAGCTATGTAAACCACAGTGTTTTATGTCAGATGGTTCTGGAATACAGAGGTTTCATTAGATATAGGGTTACGCCAAAAATGGAGTAATTTTGACTCAGTAAATATATTTAAAAGAAAGTGCCTGGTGATTTGCTACAAATGTGCGGTTGGGTCGGTTTGGGATACATGAACTGCCACTACGTTCCCCTCTAACTTCGTCCGGACTTGGGGCTGTGTACCCGACACTGTTGGTGTGGTTAAAATGTTGGCCTCACATCGCATGAGAAGCGAGGCGGATGTTGAGTGCAGTCCAGTCAGAATAATTAAAGAATTAAGTCCTTGTTTCTTTGTAATAACTCTTTTGTGTATGATACTTTCTTAATAAACTCAAAACGCTTAATGTATTCACTGCAACACTCCTTAATGAAGTTATGTAACAAGTCTTGTTTTTAGCTGTGCTGTTACTTCGTATGCACCGTCGTGTACACTTGTTACTTTCAGATAAATAATGAACATAACGTTTAAAAATATTGAGCCATAGTAATATTGTATACTCTTTCCGCTGTATTTCATATACCTGGTTAGGGTTTGATTCTCGGCCGGGTCAGGGATTTTAATCTTCATTGAATAACTCCGATGGTTCGGGGGCTGGGTGTGTGTGCTGTCCTCAGGATTATACGAATTTATCATAGGTAGGGCCCTATCCTCTCAGAGGCAGGCGTTAATTCGCACCAGGTTTCTTCGGAGGATATAAGCCATTATTTATCTCTATCACAAATCAGAACAGGATAAATAACAAAACGCTATCTCATGTACATGGACATTAAATAAAAACACAGAGAAGAAGCTGGAGGCCTTTGAAACATGGCTTTATAGGCGGATCCTGAGAATGACAAGCGTGGAAGTAATGAGAAGGATGAACACAACACCTCAGTTGATCAAGATAGTGAAATGCCGAAAGCTGCAGTATCTGGGACATATAATGCGCAACACAGATAGATACAACCTACTCCAAAAATACTCCAGGGTAAAATCAACAGCAAAAGAGGTCCTGGAAGAAGACGAATATCTTGGCTTGACAATCTTAGAGGCTGGTGCAATACAGTATGTCATCAGCTGAACTGTTCCGCGCTGCCACAAACAACACGAAAATAGCAATCATGATTGCCAACATCCGAAACGGATAGCCACCGAGAGAAGAAGAAGATCTCATGTACCGGTACAAAGCCACCCAGCACATGCTTTGTGGTGATTCACGTATTTTAGAAATATTCGAAATTTGAATTCATCGGGCTCGAGAAAGAAGTCATTATTCATGAGCAAGTTCCATAACAACTAATACACCAACATAATTCATGTGTACTTTAATTTTGTTGTTAGCATTGAGTCTATAGCGGCGCTACGTAAATACTTAACGGCTGGCAACCACGTATTCTGTCACTGAAGCCAGCAGCGCAATGGACTTGAAGCTTAATGTAAAGAAGACCAAGTGGATGGTTATAAGCAGGAAAGAAGATGGCATTCGAGGTAATCTCACAACAGCGAAGGAACAGATCGCGAGAGTAACAACATTTAAATACCTGGGATGTCACATCAATGATGACTGGGACCTTACTCACGAGATCCGATGCAGAATTGAGCAGGCCAGAACTTTTCAGAGATTTAGGAAACTTTTGACAAGCCGTGACCTTTCCATTTCACTACGGACACGACTACTCCGGTGCTACGTTTTCAGCATTCTGTTGTACGGCGTTGAGGCATGGACACTAACTGAGACCATGTGCAAGAGATTGCAAGCATTTGAAATGTGGACGTACCAAAGGATGCTTAAGATACCTTGGACAGCTAAAATGACCAATATAGACGTTTTGCACCGTATGAACAAAGAACCAGAAATTCTCACTACCATCAAGAGAAGGAAGCAGGAATACTTTGGTCATATGATGCGGAACTCTAAATACCACCTTCTGCAAGTAATACTCCAAGGGAAAATTAATGGAAAACGTGGTCCGGGGAGAAGTAGGACATCATGGCTCGGCAACTTGAGCCAGTGGTTTGGGGTGACAAAGCTTACTCTGCTCAGAACAGCTATGAACAAACAACAGAACATGCTACTGATCGCCAACATTCTGCGAGGACATGGCACATGAAGAAGAAGAAGAACCACGTATTACTTAATTTATAGCCAGTGTCCCTGTTGAAATTGTTAGGATTTTTTCGTATTTCCATAGCTTCCCGTATAATCCTAAACCTGTAGTGTTCAGTGTGGGTAAGAGCTCGAACATCTTGGAACACGACATCATGACCCAACAATAGGGCGTGCTCAGCTATTGCTGACTTGTCAGACTGGTTGAGACGGATATTTCTTTGCTGTTTCTTGATGCGAGTCCCAATATACAGGCATGTTTGTCTCATGTATACCTTGCAGCAAGTACAGCGAATTTTGTACCTCCGAGCGTGTAATAGTGGGAACAATATGTCCTCGCTTTCGATCTCTGCGAAAGGTAAAGTGTTTCACGTTAGTTACTTAAAACGTCCTAAGCCCATAACATGTACTTTAATTATTTTGTGGAATAGAAGTCGGTTAATGTCGATAGTATTTTTTTAGTTCTGCGACTCCCCTTACGAAATAAATATAGATTAATAAGCAAAGCAAAGCAAAGTTACCTCCGTACCGGCCATGAAGGCCCTTGGGGGGGGGGGAGGTAAAGGCTTCCACTATCTGTAACCTCGGCACTTGATGGGGTTGAGTGGTTAGCCTACGCCCGGCTGCCTTTGCCTCCAGGAATTAACCTGGTACTCAGCTTTGGTGTAGGTTGAGCGAACCTCAGGGCCATATGCACCTCCGGAAGTGGGCATCTCGTTTCTTAAGTTTTACGACTTTCTGACGGGGATTCGAACCCACGTCCTTCCGGGCGAACCGAGCACGCCTTTACAGCCGCGGCCATTATCCCCTAAAATATAGATTAATAACGTTGTTAATAATAGCTGAATAATTATTATTTAGTGAACAAAAATGTTATCATTACTGAGCAACTTACTGCAGCACAATTCAAGCTGTTTGCCTTAGCACGCCGTCGTTAATGTATTCTTCACGGCACGTTACCGTGGTTACGAATGTCAGCTCATAAAGCTTCCCTCCACATCTGTTATTCAAGGCAAGTGGGGATGATTCTAAAAATCTCTCCACTATTCCAGTTTTATGGAGTACATTCCGAAGACATCAGCATACTGATTTTATGATCGGTATTATTTTTAAGACTGCAGTAGGGGAATTTTATGATTTCAAGAATTTTTTCTTTCTTTCTTAACCTATAAAAATCTCCCTTTTCTTCAGTTTTACTGTAGATGGATGTTATACACATGCTCGATGAACTTTATTGTTCTCTGATATCCAACACTTCATGCGCGTGTTTCCTTCAAGTTTATGGAGTTCCCTTTTGTATTCACACCATTGTTCAAAGCTTACATGTTCACCATACCATCAGTACCGATATAGTGATGGGACAACCGATTCATTCTACTGAATCGACTCATTTGATTTCGTTCACGTTACTGAATCGATGCAGTGATCCGATTCGCGGCACATTAGACTCACCGCGGATAGCATGTAGCGTACATTGTTAAAAGCAATGCCTCAATTTAAACAAGTATAATCATATATGACATTTTATTATTAAAATGAGCAAAATGTGATCAAAGCAATAAAAATGCCCGAAATATGCATTTGTGTGAAGCATAAAATTGTTTAAATGGGGTCAAGCACCTATCAGTCAGTTATTTTTCAGATTTTTGATAAAATGAGCTCAGAAAAGATATTTGACTTTTCCTTAACATTCGAATATTCATCCTCACATTCATGGTCACTTTACTGCTCAGATGTTTTGACTACCTTTTTAACATTGCAAGTAAATGAGCTGAGACAGGGAGTCCGTTATAGCGTACGATTCTTTCAGTGTGCAATGGCTCTGTATGTCTCGATACATAGTAAGTTCGGCTCCCCGCCGGTGTCCAGTCTACAGATAATGAGCCGTGTGTTTGCTGTGTCTCACTGATCCGTTATTGCGTACGATTCTTTCAGTGTGCCATGGCTCTGTATGTCTCGATACAGCGGAAGTTCGGCTCCCAGCCAATGTCCAGTCTACCGACAATGAGCCGTGTGTGTGTTGTGTCTCACTGATCTGTGATAGCGTACAATTCTAGCTCTGTATGTCTCGCTGCAGCGGAAGTTTGTCTCCCCGCCAATGTCCATTCTATGGACAATGAACCGTGTGTTTGTTGTGTCTCACTGATCCGTGATAGCGTACAATTCTTTCAGTGTGCCATGGCTCTGTATATCTCGATACAGCGGAAGTTCGGCTCCCAGCCAATGTCCAGTCTACCGACAATGAGCCGTGTGTGTGTTGTGTCTCACTGATCTGTGATAGCGTACAATTCTAGCTCTGTATGTCTCGCTGCAGCGGAAGTTCATCTCCCCGCCGGTGTCCAGTCTACAGATAATGAGCCGTGTGTGTGTTGTGTCTCTCTGATCTGTGATAGCGTACAATTCTCTGTATGTCTCGATACAGCGGAAGTTCGTCTCCCCGCCGGTGTCCAGTCTACAGATAATGAGCCGTGTGTTTGCTGTGTCCTGTGTCTCACTAATCCGTTATTGCGTACGATTCTTTCAGTGTGCCATGGCTCTGTATGTCTCGATACAGCGGAAGTTTGTCTCCCCGCCAATGTCCATTCTATGGACCATGAGCCGTGTGTTTGCTGTGTCTCACTGATCCGTGATAGCGTACAATTCTTTCAGTGTGCCATGGCTCTGTATGTCTCGATACAGCGGAAGTTCGTCTTCCCGCCAGTGTCCAGTCTACCGATAATGAGCCGTGTGTTTGCTGTGTCTCACTAATCCGTTATTGCGTACGATTCTTTCAGTGTGCCATAGATCTGTATGTCTCGATACAGAATAAGTTCGGCTCCCAGCCAATGTCCAATCTACCGACAATGAGCCGTGTGTGTGTGTTGTGTCTCACTGATCTGTGATAGCGTACAATTCTAGCTCTGTATGTCTCACTGCAGCGGAACTTCGGCTCCCATCCAATGTCCACTGTGCCGATAATGAACCGAGTGTGTAGCACAACTCAGCACTATGTGGCATAATTTAAGTTAAATTTAAGACTAAATTATACGCTACAAAATTAAGGTCATCCTTGGTACTTTGCAACTCGGCTGTTGAGTGTGCATGGTATATAAATCACCCCACGCCAAAAAAATCGATGTTGCCCTCAATGAACACAGTGTGTCTAAAACCAATGTCTGCACCCGCTGGTGTACTCCCTTATGAGCATAGCTCCACCTGACACCTGTGGTGAAGAAACTGCGGATGTGAAGAGTTCCAAAGGTCTCCACCTCCTCAGCTCACCTTCTCTATGAACATCAAGTCTGCTGAAGTCTAGAGGGAAATTTCCTACCCTCATTAACACTTCTAGTTGCATATCCAAAGACAATCGCGGATGAATTCCCAGACCGCCTGAAACGTGCGAAACTTGAAGAAAATAATAATAATGTTATTTGCTTTACGTCCCACCAACTAAGTTTTCGGTTTTCATGGACGCCGAGGTGCCGGAATTTCGTCCTGCGGGAGTTCTTTTACGTGCCAGTAAATCTACCTACACGAGGCTGGAGCACCTTCAAATACCACCGGACTGAGCCAGGATCGAACCTGCCACGTTGGGGTCAGAAGGCCAGCGCCTCAACCGTGTGAGCCACTCAGCCCGGCTGAAGAAAGTCTCTTCACCTTATGAGAAATCTGGGAAAAACGGAGAAGTCGTTAAACAGCCTACGAGTTCGGATTAGGGATCCAGAAACAACTTCAAGAAATTAGATTTTCTGCCAGGGCCCTGTTTCATAAAACTAACTAATAATATTAGCTAATAATATTAGAAGTCATAAAATAATTATTAGTTAACCAAATTCTGTTTCATAAAGATTTACACATGACTAATAAAATATCTTCACTAATAATATTAGTTCATTAGTCAGCTGATACAAATGGAGGTTAGAATCGGTCTGTTGCATATGTTCTTGGTTTGGGTTTGTTCTTAGCAGTAGGCTAATGCTTGACTACAACCGTCTATTAATCCACATGTTCAAAAGGCTCACTTGATATTTTCGTTGTTATGAATCAGATACGTGTGAAAATGGATAAAAGAAGTGAAAATAATGTGAGAGAAGAAAGTTACTTCGCAGAAAGTGATTGAGTTAAAGCGTCAACTATTCGCAGCCTTTTGCACACTATTCCTTTTTTTTTTATTTCATGTGCTCTTAAAAATATCTGACATGGACTAGCAAAATCTTTGTTTACTACGCCCTATTGGTGGGGACGGCAGGATAACAGCCACGGTATCCCCTGCCTGTCGTAAGAGGCGACTAAAAGGGGTCCCAGGACTCTCAACTTGGGAGCGTGTGTTGGCGAATATGGGGCACTGAGATGAGTCCTGCCATTGCTTTAACTTACTTCTGCCAGGCTCATTTTCATCTACCCTTCTAACCTCCCTTGTTCAACTCTTGTTCTTTTCCGACCCTGACAGTATTAGGTTGCGAGGCCGAGAGAGTCTTTCATTTTCACGCCCATCGTGACCCTTCTCTTTCTTTAGCCGATACCTTCATTTTTCAAAATGTCGGATCCTTTCCATTTTTCTATCTGATTAGTGTTATTATAGATGATGGTTGCCTAGTTGTAGCTTACGAGTACTTCCCCTTAAAACAATAATCATCACCCGCATCATCTTGGTTTATTTGTGATATAAGCCAAGATTTTAAAGGATACCTGGAGTGTCCGAGCAGAACTGCACTAGAGAAACACAATGATACTGTGTATCACTACCGACCGGTAGAGTGCAATGCGAAGCTGCTATTTTAAGGTTATGCTTCATTCCTTGCAGTGGAACGTTCTATTACCTACCAATCCTATCAAGCAAATACTCAGTAGTTCTGTAAACTAACCTAAATCTCCCATTGTATTCATATGTTTGTTATATTACAGTACGGGCTGTTTTTTATGTAACATTTCTTGAACGGTGAATACCTATACTCGTTCCTTATCACTATTTGAATCAGAGTCGACCATTTCAGTGATCTTCATAATTTTATACCAAAATATTAAAATACCGCTCACTTTGGTTTCACTAATAATATGAATTATGAGTCAAAATACACTCATGGAAATAATCCTAATAATATGAGTAACTTTTATTAGTCATGTTGTCTATGAAACAATTTACTAATATTATTAGGAACATCTACTAATAATTTTGACTCATAAACTAATAACTAATATTATTAGCTAATAATTTTATGAAACATAATACTAATATTATTAGTTAATATTACTGGTTTCTTACTAATAATATTAGTGAAAGATGTTTTATGAAACAGGGCCCAGGACTCATCTTTTGAGATTGTTATGAACATCAGACGACACGGCACCTTTGTCCCCAATGGTAGTGCTTGCCATTATCCGATACCAAGGCAGCAAACATGCCCACGTTTTTGAGTCAACGCGTTGTTAATATGTTTAACTAATATTCCCTTTGGCCTTCTGATATTTGTATATGATTCTAATCATATGAATAAAGAAAGAAATGTCTCCATACTTATCTGACATATCTACTAGCTCCTTAAGTTTGCTTCCCTGAATAAAAATTGAATATGGGGTGACATCATGATGTTTGAAACATATTTCAACTGAATGAAGCTTTGAAAGGATGCTTCGGAAGCCTTCTCAGGCCCAAGCATTGGTGTGTGATCTGCACAGCTGGCCAAATACTGACCAAAAAATGAAAACTTTTACAACAGTCCTACATATATTGTTACTGCCATGAAGGTATTTTTAAAAGTTTTGTTATTGTATCCTCCATATTCTCCTGACATCTCATCTAGTAAGTAAACTCGTGTCGTCATCCCGAGGTGGCGCAGCTCTTTTCTGACACATCCTCGATGGTAGTGAACGGCGGGTACTATTTTAACCACATACCTTTACTATTTATAGTGGTGATTGGGAAGAGAAGAATGAAATCAATGTTATTTGCAGTTGATCTACTAATATGGGGGGAAAGAGTGAGAGTGAAGTGCTGGTAACGACACGAAACAAGAACCGAGCGTATAATGGCATGACATTAGGAGGGGAGCAGTTGAAAAGAACTGAAAGGTTTAAATACCTAGAAAATGGAGGAAACACGATAGAAATCAATGAACGGGGAAGGTGTGCAGATGGATTCTTTAAGAGTGTGCACAGTCTGCACTACAAAGATGTAAAGGAGTTATCTACAAGACTTACAAGTATTTTGTGCCAATTTTGACATATGGATCAGAAATGTGGGTGATGAAGGAGAGCAATAAGAGTAGAATACAAGCAGTGGAAATGAAGCTTCAAGGTTGTCGAATATGTTTTAACAAGAATGGACAGAGTAAGAAATGAGAGAGTTCGGGAATGTTAAATGAGCTCCCTCTACAGGAAAAGATAAAAAATCAAAGCTGCTGTCGTATGGACATGTGAAGGGAAATGGAGAAGAGAGGATACCAAGATAGGTTTTGTTTTTGTTTTTGTTTTTTTCGTTTTTTTGCTAGCTGCTTTAAGTCGCACCGACACAGATAGGTCTTATGGCGACGATGGGACAAGATAGGGCTAGGAGTGGGAAGGAATCGGCCGTGGCCTTAATTAAGGTACAGCCCCAGCATTTGCGTGGTGTGAAAATGGGAAACCACGGAAAACCATTTTCAGGGCTGCCGATAGTGGGGTTCGAACCTACTATCTCCCGAATACTGGATATTGGCCGCAATTAAGCGACTGCAGCTATCGAGCTCGGTAGGTAGTTGTTAGAAATGGAGTTGGAGGGAAGGAGACCTATGAGGGACATATGGCTGAAAGGTGTAAAGGAGTGAACTGGACGAATGTGGATGGACATAAAACGATGGAGATACTTATGTTCCGAGCAGACCAGCCTGTAGTTGGAAACTGCTCCAGATGATGATGATGACCGGGCGTCGAACCCAGGTCGCTGAGAATGTCAGCTAATAGCGCTAGCCGTTATGCTATAGTGGAGGCATCGCATCTAGTGATTTTTTGTTTCCCAGGATAAAGATAAAATTGGAAATGTTATACTTTGAATGAGTTTGAATAAACTGAAACTCTCTGCGAACAGTGATGTGTCAACTGCACAGCTGGAGTTTTAACTTCAGTATTTCGTTCTCTGCTGTAACAATCTAGAAACTTCTTCAACTCAAGTTGTGTTAACTCAGTCACTGCGGCTGTCTTTCTCTACACAGGGAGTTGAATCTTTTATCGCGGACTTCACCCTACGTATGAGGCATTTCTCTTCGCAGAGCTTTTATTTGAGGCGCAGTGAGTGAGGTGTGAATATATCGCATGATACGATATAGACACAATGCGGTTTTAAGCCGCCTTGTCTTCCTGTACGTCAACACACTGCAACTTAGTGATCCTTGCATTATCAGAAGTAAGCTCCTTCTCGCTCCGAGTCTCAGGGAGTTGAGGGAGAATTGCAAGGTGTTGTCGCTCCCACGGAGATCTGACGGTGTCTTCTTCAAAAACTGGGAGAACATTTATATTTTATTGGACTTACGGAGTTCATGTTTCCTTTCTTCTTTTATTACAAGCCTTTCCAATCTCTGTTTAGATTCCTAAAATGTGAGACGAGAATAAGGACTGCTCTCCAAATCTCTTAAATGGTTTCCAACATTGTTTTTCCAATCTGCTTTACAGTACGTCGCACCGACACAGACAGGTCTTACGGCGAGGATGGGACAGGAAATGTCAAGGCGTGCGAAGGAAGCGACTGTGCCGTTAATTAAGGTACGGCCCCAACATTTGCGTGGTGTGAAAATGGGAAACCACAGAAAACCACATTCAGGGCTGCCGACAGTGGGATTCACAAAACACTATCTCCCGAATGCAAATTGACAGCTACATAATCCAAACCTCACAGTCATTTCCTCGGTTTTTCAATCTTTGTCCCGTTTTTCTACGGGATCGGATATGAAGTGAAATGAAACTACATTGCGAGTTTCTACGACCGAATGCTCTTCCTGACGTCAAGTTAATGAGATGAAATAAATCCCGTGTTGAATGGTGGTGCCGGCCCAGCGTTGTAGGAGTAGCCTTCCTGCCTCTTACCCCGAGATCCCGGGTTCAATTCCCGGCCAAGCTCGGGCTGGTTGAAAGTCTATTCACCCTGCGTATTTGCAATTGAGGAGCTACTGACGGTGAGATAGCGGCCCCGGTCTTAAAAGCCAAGAATAAACGGCCGAGAGGATTCGTCCTGCTGACTCCATGACACCTTGTAATATGTAGACTTGCGGAACGAGTAGCAGTCGCTTCGTAGGCCAAGGTCCTTCGGGGCTGTTGTTCCATGTGGTTGGTTTGGTTTGTATGTATGATAGTAGGAAGGAAGAGGGTGATACCCTCTCCCGACATTTAGCCTACTCCTTTCGAATAGCACCAAGGTGTCTGCTCAGTGGTTAACATCCCCATCTGACGGACAGATCACCATCAACAGCGTCGTATGGCCTCGTTCCACATGAACACAGCGGAGAGCTTCGTCATTGAATCCAGGCTTTTGACACGCAATAAAGTGTTTAGAGCACTCTAGGTCCACCTGTCCTCCTTCTACCCTCCATTTTATCTTCACACAGGGTGGTGCACCAGTCAGAATGACGAAGCACGTGGCAAATGAAGCTACTTCTTCTGTTTAAAGTTTCAAGCAAGATGCGTGTCTGTACGACTAATTTTCGGCACCTCGGCGTCTTCGGAACCTTTAAAAAGTAGTCAGCGGGCCGTAAAGCCAATAGCATTACTGTAGTAGTAAGATCTATTAGAAATAAATCATGCTCCTCCAGTGAGGGTGACTAGGAAAGTCCGGATTACAACACTTACAGCGTATAATTATAATAAAGAAATTATACTTAATCATTTTTGCTGGAAAATTCATCGTAAAGAGATTACAATTTCAGGCACAAACAGCAAAGCAAAGTCATCTCCGTACAGGCCATGAAGTCCCTTGGAGGAGTGGAAGGTAAAGGCTTCCATTATGCGTAACCTTGGCACTTGATGGGGTAGAGTGGTCAGCTCGACGCCCGGCCGCCTTTGCTCCCAGGAATTAACCTGGTTCTCATTTTTGGCGTAGGCTGAGTGAATCTCGGGGCCATGTGCACATCCGGAAGTGGAAATCTCGTTTCTTAAATTTTTCGACCTCCTGACGGGGAATCGAACCCACGCCCTTCCGTTTGAACCGGGCGTGCTTTTACCGCCTCGGCCAGACATCCCCTTTTCAGGCATAAGTGCAACTGTGTAATTTGCAGAGAATGTCTTACGATCTGCAGTATTATTGAGGTCTGCTTGAGACGACTCATCAGTCTCAATTCCTCCTTGCTTGTTGTTTCCTCTTCACTTCTTTCCAGTATTCCTACATCATTGCACTGTGCTTTATTTTTCTCTCCTCGGACGAATTTGGAACGGGTTTCCTTTTCATTTTTGTTGGGGGGAGGGAGAAACATTCCATTCTTAATCTCTCCTTCGAAAGTCTCCTCTTCTCGAATTTTATTTGTTCTAAATCTTTCTTAACCTCTTGAAATTGGCATGTTGTTACTTCTTCTTCTTCTTCTTCCTCCTTCTTCGATTTTAGCCTACCTTTTACCGGTAAATAATTGACTTGCTGGTTAGTCCTCATTTCTTCTCCGAGAACGTCTTTGTGGTTCCTCTCCCCCCACCATAATATTCTTGGACTTTTAATTTTGCTTTTCCTAGAGCCCCTTGCCTCTCTAAAGAACCAGAGAAACGAGGAAATGCCATTTAGTCCTAGTGTCAATGACGGTGAAATCCTGACATTCACCTCCCCGTGGTAGAGAGGGGGCAACGAATGCATACATAAGTAATATTTTATGTGCAGGCGGCTAACGAATGAAGGGACCGAATATCTCCCGGTATAAGGAGATCCCCTATACCAAGTGCCAACAGTCTCTTTGAGAGTGGATGAGCGGGTGTGGGTAAGGGAACTCTATTGTCCTGGGGACAACACATTGTTCCCAAAGGCGGAGGAACCAGTTTGGTCAACGGCATTAGGATGCAGAAGGCAACGGGAAACCACTGCATTAAAGATCCTGAGAGATATTCCAATAAATCCACATGGCATTGCTGCAATGTCAAGATCGGAGCTGGCCGTGTGGATCGTCTACCTCCGTCTGGAGCCGACGGCTTAAGAAGAAGAATAACCCCTTGAATTTATCAATTTTAACTCTTAAATATATCTCTATTAAAGATTTCTTTTGGAATTGATGCAACTTCCTCCATGTCCTTTCTTGGTTCTTCTATCCATTTAGTAACTGTTTTTAATTTCATGATGTAGTTAAAGATTTTCTTTGTTAGTTGACTCTGCTTCATTCTTTTGCTAGTAGCTTTACAGATAGGTCTTATGGCGACGATGGGATGGGAAAGTTCTAGGAGTTGGAAGGAAGCGGCCGTGGCCATAATTAAGGTTCAGCCCCAGCATTTGCTGGTGTGAAAATGGGAAACCACGGTAAACCATCTTCAGGGCTCCCGAGAGTGGGATTCGAACCCACTATCTCCCGGATGCAAGCTCACAGCCACGCGCCCCTAACCGCACTTCCAACTCGCCCGTTCGTTCATTCGTGTGTGGTGTCCATGAAACTTCAGTCTCCTCTTACGTATGGTCCCTGTGAACTCTGTCTGTCTCTATAGATCTTCATTCCTCTTCTTCCTGCATGAACCATCATTTCGTTTTTGTGTCCTAAGATCATTATCATTATTTTTCTTTCTTTCATCTCTAGCTCATCCATTTTCTCTTCCTTATTCTGTATCACACATACTGAACTGTAAACTCCAACTTGCTTGGACTCATGATCGGAGCCCGAAGCACAATCCGTAAATTTCTTGTACAGCTATGGGATTCTCTCGGTCTCAACCGGACACGACTTCACGATATCACCATCGCCGCAATACGAGGTTCAATAACCATACTCCTCAATCATCCATATAACATTTGAAGAACCATACATCATGCCACATTCCAAATTTATTCCTGAGCCTTGAGATGGTTATTTCTATCTGGGAGCCCAGCAAATTCACCAATAACTTAGAAGACAAAATACTCTGTCCTTGTGACAGCCTCCTCATGGGGAAAGTTGTATTTATGTATTTTATTTATTTATTTATTTATTTATTTATTTATTTATTTATTTATTTATTTATTTATTTATTTATTTATTTATTTATTTATTTATTTATTTATTTATTTATTTATTTATTTATTTATTTATTTATTTATTTATTTATTTATTTATTTATTTATTTATTTATTTATTTATTTATTTATTTATTTATTTATTTATTTATTTATTTATTTATTTATTTATTTATTTATTTATTTATTTATTTATTTATTTATTTATTTATTTATTTATTTATTTATTTATTTATTTATTTATTTATTTATTTATTTATTTATTTATTTATTTATTTATTTATTTATTTATTTATTTATTTATTTATTTATTTATTTATTTATTTATTTATTTATTTATTTATTTATTTATTTATTTATTTATTTATTTATTTATTTATTTATTTATTTATTTATTTATTTATTTATTTATTTATTTATTTATTTATTTATTTATTTATTTATTTATTTATTTATTTATTTATTTATTTATTTATTTATTTATTTATTTATTTATTTATTTATTTATTTATTTATTTATTTATTTATTTATTTATTTATTTATTTATTTATTTATTTATTTATTTATTTATTTATTTATTTATTTCAAGGTTCACAGAGTGAGAACTGGGCACAGTAGGGTGAGAGGACATGTCGGGACGTTAACCGCACGACGTCTCCTCTCTTCCACTTGGGCACGTCTCGTCTGCCCCAGTGTTGTCACATCCAGGTGACTGATGAAGACTGATCGATGCTCACCGCACCGTCTTTTCGGTTGATTCAATGCGCTATCACAGAAGGCTGGGCAGCGCCTTGCCGTTAGAGTTTGTGAGATTTGGTTTGGCCTTTCTGAATAATGTCAGCTGGAGAATTGATCTGTCCGAACGTGACAGACATGGGTAACAGCTCAAGAGTGTGGAAGATTCTTTCACATCTCCTGCGTTACAGTGCAATCCCTTCACTGAGAACTGCTTAGACACAATTTGCCAAATACCAGGCTAAAAGAATACTTGAAAACTTTTGCCCATAAAATGCACACTGGGGCGAAACTCTGACAACCAAGAATGAGTTACCTGGAAAGTGTATAATGTCTAGGGCTCGGAAGTTGAGGAAAACCATCGGTTTTCAGAGAGCACGTTGCGAAACATTGAGAAGCTTATCTCTGGTTGTTAAGGGTTCATACATGAAGCAAAGCACTCACATCAAATTTTCTCCTTTCAACATCTCACTTATTATGCAGATAATTTGATACCCCTTGCCTTATTGGTCCTTTTCTAGCCTTTTTTAGGCCTTAGCGGCTTTTTATGCAACATCACCTTCTTTCGAATCATCATTACTTCATCCACCGCCTCTTTAATATTTCCTTAGTTATACATGTATTTGAACCATATGTGAAAAGAAAGAATGTTGAAAAATGAAACCAGTGATAAAAAAATCCAATAGTCCATCATCTCTCTCTTCTCCTACCACACGTGCTTGGACTTTAAATTTTGCTTTTCCTGGAACCCCTTGAATTTATCAACTTTAACTTGAAATACAGTATATCTCTATTAAACATTCCTTTTGGATTGATGCCCACATCCTCTATGCCTTTTCTTGTTCCTTCTACCCATTTAGTAACTGCTTTTAATTTGATGATGTAGTTCAAGAATGTCTTGGTTAGTCGAGTCTCGTTCATTCTTGTGAGGTGCGCACAAAACTTCGGTCCTCATAACGTAGTAAACTCCAGACAAAGGATTTTACAAAAGCCTTCCTTGTTCCCAATCTTGTATGGATATTTGTTAAAAGATTTCTTTTATTTTGAAAGACCTCTTTAGCAAGAGCTATTCTTATTTTAATTTCTTTGGTGCATCCATTGTGTTCAGTTATAATGCTTCCTATGTAATACATATGTTGCACTTTTCTACTTTAGAATTTCCTTTCCTCATCTTTGTATTAATTTAATAACATATAATGTTACGGAGTTTTCCGTGGTATTTAGAGGTGAAAGAAGGTGCGGGGGGTGAACAGGTCTCAGGCTACGAAATTAAAGTGAATTTAAAATTTAACAAGGTTATATTTTCTTAGCAAAAAACAAGAAATAACAATAATGGCAGGTACAGAGTAGCAAAACCACTAATCGAGAATGTACAATTACAGGATTTGGGGCTCCGAGAGCCAGACACACAATTCTTGAGCAATTAGCCCAACTTTACGATATACAGAATTCAACAAAGGGGCAGAAGACCCCAATCATGCCCAGGAGCACTTGCTCCCAATTACATCATAAAGCCTCCTCGAGGCGCGCAGAAACAAACTTCAAAAGAGCGATCTGCTCTCAAAGGTTAAGCCTATCAACGGCCACACCAAACTCCACCTTCAAGTTGTCCTCTAAGGACATAAACACAGGGGTAAAGATACCCAACCTATTGAGGCCTATTAAGTGAGAAAATTTAATTACATGGCCTCTAAAATACCAATTTGAGAGGAGGCGAACTTGCGCTCCTAATACACTTTGTTTAAAACCTACTTGGCACTAGGCCGTTAATGCAAGGGCTAATCCCATACTAAAGAGGTGACTTTAGAAGGAAACAATTTACATTACGTTAAGGAAGAAACGGTTGTGAAAATAAGTTCACCTCAATGCAATATGAGAGGGAGCTCGAGAGGGTTAAGCACTCTCTATCCCAATATGAAGCTTAAAAGATAGAATAAATACAAAGATTCTTTACATTTTAGGGAAAGTTACATGGTGGAAAAGCTTCGGACCCGCCCCGAGAGTTAAACTGCTGAGCTAGCAAGAAAAGAAGTTATTAATCGGCCGTTACCTTGTTGTTGAACGGCTGCCCGAAGGAAGAGGCGCTTCCCGCCCCCTGCTATGTACTTTACACCCTGAAAGATGTTACTGAAGTGGCGCAGAGACCCTAAAATCAGCAGTTTATATACTCTCGCAGAACGTTCGAGGCGTTTCAGGAAGGAAAACACCCGCCCACAATCATTTTATTGGTGGATAAAGAAAACCCCTACACAAGATGAAGAAGAAACACATTATTGGTGGAAAATTAATTAAAGAAATTCGGGATTGGCTAAATTCAAAACAAAGGGAAAGAAAGGGTTAATATTGCCAACTTAAACAATGACTGAAAGAAATTTAGCAAAGGACAAACTTTTGAAATTAAATTTTTTCCAAAAAAAACAGTTCTTTCACTTCGCACTAGGGTGCATCGTTGTAGTTCTTCAGTAGTGTCCTCTAGAAGAGAATGTTCACACTTCTTACTACAAGCAAAACAAAAATACGTCGAAAACCACAGTTCAGAAACTTCAAAATTTCCAAGTAGTGACATCTTCAGGGTAACTTGAAAATTAACACATAAGACAAAGTTCAGACTTATTCCAGTAGGGGAGTTTCAACTGGCGCAAGGTTTGAATTAGCGGCGTGGAGGTGTACCGCCCGGTACATATAAAAAGGGCAAGTATAAATAGAGGATATACATCAAAATGTCATAGTATCAAACATGTAGAACTTCCTAAAAGTGACGTCTGATGGCGCAATCCTTTTATCGACACAGTGTACCGTTTATCCACACTAAACCTCGAAGTAAAGTGAATTATCTATGTATCATATGCTCTCATCAACAGTCGCAGTGTTATCAGGAGGATGAATACATTATCGATCACCACCGTCGTTTCTGTCGCCGAGTATGGATGTTTTATTGCTGTAACGATCATGTTCAACGTAACTATTAGTGCTCCTGCGGGAGTCACCGTTAATAACTGTTATCGTCGTTATCAATCATATCTGAAATGTATGTTCCCTGTTCGCTGATAGTTAATGAAGGAATAGTGGTCACTCCAACTCGGACAAATATTACTGGATCATGCATACATCGCATTGTGGACTGTTGTATTCTTAAGTCTGCAAAGCTCTGTGTATCAACTAAGGGTCTCCACAATCTTCTGTTTGAAAATAACGAGCGGATTAATGGTCGGTTTTATCAACCCTGAGTTATACAGTTTTAACTCTGAATTGGACTATTAATTCTGTTTCATCAAGGAGGGTCAAGTTTAACTCCAGGTTAAAGCCGGAGTTAATCCCTCCTTTCACCTGGGTTGACATGTTAACTCGAGGTTAAAAGCAAAATCGCTGTCGTAAGTCATGCGTTTGATGCAGAGTTGCTATATTTACATTTCTTAAATGATGTGAGGAAAGCAACGGGAAACTACCTCACTCCTCAATTCCCTAGTACGCTTCATCAGCGACGGGATGACAGGTGTTGGCGGAGCTGTGGAGGATCAAACAGCCTTCGGGCTGAATACACAACATAAAACATATACATTAAATGGTGTTCCTAACAGAAATAGGCCTATAATAAAAAGGAACGAGTTTCAAAGTTTATCTGAGGAACAATTTCTGAAGTGGTATAGACTGTCAAAACTCGTTGTCAGTGAAGTCGTGGATGAAATTTGCGAGAGGTTAGAATACACAACTGACCGAAACAGACCTCTCTCTACTGTACTGAAGGTATTGATTGCATTAAGGTTTTATACCACAGGGTAGTTTTATATGATGGGTGGAGACAACAAGAGTTATTTTTCTGTCAATTGTCAAGTAATCAGTGATTCTAACCTCAAAATTCATTATATAGTTGTATGATGTCCTGTAACGTGGGCAACGCTATTAAATTCCCCTGTTACTTTTCCCATGACTCCTCCTTTTCGTTTAATTGTATATCGTCAGTCTTCTTGCGTTCTATAATGCTTTGGTACTTGGTGGCTAATTCAATAAGTAATGTTTTTCCTAAAGCAGAAAAATTCGTGCCACTATTCCTCTTCTGAACTTCTTCCATTTTACGATCACTGCAATCAGTTCTCTATCACGATCACGAAAGAATAACATCTACCACGGAATCGAGGAAGAAAACGAAATACCGCGCAAGAAATAAACAAAAGAACCACGCAAGAAGTCTGTTTGTAATCTCTGATTTTTAGTCACTGCCTCCTTGCTCAGTACGGCAGCTGTTTCCGGCGAGGATTTGTACGGTGTTAGTTAAGTCTCTGCCGAAACGCGTGACTCGTAAGAATGAGTTAAAATATTAACCCTAAGTTAACAAACCCAGGGTTAGAGTATATTTAACGCACGTTGATTAAACTTATCTCTGATCTTGCATTCAGGAGATAAGGAGTTGGAACCCTATTGCCGGCAATCTTGAAGACAGTTTTCCGTGAATTTATAATTTTATACCAGGCAGATGCACTTTAATTAAGGCTGCGGTTGCTTTTTCCCCTTTCCTATCACATTATCCCCATAAGACAGGTTGGTATCGGTGCAGTGTAAAACAAGTAGGGGAAAAGTGAGATAAATGTTTGCAACTATCACAGTGACGTCGTTCGTCCAGTTTTACGCGTTCAATATTAACTCTTAGATTTTCCCTCTACTTTTCTTACCCGTTGCGGTTCAGTCCATTCCTCTCCTAAAGCTTATCATTGAGTTGAAAGAGTTTTTGGCTTGCATTATGTGGCTAATTATTATTTATTAATTACAATACATCGGTAAGTTATTTATTCTTTTCTGTCTTAATCCCTTCATCCTCCAGGGTTGGTTTCCATCGGGACTCAGAGACGGATCCCTCCTCTACCGCCTCAAGGGCAGTGTACTGGAGCGTAAGACATTAGGTCGGGTCATATAACTGGAGAGGAGGACCAGTACCTTGCCCAGGAGGCCTCACCTGTTTTGATGAACATGGGTCGTGTGGGGGGATGGGAAAATTAGAAAGGATAGACAAGGAAGAGGGAGGGAAGCGGCCGTGTCGTAACATTAGGTACCATCCCGGCATTTGCCTGGAGGAGAAGTGCGAAACCACGGAAATTCACTTCAAAGGTATCTGAGGTGGGTATCTATATCCCCAATATTCAGTTAACCTCCCGAGGCTTTTCAAATTTCTTGACAGAGCCAGGAATCGAACCCGAGCTTCCAGGGGTGGCAGCTAATTACACTAACCACTACACCACAGAGGTGTTCAAGTTATTTAACAACTTGTGTTATGTTGTTCTTACGCATACCACACAAACAGATGTAATTTCACACACATTGCACATTGGACAGATGCTTGTAAGACTTTTGTACTTGAAATAGGGCCAACACTACCCCCTCCCTCAACAAACCATTTATTATTTTACCAGAAAAATACTGTGTACTCTTATTTTTGGATGGGGCTGATATCGTCTTTAACACAGACCAAATAACACAGAGACATCATTTACATATCCTAAAGGCAACACCTTGTTGATGCAACCAACTCTGCTCTGTCATTTTCATGTAATTGTCTTCTCGGTGTCTTCCAAATACTTCTTCCTAGGCCGTCTTCTTGCTTTATTCCCCCAACACCTTCACTTCAAGAATTTCATTGATAAAGCGGTGGTGCAATAAATTTCGATTTTCTCCTTTCCATTTTCTTTTTCTCTTCTTGAAATTCCCTTAACATTTCCAGGTTGGTTTCTCTTTCCATCCAGCTCCTTGAGCAATCTCCAAATTTCTACAGCATCAAGGTGGTTAACATTCACTTCCATATAGCAATGTAATCCATACAAGTTATTTTTCAAACGATTTTCTGACATATACCAGGTGTATGCATAAGTCTTTTCCGGTTTCACTTAGAGACGGTGCCAGAAAACAATACGCAACGTATGAATTTCACACATACGATGGTTTTAGTCCGCCAAACACTAGCGTATGTGTTGTATCGTTCAGTGATCGTGTCGACGTTTATGCCTGAAAAAAAAATATTTGCGGCACGCATTGCTTTTGTTATTAAATGAAAAGTGAAAGGCTGTGGGAAGTCATCGTTTGCTGGTAAAAGTATATGGTGAACACGCTCCGCCGATTAGAACATGTGAGAAATGGTTCCGACAATTTAAACGCGGTGATTTCAATGTGAAAGACAGTGCGCGCTCTGGTAGGTGTATTGTGCATTATGAACTCTTGAAGCCCGGCGAAATCGTTAATGCACAACGCTATCGCAAACAATGTTTAATTAATTCATTGATCGAAAGACGACCGGAATGGGCCAGAAGAGATGGCAAAGTCATTTTGTTACACGACAATGCGCCATCTCACACAGCAAAACCAGTGAAAGACATTTTGAAATCTCTTGGATGGGACATCCTTCCGCACCCGCCGTACTCTCCCGACCTGGCTCCATCTGACTCTCACGCGCTCGCAGTGCAGCATTTCAGCAATTTAGAGGAAGTTGGAAAATGGCTCGACGAATGGTTTGCCGCAAATGACAAGCAGTTTTTCTGGCAGGGTATTCGTAACTTATCTGAAAGATGGATGAAGTGTGTAGAAACCGATGGCCAATATTTTGAATAAACAAAAATTGTATTTCCCTTGAAAATTACGTGTTTCCTTTACCACAAACTCCAGCAAACATTTATGCATACACATGGTACATATTGATATTTTTCCTGTTTAAACATTTTTCTTTGTTGTAAATGCCTGTTTTGTCAGTGCTAACTTTCTCTTCACCTCCACCAATCATCAATCGTCTTCTGTGATCGTGTTGCCAAAATAACAGAACTGTTTCACTTGATCAAATCTGAAGTCATCATTGGTCTTCATTTCTTTAATATTCTTTCGTATTGCCACTGTTTACATTTCGTTGACTTTAATGAGAGAGTTGTTTGGTGAATTTAAAGCGTGCAGGTGAGAGTATCTGTGATGCTCATACCATTAACAGCTAGCGCTGATAGTCTCCTCATTGTAAGCCATATTACGTGGCTGTCATGTATATACTCTCGGGTATTGCTGCTAATCCATTGGAGCACAAAATCGATTACCTTGTTGCAACATTTCCAATGGCACTGCTTGCACTGATTAGAAAGCGTTAATGGAGGACCTAGATGTAGTAGTACTGGTTAATAACACTGCACTTAAATAATTCAATAAAGATATGGTAACGTATTTACGAGCTAAACGGAGTGCAGCTTTAACTCAGTGCCATTGCACTTACGGACACCTGAATGCGAAAACCTGTATGTTTAAGACCCTTTTGTAGGTTCATATCTAACAAACCTTTTCTTCAATCTTTACATATACCGTCACTGTACCTTATCTATCTAGGTATTCTGCCTTATGGCAGGTCTTGTCATGGGATGAACCTCTTCCACTGTTGCCTGTCCTGCGCCAAGTTTTTCATGTCCGAATATTTATTTCCTTGGATATTGTCCAACATTTGATATTTTTTCCTTCCTCTTCCTCGTTTGCCTTTCACCATTCCTTCTATTCCTTCTTTCAGTAAACAGTCCCTCCTCAAACAATGTCCGATCCAGTTCATTTTTCTCCTTCTAATGGTTTGTAACATACTTCGTTCTTCTCCAACTCTTCGTAATACCTCCTCATTCCTTACCCGGTATTCCCATTTCACTCGTTCTATTCTCCTCCATACTCACATCTCTAGTGCTTCCAATCTTCTCTCATCTTTCTTTCTCAATGTCCAAGTCTCTGCGCCATACAGCGCTATGCTCCAAATGTAACACTTAGCAAGTCTTTTCCTCAAATCTTTGTTTAGTGGTCCACAAAATAATTTTGATTTTTTCCTAAAGCCTTCTTTTGCTATGGCAATTCTTTTCTTAATTTCTGTTGTGCAATACATACCATCTCTGATCATACTTCCCAAATACTTGAAGTTACTGACTTGCTCTATTTCTTCTCCTCCTATACTAACATGACAACTTCTACCTTTTCCTCCAATTATCATACTTTTGGTCTTCTTCTTATTAATTCTCATTCCATATTCTTCTAGTTTCATGTTGAGTTTATCTAACACTTGTATCATTTCACGGCTGTTGCTATTCTAGTAAAAAGAATCCAATATCGTAAGCGGAACAATCTCAAGATTTAAAAGTAGCAATCCAGTATGGCGTTTATGACTATCAGATGTTGTATCAGCTATTGAAAAGTAAGATCTAATTATCTGCAAAAAATTAAATTATTAATAAATAATACGCGTGTCTATTTTCTTTACTTATGCTACTTCTGTTCACTTCCTATGTTTTATGTGTCTTGATTTGAGGTTCAAATCTCCAAATCACAGCTCTGCTTCATCCAGGGCATGTTTTGAACTAGTCAGGAACACTCATGGTAAATGGTAATGCGCGCCATCTGTCCGGACAGTCAACAACATTATCCTTCGGAATTCGAAACCGATTTTTCTTAAATTGTTTTCCACTATGCTGGGTCATTTAGTAATTTCTCATAAAACCATTAAAGGTGTTTCACTCTCCAGTCGATGAACTCATGTTGTAGGTCTTCTTAGGGACTGTCCATCTCTACACCCCGCACCGGTTAATGTCCACTCGAGGCCATGATAATTCACAGCCAAACCCGTGTATCAAAAGAACGCATTTCTTATCTCGCATCCACACAGCCAGTCTGCATGCTTGTACAATGTGCGATTGAATTTTCTGGTATAGCTAGCTTTATTTTTTCAAGGATTCTGAACTTGCATAAAATATTTTAATCAGGTTTCGGAGGTCTTACCCCTTTCAGTTCTAATCTATTGTAAAAAAGTAAAAGTCGTCTGCTCTTTAGTATAGCGTCCACAGAATTCATGTTCTAAATCAGGAATAATTAACCACCATAAGGTGTGAGCATGGTTAGAATAAGTATGAACAGTATAAAAAGGGAAGACATTTAAGATTTAAGCACCGTCAGATAGCTCCTCAATTGCAATTACGTAGGGTGAGAGGGCTTTGAACCAGCCCTCTGATCCAGTAAAAATCCTGAACTTGGCCGTGAATCGAAGCCGGGATCTCGGGGTATGAGGCAGGAAGGCTAATCCTACAACGCGGGGCCGGCACCACCATTCAACACGCGATTTATTTCATCTCATTAACTTGACGTCAGGAAGAGCATTCGGTCGTAGAAACTCGCAATGAAGTTTCATTTCACTTCATATCCGATCCCGTAGAAAAACGGGAGAAAGATTGAAAAACCGAGGAAATGACTGTGAGGTTTGGATTATGTAGCTGTCAATTTGCATTCGGGAGATAGTGTTTTATGAATACCACTGTCGGCAGCTCTGAATGTGGTTTTCCGTGGTTTCCCATTTTCACACAACGCAAATTTTGGGGCCGTACTTTAACTAACGGCACAGTCGCTTCCTTCGCACGCCTTGACATTTCCTGTCCCATCCTCGCCGCAAGACCTGTCTGTGTCGGCGCGACGTACTTTTCTTACCAATCTGCTGGAAGGGAAAATCACCAGGAAGAAAGACCGAGGACGACCGAGGAAAACAATTCCTTCAGAGTCTTCATTATTGTTCCTATCATGAAATGAAACGACGAACTGAGGACAGAGAACATAGACAAGGCATTCCCTTTAGACAGTGCTAATGAACTTGACTTTTGCGGAAAAACGTTGTTGGTAAAATTCAGCGCTTCTGGAGGAATTTCCGATGCTGTTAGTGATTCTAAAACAGTATCACTTTCAAAACCCGAGCTTGTCACTTTGGATTCCAGAGATTGCTGGCATTCAGGGTTGAGGATTGTTTCACGTACGCTAATAATCGATAGCAAATATTACTTAAAAATGGATAGTTGAAATAACAACAGTACCTTAATGTATGTTACATTAACAACACATGTAATAAGCGTATTGTATTATGGTCGAACCCTTTCGCTGCCGCAACATATCGTCGTTGAGGCTAGAAATACCGCTATGTGATAATATCTCAGCCTAGAACTCTGAACAGAAAGGTTCTGTATTGCTTGAACTATATCGACGAATTTTCGTTCTAAGTCGTACGTGTGATGCAGCTCAGTATTTCTCATCATCGCAACGACAATACATTTTGTATATATATTTAGGATGTAGAAGCCTCCGTGGCTCAGACGGCAGCGCGTCGGCCTCTCACCACTGGATACCGAGGTTCAAATCCCGGTCACTCCATGTGAGATTTGTGCTGGACAATGCGGAGGCGGTGCAGATTTTTCTCGGGGTTCTCCGGTTTTCCCTGTCATCTTTCATTCCAGCAACACTCTCCATTCTCATTTCGTAGCATCTATCAGTCATCAATGTATCTCTTTGGGAGTGGCGACCCCATCGTACTAACAGCCTTTATATGCTTCATTCATTACATCCCTAACCCGGTCAGTGACTGGAAAACAGGTGGTAGGTTTTTCATTTTCATTTTGGATGTACTCTATTCCGGTAAGTTAAAAATCAAAATGTGCCCTTTTGTTAACTTTTTACTTCAGTTTCCCAGAGTAAAGACGACTCAGTTATTGATTTATTTAACTCAGACAACGTGACAGTTAATGTTCTAACGACGATAATAGCGAGTCGTTTGGGGAAGAGAAATGTGTGTTCATTATTACTACGCCACAGAAGGATGTGTCCTTTATGCTCTAATAGCTTATGTTGCACTTTAACCCCTTCTCCGAGTCCTGTAACCCGCGCACCAGTTCTCTGCGGAGATTTGTATAATGGGTTTCAGAAGGCTCTACGCCTTATAAAGCTCACTTTTTATCCTGTACGGACATCAACCCAACTAAGGTTACGTTGAATGGAGAATCCCACCTTCCAATACGTGCTTTTTACTGCTATCTAAGTAATTATGTAACATAATGCATCTTAAAATCTGATTACGTTATTTAAGAAAGTACATGTTTCATTCCTAATGTGGAATATCTTCTGCTAAAAAAAGATACAAAGGTACAATGCCAAATTTTGCACCTTTCTTAGCTGAAGATATTCCACATTAGGAATAAAACATGTGCTTTTATTAAATAATGTTATTAAATTTGAAGCTGGATTATGTTACATAATTACATAGACTAGCAGTAAAAAAACAAACAAGTAATGGAAGGTACAATTCTCCATTCAACCTAACCTTAGTTAGGCTTAACCCTTGTTGTTCATGCAACACGTTCAACAGATTTGTGTGGCTGGCTGCAGCATTCGAAACGCTCCATACATCACATTATCTCTACTAACCATTAGTAGTAACAGTAGTAAGGGAGCTGCGTCGGGGATACTATGGAGGTTTGAAATTGTATTTCTTATTCTTTCTTTCTTTCTTTCTTTCTTTCTTTTTTTTCTTTCTTTCTCTCTTTCTCAATCCGTTTGCCCTCCAAGGTTGGTTTTTCCCCAGGATTCAGCGAGAGATCCCACCTCTACCAGCTCTAGGGCAGTGTCTTGGAGCGTGAGGCTTTCAGTCGGGGGACACAACTAGGAAGGAGGACGAACATCTCGCCCAGGCGGCCACACCTGCTGTGCTGAACAGGGGATGGGAAGGTTGGAAGGGATGGCAGGGAAGGAAGGATGAAGTGACCGTGGTCTTAAGTTGGTTTCCGTCCCGGCATTCGCCCGGAGGAGTGGGAAACCACGGAAAACCACTTTTAGGATTGCTGAGGTGAAAATCGAAAGCCTCTATACTCAGTTGACCTCCCAAGGCTGAGTGGACCCAGTTCCAGCCCTCGTACCACTTTTCAAATTTTGCGACAGAAGGAAAGACATTTCATTGCGCGACTCATATTTGTTCACCAACTTAAGGTCATTCCAGAGTTTCTCAAGAGAATTTGGAGCATCGTTTGCAGCAGAAACGGGAAAGCTCCAGGAGCTATATATATCAAACAGCGGGTCACTTCTCCCTGCAATATAATGCACTAACAAGGGGGCATTCCCTACTCGTCACCACCGATTTCGCTCAGATTTATAGAACATGCAGGGCTTGGCTGGAAAGGAAAGTACCCGAAGTGGGAGCTCCAGATGGCCAAGCGTATAGAAATTGAAAATAAAAATAAAAGTGTTGACGCGACTCTCGCACCGTACAAGCCACGCCGAGCAGCAGTTGGTGTAGCGGCAAGGAGTTCAGTGGTCGTGGGTTCGACTCCTCGTGTGGAGACTTCTTTATTTTTCCTCTCAACTTTTACATTATTCATTTTCCAATTAAGCAAAGAGGTGAATAATTTAGTTTATTTATTTATTTATTTATTTATTTATTTATTTATTTATTTATTTATTTATTTATTTATTTAGCCGCCTCTGTGGTGTAGTGGTTAGCGTGATTAGCTGCCACCCCCGGAGGTCCGGGTTCGATTCCCGGCTCTGCCACGAAATTTGAAAAGTGGTACGAGGGCTGGAACGGGGTCCACTCAGCCTCGGGAGGTCAACTGAGTAGAGGTGGGTTCGATTCCCACCTCAGCCATCCTGGAAGTGGTTTTCCGTGGTTTCCCACTTCTCCTCCAGGCGAATGCCGGGATGGTACCTAACTTAAGGCCACGGCCGCTTCCTTCCCTCTTCCTTGCCTATCCCTTCCAATCTTCCCATCCCTCCACAAGGCCCCTGTTCAGCATAGCAGGTGAGGCCGCCTGGGCGAGGTACTGGTCATACTCCCCAGTTGTATCCCCCGACCAAGAGTCTGAAGCTCCAGGACACTGCCCTTGAGGCGGTAGAGGTGGGATCCCTCGCTCAGTCCGAGGGAAAAACCGAACCTGGAGGGTAAACAGATGATGATGATGATGATTTATTTATTTATTTATTTATTTATTTATTTATTTATTTATTTATTTATTTATTTATTTATTTATTTATTTATTTATTTATTTATTTATTTATACTAAAAGGCATAGAAAAGGTAATAAATTGGGATTTCATTGTCACACTTTTCAAGAAGTGATTTTAATTAAAGTGCGTTACAAAAAGACTTGTCCGCCTCTGTGGTGTAGTGGTTAATGTGATTAGCTGCCACCCCCGGAGGCCCGCGTTCGATTCCCGGCTCTGCCACGAAATTTGAAAAGTGGTATGAGGGCTGGAACGGGGTCCACTCAGCCTCGGGAGGTCAACTGAGTAGAGGTGGGTTCGATTCCCACCTCAGCCATCCTGGAAGTGGTTTTCCGTGGTTTCCCACTTCTCCTCCAGGCGAATGCCGGGATGGTACCTAACTTAAGGCCACGGCCGCTTCCTTCCCTCTACCTTGCCTATCCCTTCCAGTCATCCCATCCCTCCACAAGACCCCTGTTCAGCATAGCAGGTGAGGCCGCCTGGGCGAGGTACTGGTCATTCTCCCCAGTTGTATCCCCCCAGTTGTATCCCCGACCAAGTGTCTGAAACTCCAGGACACTGACCTTGAGGCGGTAGAGGTGGGATCCCTCGCAGAGTCCGAGGGAGAAGCCGAACCTGGAGGGTAAACAGATGATGATGACGATGATGATGATGATGATGACAAAAAGACTTTGTACATGAAAATTCAAAACTTTATTCATTGACATTCGATGCTTTACATGTGTCTGGATGACATTTATCGTATAAACAGGTGAAACAATACTTATTTCTGCATCTAGCACAAGTCATAAACGCCGCATTTTTACAACCACATCGTTGTTTCAACGTCTCCATAGAAAAAAGTCTCCACACGGAGTGTCGAACCCACGATCATCGAATTACTACTCCTAGCTCTTACCACTACGCCAACTGTTGCTCGGCGCGCGTGTTAACGTAAGCGGCTTATACGGTGCGAGAGCCGCGTCAACATTTCTATTTTTATTTTCTATACGCTTGGCCATCTGGAGTTCCCACTTCGGGTACTTTCCTTTCTAGCCAAGCCCTGCATGTTCTATAAATCTGAGCGAAATCGGTGGTGACGAATAGGGAATGCCCCCTTGTAAGTATCGGTTGGAGAGCCGCCACTCATACGCCAAAATATCCAGCTATTTTAAATACTATGTGAAATAATCCTAATTATATAAAATAAGAGTTTTGTCTGTACATTGCTCAGAATTTAAAATGAATGTTATTTCTCCACCGGTCGTGTCCACAGTAAGAAGGGAATGAACTTTTTAATTTTCCGTCATGTCTGTCTGTCTGTCTGTCTGTCTGTCTGTCTGTCTGTCTGTCTGTCTGTCTGTCTGTCTGTCTGTCTGTCTGTCTGTCTGTCTGTCTGTCTGTCTGTCTGTCTGTCTGTCTGTCTGTCTGTCTGTCTGTCTGTCTGCACGCGCATCACGAAGAGAGTTGAATGAAAATCGGTATTTAAAGTCGGGGAGTAAAGGAATAAGATCTGGGCTATAAATAGTTTTATTCACGCTGAGTGCAATGGCCTAAAATTCAAATATCAAAAATATATATGTTATTAGTGGTCCTATCGATAAATACCACATAACTAAAGTAATATAGAATTAAAGTTTCGACCATTTAAGTCTTACACATTTTTACCGTACGGGTAACGGAGATATTCATGAATTTCGTTTTTTGTTCCTGAGTGCACATCAACGCTAAACCACGAAAAAGTAGGTGAACCGAATGTAATGAAAATCAGTATATGTAATCGGAGAATAAACCACTGCATTTTAGACTATGAATAATGTTATTCACACCGGATGGAATGGTAGTTTAGGCGAAGGTGCCTGAAAATGTAATTTTTAATACCTATAGTTTTCATCATCATCATCATCATCATCATCAACGTTGACGATCTCCAGTTGCCCGGGTTTTGTGTACTAGCCCTCCAAACTTTGCCTATCAATGAACCACTTTTCTCTTATAATCTTCCCCCAGTCTTGTCCTTCCACATCAACATATTTCTTCACCAGATCGGTCAATTTTCCTCTGGGTCTGCCCCCTAATGTTTTTCCTTTTCCTTCTCTTTCATATTCTCTTCTTGCAGTAGTACTTGCACTCATCCTTCTTGCATGGCCAAAGCATTTCAGTCTTGCTTTCTGGATCCTTTATAGTGGGGAGTCTCCTGTTTCCACCTTCTCTCGGAGTTTTTCATTCCTGAACTTGTCCTTCTGGATCCTCTGTAGAAGGAGTCTCCTATTTCCAACTATTTTCGGAGTTTTTCATTCCTGAACTTGTTTTTCTGGATCTTCTGTAGTAGAGTCCCCTTCCATCTCTTCTCGGAGTTTTCCATTCCTGAACTTGTACATTTTGATACTCTGTAGTAGAGAGTCTCCTATTCCCAACCTCCTGTCGGAGTTTTTCATTCCTGAACTTGTACAATTTGATACTCTGTAGTAGGGAGTCTCCTATTTCCATCTCTTCTCGGAGTTTTTCATTCCTGAACTTTTTTTTTGCTAGGGGCTTTACGTCGCGCCGACAGAGATAGGTCTTATGGCGAGGATGGGATAGGAAAGGCCTAGGAGTTGGAAGGAAGCGGCCGTGGCCTTAATTAAGGTACAGCCCTAGCATTTGCCTGGTGTGAAAATGGGAAACCACGGAAAACCATTTTCAGGGCTGCCGATAGTGGGATTCGAACCTACTATCTCCCGGATGCAGGCTTACAGCCGCGCGCCTCTACGCGCACGGCCAACTCGCCCAGTATTTCCGAACTTGTCCTTCTGGATCCTCTGTAGAGGGAGTCTCCTATTTCCACCTCCTCTCGGAGTTTTTCACTCCTGAACTTGTCCTTCTGGATTCTCTGTAGAGAGAGTCTCCTATTTCCAACTATTCCCGGAGTTTTTCATTCCTGAACTTGTCTTTCTGGATCCTTCGTAGTAGGTTCTCCTATTTCCATCTCTTCTCTGAGTTTTCCATTCCTGAACTTGTACTTCTAGATAGTCTGTAGTAGGAACTCCCCTATTCCCACCTACTCTCGGAGTTTTTCATTCCTGAACTTGTTGTTCCTGGTCTTCTGTATCACGGTGCGTGTTATTACGCAATTTAATAAAATCTTACTCACAACGTTTACACTACTTTATATAGAATTCTGTTTACAATGTAGAATTCCGTAGCACAGCACGTGTGCACCACCTAGGTAGTACATAAATGTGAACGTAATGTGAAGCCACGATGGGTAATACAAACCCTCACCGTAACTTGTGATCAAGTCAGGAAACAAATAAAGCCTTGCAGTTCAAATAGTTATCCATAACATTTTAATTTCAACAACATTGCTCCATTGTACATACTTCATGTCAAACTGCTGAATGCTATTTAATTGCGAAACAATTAACAGCAAACTGAGCTTCAAAAATGTTTGTGAAATATTGTAATACAATGATGTGTCGTCATTTCCAGTTTAGTCGTGGAGGCCGTGGCCCGATTACAAACAGAGATATAATAGCTGTTTCCATGTCCATTACAGGAGTACATGAATATTTATAATGCCTCATATTTTATGACACAAACATTTTACAGTTAGCAACCCACTTGCCTTCTTCCCCTGGTAATCATTCTGAAGTACGGAGTCGTGCTAAATCAGCGGTGACCAATGTGTGTGCTTCGGGAGTGCGACCCAACTACCCCCAACAACGAAATATTGGTAGCAAATGTGGGAAATATGCTGCAGATGGAGGTGAACGGAAGGTGTGAAATACGATTGATGGAGCAAAATCTGCGTTCACAGCCTTCGTAATAAAACATAATGTGGTGACAGAAATCACATATTTTACAATAAAAACATTGTGCATGCAGCCACAGGTATTCAATCTCTTCAGCAAAACAAAGGGCACTGCGACCCGAGGTGGCACGTGCACAGTGTGTTCCGTAATTAGAACCAAGGGGTCGTGATACACAGGTTACCGGGACATGGCTGGAAAGGAAAACGCTCGCATAGAACACAATATTTAGCAGCTTGTCTTGAGGAAGTATGTTGTAAGAGTCATACACTCTCCAGGATTGCAGACGGCATCTGCATTATTTAAGGTACATGATGTCATGTAAAGCTAATAGTAAGTTCAACGTATAGTATTGTAACCCGTATTATTAAGCACTGAAAATACTCAAGTTGTGCGTGAATATGTATATGATGATGGTGGGTTTAGAATGTTTAACTAGTATTTACTGTAATATGTTCTTTCCATGGAATTGTTTGTTGTTGCTGTTGTGTGATTATGTTTTAACTTTATTATCATACGACTGTAAGTGACCATTGCCAACGGGATATTTCCCAATTGTGGTGTATTTGCTAATAATAATAATAATAATAATAATAATAATAATAATAATAATAATAATAATAATAATAATAATAATAATGTCCGACTCGTTGGCTGAACGGTCAGCATACCGCCCTTCGGTTCAGAGGGTCCCGGGTTCGATTCGCGGCCGGGTCGGGGATTTTAACCTTAATTGGCTAATTCCAATGGCACGGGGGCTGGGTGTATGTGTTGTCTTCCTCATCATTTCATCCTCATCACGACGCCTAAGGGTTTCAAATAGAAAGGCCTGCACCTGGCGAGCCGAACCCGTCCTGGGATATCCCGGCACTAAAAGCCATACGACATTTCATTTTTTCATAATAATAATAATAATTGTTACGGAGTATTGTGGATGTGCAGAGGTGAAAGAAGGTGCTGGGGTGAACAGGTCTCAAAATACGAAATTAAAGTTAATTTAACAAGGTTATATTTTCTTTTCAAGATCAATAAATAACAATTATAACAGGTACTCAGTAGCCTAGCAACAATTCGAGAGTGTACAATTACAGTGTTACAGGATTTGGGCTCCGAGAGCCAGACACAATTCTTGAGCTATAAGCCCAACCTTACGATATACAAGATTCAACAAAGGGGCAGAAGACCCCAATCATGCGCAGGAGCTCTTGCTCCCAATTACACAGTAAAGCCTCCTCGAGGCACGCAGAAACAAATTTTAAGAAAGAGCGACCCGCTCTTAAGTTCAAGCCTATCAAAGGCCACACCAAACTCCACTTTCAAGTTGACCTCCAAACACAAATAACACAGGGGTAAAAATACCCAACCTACTGAGGCCTATTCAGTGAAGAAACAGGACAATTACGTGGCCTCCAAAATACCAACTTAAGAGGAGGCGAAACTGCACTCCTAATATACTTTACTAAAACCTACTTGGCACTAGGCCGCTAATGCAAGGGCTAATCCCATACTAAAGAGGTGGCTTATATAAGGAAACGATTTACATTACATTAGAAGGGAAGAAACGGTTATGCAAATAAGTTCACCTCAAAGCAATATGAGTGGGAGCTCGAGAGGGTTAAGCACTCTCTATCCCAATTTGTAGTTTAAAAAGATAGAATAGATACCAAGTGTCTTTACATTTTAAAGGAAAGTTACATGGTAAAAGGCTTCGGACCTGCCCCGAGAGTTAAACTGCTGAGCTAGCAAGAAAAGAAGTTATTAAAAGGCCATTACCTGGTGGTTGAACTGCTGCCCGAAGAAAGAGGCGCTTCCCGCCCCCTGCTACATAATTTACACAAAGATAGATGTTACTGAAGTGGCCCGGAGACCCGAAAATCAGCAGTTTATATACCCTCGTGGAAAGCTCGAGGCGTTTCGTGAATGATAACACCCTCCCACAAGCATTTTATTGATTAATGGCAAAAACTACTCCACCAGATGAAGAAGAAACACCTTATTGGTGGAAAATTAATTACAGAAATTCCTTATTGGTCAAATTCAAAACTGGCGGAAAGAAAGGGTTAACATTGCCAAATTAAACGATGGCAGAAAGAAATTTAATAAAGAACAAACTTATAAGTACTAGATTTCTTCAAAAAAAAAAGGTTCCTTCACTTCGCACTAGGGTGCACAATAGTAGTTCTTAAGTAGTGTCCTCTAGACGAGAATGTTCACACTTCTTGCTACAGATAAAACAAAAACGAATCGAAACTGACATAGTTCTAAACACTTCAATATTGATAGCAATGACATCTTCTGAGAAATCGTTGAATTAATATGGAAGTTAAAGTTCAGGCTTCCTCCAGTAGAGGAATTTTAACTGGCGCAAAGTTTGAATTAGCAGCGTGGAGGTGTACCACCCGGTACAATAATAATAATAATAATAATAATAATAATAATAATAATAATAATAATAATAATAATAATAATAATAATAATAATAATAATAATAATAATAATATATTTGAATCGCATGTTGCACTGAAAATCTATTAGTCCTTGGTGGAAGTAATGGGGAACATTTTTAGCCAAAACAGCATAAATGTCTGATAAAGAAATCCAACTCAGTCCTGAGTTTGTATTCGTTACATACGTGCCAGCACCACATTTCAGATTCTCTTGTTCTGTCCTCAGTAACTCTGACGGTCCATAGGACGTATGGTGTTTGTGATGACTTCAGCATTAGATTTCGCAACTTGGCAGATTCGAACCTGGCTCATTCCGGTGGTATTTGAAGGTGCTCAAATACGTCAGCCTCGTGTCGGTAGATTTATTGGCACGTAAACAATCTCCTGCGGGACTAAATTCTAGCACCTCATCGTCTCCGAAGATCGTACAAGTAGTTAGTGGGACGGACAGATCTGCTGCGCACCTCTCTGTTCACCACGCGACAAATGTGTATCCAGAACACTACAAGGTGTAGTTCCTAAATTTTTGTACAAGTCGCCCTAATATTTGACGCACTTGAGAACAAAATATCAGTTAAAAAACACGTGAAACTATGTATCATAAAAGTAAAATTACATTTTAAATGTTTGCTCATGAATGGAAAATATACTACAGACTTATCTATTTTGATTGATACTTTCAGGGATTGACAAAAACTGGCACATAAAGACGGAATGATCATGCTGATTATGCCAATGTGAATGTACAAACCTTATTAATGTTATAAACAGTAAGGATTGCAGCGATGTATTAAAATATGGAACATCCTCACCGGATATCAGCACATTAAGTGCTTTTCAGGTGTAGCAATTGCGAAAATAATGTACAATATCCTAATACATATTTGGAAATGTATTTTAGGTCAATTATAAATAAAATAAATTAAAGTTATTATTATTATTATCATTATTATTATTATTATTATTATTATTATTATTATTATTATTATTATTATTATTATTATTATTATTATTATTATTTCTTATTATTATTATTATTATTATTATTATTACTATTATTATTATTATTATTATTATTATTATTATTATTACTATCATTATTATTATTATTATTATTATTATTATTATTATTATTATTATTATTTCTTCTTCTTATTATTATTATTATTATTTCTTATTATTATTATTATTATTATTATTATTATTATTATTATTATTATTATTATTATTATTACTATCATTATTATTATTATTATTATTATTATTATTATTATTATTATTATTATTATTATTATTATTATTATTATTATTATTATTATTATTATTATTATTTCTTCTTCTTATTATTATTATTATTATTATTATTATTTCTTCTTCTTCTTCTTCTTCTTCTTATTATTATTATTATTATTATTATTATTATTATTATTATTATTATTATTATTATTATTATTATTATTATTATTATTATTATTATTATTTCTTCAATGCTGGCGAGCTGTGGACTACAGCAAGTATTTTCATTTTCTTCCCGTCTTTCCGTTATTTCTGCCTTCTTTCACTATGCTCCCTCCTCCTATGCTCCATCGAGGTAGATTTTCTTTGAATCTGCACTTTCTCGCAAATTCCTCCCCCCCCCCCCAACTGCTTAATTTCTGTTCTGAAAATGCCTCTGATCGAAAATCCTTTCTCTTGTGAGATCCAGCTCAGCCATATCCTGTTTAACTTGTAGGAACCATTGACCATCGGATTTGTTGTTATTATCATTATTATTAGTAGCAGAAGTAGTCGTAGCTTACATAAAGAAACACCTGGTTTCAAAACGTGTGAAATAAATCCGTTTTTACTTTCGGAGACGAAACCAAACTAAACCCCATGGCACTGCACCCCTTGAAGGGCTTTGGCCTACCAAGCGACCGTTCCACAGCCCGAAGGCCTGCAGATTGCGAGGTGTCGTGTGGTCAGCACGACGAATCCTGTCGGCTGTTATTCTTGGCTTCTGAGACCGGGACTACTATCTCGCCGTCAGATAGCTCCTCAATTCTAATCACGTAGGCTGAGTGGACCTCTAACCAGCCCTCAGGTCCAGGTAAAAATCCCTGACCTGGCCGGGAATCGAAGCCGGGGCCTCCGGGTAAGAGGCAGACACGCTACCCTTACACCACGCGGCCGGCAGTTTCGGAGACACAGTATTTTAATGTTGAAAACAATTCTTAGCAGACAAAGTAGGAGTCACCACACTACGAAAAGCGTAAAATTAAGCAACTTTCTCAATTCTGCCAAAAGCTGAAGGGCTCAAGGACCCGGAAAGTTTTCGAATTGTAAGCTATAGCTCTATCAATTTTTTTAAAAATTTGGAAATCATTTCCTGCCTAAATGCAGTTTCGCAAAAGCAGCCTAAAATCCCTTGTTTCTTTACTTGTTTTCTTTTTCATTTAAATCCTAGCTAAATTAACTTATTTGCATAATTGTTTCTGTAATGTGTTCCTTGGAACAACACCCTCAGGTGTTTATTTTATTTTTTGTAAACGTCGACACCAGCTGTAGTTATGAGGGCTTAAGTGAAACTCTGCATTGACTCACATTAGCGCTCGTAGTGGTGCTTAAATGAAAGTCTGCATTGACTCACATTAGCGCTCGTAGTGGTGCTTAAGTGAAACTCTGCATTGACTCACATTAGCGCTCGTAGTGGTGCTTAAGTGAAACTCTGCATTGACTCACATTAGCGCTCGTAGTGGTGCTTAAGTGAAACTCTGCATTGACCTACATTAGCGCTCGTAGTGGTGCTTAAGTGAAATTCTGCATTGACTCACATTAGCGCCCGTAGTGGTGCTTAAGTGAAACTCTGCATTGACTCACATTAGCGCTCGTAGTGGTAAAAAGGGCAAACTGCTAATCTAATCGACCATATAACTATGATTACAAAAATTATTGCAATGTTTAGGGATAATAAAGAATATATTCGAATATTTTATTTATATTTATTTATATTTTCAACATTAATTTGATTCCCTCAAAGGCTAGAACTGCGGATTTTTTTAAAATGTTGAAAAGAATTTTGTGAGTCTGTTTCCAATCAGATCACACACACTTGCACGCTGTACAAAACAAGAAACAGTAGTGTGAAAGTACGGTAAACAGTTACAGAGATAATGAACTGTGCTAGTGGTAAATATTTATTGATCGTGGAACAGTTTGAGAACAAGCGCTCTGCCCGTTAAAAGGAGCTGCGCTGTGTTTCACTGAACACATCTGCTTGACTTTCGTGATCTAGACGATATTGTCCACTTCCATATTCCATATTTCTAAAAATCTCTTCTATATGCGATTTATTTCCTGTTTTCAGGTTAAATTGTTTGCGTTTCTAGTGAGTATAATACCGACACAAAGTCGTTGTCTCAAATTCATGCTTCGATTGTTCGCTATGCTATTGATCATATGAAACGGGCTGGGGGCGAAGTGAACAGGGGGTTCAGTAAAGGTGGGGGACGAGGGAGAGATCGCGGTGAAGTGTCAGAGCATGAGGCTTGTTAGTTCCTGAACCTGCCACATGCAGCGCTTGGCTTGACAAATGACTGTGGCGAACCGCAGTTGGGATGTAATAACATAGTAGTCGAAGCTATTTGGTTTATGTTTGAATTCTGTGCCATCCCGACCAACCATGCCGCGATCAAATGGCAATAATTCTTGTGGACTCAATACTCAGAATAACTGACGTTATCTTGCTAACCGAATGATGCATTTTGCTCGCCTATGGCCTTCTTTTAATTGACTGCCAGGATTATTGATAAATTCTACCATGCGAGACCTCCCACTGAGCCATTTGGAGAGCCTTCACGAAGTTCACAAAAATATAGCTTTATTGATCGGTACAATGTTCTGTGTAGTCTCTGTATAAGTACAGCTTGTGTTAAATTACGTCTTAGTGGGGTGCTGTGCGACTGCTTGGTCGATTGGTCAAGAGAGCCCTGAGTTCGACTCCCGATCTGGTTGAGGATGTTAATTGCGTATGATTAATTTATCTGGCTCAGAGACTGGGAATTTGTGATCGTCACTTTCACGTACAACAATCCATAAACCACCACTGAAACACATAATGAACAGAGTGAAAATCCACAGTGGATAGCTGCCACCGTACGGTGATGGCATCTTATGGTAAAATGAGCTTACATATTTTTAATTGTGAAATTCCCTTATTGTACAGCTCTCCCCGACCAGGAATATTTTATATTTTTACATCTTATAGGCCTAAAGAGTGATTTACCATTGACAATGAATTACATAAAACATGTAAACAAATATATATATTTAAAACGAAAGGAAGAATTAACTGGAAATGTTGTTACATGTGACAAGCTTTAACAGCTTCATTTTCGATAAAAACCCGTATTGACTATAACATCAAGTAGCGAATATTTAAGAATAACCATTATATTTTATTAAAACGATCTGTCTATTCAATACATAATTTATTAAATGTAGTAAATGTGTCTTCCTCTAAGCGACATCATCAGCTACAATAGTCCGACTCGTTGGCTGAACGGTCAGCGTACTGGCCTTCGTTTCAAAGGGTCGAGGATTCGATTCCTGGCCCGATCTGGGATTTTAACCTTAATTGGTTAATTCGTACGATACGGGGGCTGGGTGTGTGTGTTGTCTTCATCATCATTTCATCCTCATCATGACGCGCAGGTCGCCTACGGGTGTCAAATATAAAGACCTGCATCTGGCGAGCCGAACCCCTCCTGGGATATCCCGGCACTAAGAGCCATACGACATTTCATATTTTCAGCTACAATAAATCACATAATATATCAGACGTAATTTTTTTAAAAAAATACAGACAAGAACATTTAAAATCAATTATGAGTCAACTTATTAAAAGTTTCAAGTCAAACAGTCAATAAAGTTGATGTGAATTGTTCATTAAATTTCTTGATGACAGAGTTCATGGAAACTAACAGTTGTGTTCAAGAAAAACGTACGATTAACACTGATGCAAATAAAAACCTTTAATTAAAAATATTTCTTGATAAAAGATCCTTAAGATCTTTGATAGACATTCCTTTAAATTGCATTTAATAATAAATGCTTCAGGATTCCAACTAAACACGACGCCGAAACAGTAAAGTTATTTATATAATTGAATAATGTTCTGTCTAAAAATTGAAAATTTTTTGACAGAAACCCATTCACTTCCCATCAAATGGCGGGTATGTGACACTTTTCTTCAAAGTACTTAAAACAGGGTTCGTAGTGTCTCCTGTTTTCAGAATCAACTTCCTTGGCCTGTGAAATGTTACTCTCAATAACTACGCCGATGTTCCTATTCCTATCAATCGCGGCAATGTCTGCACGTTCACTAGATAGTCGCACCGCATAGGGTTGACATTAGGAAGGGCATCCGGCCGTGAAACTGCCCATATCTGCATCAACTTCCAAAACACAATAAATTGGGGAGAAGTCTTCTTTTCCAGTCCTCTCGGCAACACAAAGATGGGAAGGGTTTCGGAAGGTAGTGAATGAATTAATAAATACGCCTTTAGTGTCCCATGAAGGGCAACCGCCTACCTCGAGGTGGAGAGTTCTGTTCGATTGATGTCCCGTGGCGAGCTAATCACGTGAAATGGTTGTTTTTGTCATTTTTATATTCTTATTTTCACTAGTAGCCAACGGCCGTAGCCGTATTGAAACACCGCATCCCGTGAGATCTCCGAAGTTAAGCAACATAGGGCGTGGTCAGGAGTTGGATGGGTTGCCACGCGCTGTTGGTGGGGGTAAGGGAATGGAGGAGCGGAAAGGAACTGGCCACCCTACCGCACGTAAACTCCGGCCCAGGAACACCTCTGCGGAGGTTCGGACCTGCCTTAGGGCAGAATAACCCTTACCTTACCTATTTTCACTAGTTTACCTTATACGTACTTTTAACAATTCGCCTTCCCTTGTGTGAGATTCTTCGTCTCTAATATTATATTTAGTACTTATTTCAACATGAAAATGAAATGGCTCATGACTTTTAGTGCCGGGATTTTTTCCGAGGACTTCGGCTCGCCAGGTCCAGGTCTTTTGATTTGACTCCCATAGGCGACCAGCGCGTCGTGATGAGGATGCAGTTACACCCCGGCCCCGTGCCGGAGGAATTAACCGGGAATCGGAACCCTGTGACAAAAGGCCAGCACGCTAATCATTTAGCCATGGAGCCTGACATTTCAACATTATTCTGTCTATAAATCTATGTCATTATTTTACCATTTTTGACATTTTCCCTTTCGCTTTCCACATTCTACTTGAACCACCGTCTTTCCACCCGAGAAAGAAGTGACTGTGACCTTATTTCACTCATTCCAGGGAATAACACGGTAGGTCGAAAATGTGAAGTTCCCAGGGGAATCATTTTTCTGGAAATCCCCAATTCACCCAATTTTGTCAAACCGTTCTCTGTTATACGAAAAAGCTGTTTAAATAACGGTTTTGGTTTGATTTTGTTTAATTCAAAATATTAATGAAGTTTGTGCTTTGGATCCAAGCATTATTTTCTTCTGTGGACGAGTAAAACGCAAAGCGTGCAAGTCTCAGTTTTATTATTGTTAGCTAGTAACATATCACAGTTCTCTTTAACAGAATCAGCTGTGTAAATTCACTGTCAGTAATTCATTTACAATATGATAATGTCCGCTTGCACAATAACTACAGGAAATGTATTACACATAAGAAAAACTTATCTGATTGAAGCCACTTTTATTAATGGGACGGATGACTGAAATTTTCAACTACCATTTTTCAGATATCAGTATGAATTTTTGTGAGCACATTTATAAAGTAAATATTACCTATTATACCAAGTTTCAAAGCAGTGGGTTGATTCAACCTTCTTCAATTATAATTGATTGATATTTATTTATGAGTTTATTAAAAAAGTTCCCTGAGACACAATTTAACAAAACTTACTTTAAAACTGTATTTCTTATCACATATGTATCATAGTATACATTTTTGAATTTCGGGTTTGATAAATTCTGTAGGAAAATAATATACTGTGGTAATTGTTGTGTGTCCTTCGCGCTCCTAGCTCTGCGCCAGCCAGCACCGCGCACGCCGCAGCTTGGATTATGCGAGACTCTACGAGACGACTCCAGTGCGCTTGCTTGTGACGTCAGTCAGCACTATAAAAGGAGCACCTGGCAGCCACTTAGTAGGACTCCCCAGTGTCCAGCACCAGATTACACTGAACGTCGAACACGGAGGTTATCCCTCTTAAACATATCTCTCGGCCATGTGGACTGAATTCTGGTTGTATGAGGTTTCACCTCGGGCCACTGCCTCAGTTCCCGTTCCTGCAGCCACGTCGAGCCCCGATGCCTGTATTCTACACATCCTCAGTCCTCACTCAGGCTCCGACACCTACATTAGATTCTCTAATTGTGAATATTCATGTCATTTCATGACAGGCCAATAGAAATAACTGCATTATGTTAGTAGGAACTTTCATGGCAAGTTACGCTTATAAAACCGATAGTTTTCGACTATCATGAACTCTACCTTTTTACAAACTATCTCATCAAGATAGCTTCGAGTGTACACAAAGTTAATGTGTATAAAGTGTTCATTTCTACAGACTCTCAAGATTAATTACTTGCGAATTTACTCAGCTTCAAGAAAAATTTAAGTTAAATTCATGTATATATTGTATAAAGTCATATTGAAGCAATAAATTTATGTTGTGTTCCAGTATACCTTATCTTGTATACAACAGTAATCAAATGCATTTAATGTTGCTTGAAATCAACAGATAAAATTCCTTTTAAGTAAGTTTTGTTAGTTGAAGATGTTAATATAAAGCCAGAAATTTTCATATCAATCAGACAAGATTTGCAGCACATGGAACTTTTTTTCTGGAAGCAATGTATTTAAAAAGTGAAAGGTGAGAAAAAGCCATCATAAGTTTTGAATACACGTGTCATTCTCTAAAGATCGTGAGGTAAACAGTGGAACGTCGTAAAGTGCTGACACTGTACCACAGTCATTTGTCAAACCTTGGGGCTGAATACAAACAGAAACGGCAAAATATGCTATAAGAATGTCATCAGTGTTGTGGCAGAGACACCCACATGGCAGCACATTAAAATGTCCGTACGGCCTTTAAAAATGGCGGAAATAGAAATATTATGCCATTTTCTGTTAACAGGAGGATTCGTGTTATTTTAACAACAATTTCGAAATCGATTTGTTGTAAAAAATCACGAAATTTCAGTCATCTGACCCCTTAGCAATATTCAGAATATTAACAAGATAACTCAACTTATCTGGTTCTTGCCGGGGACTGTTTTTTATTCCTGAATAATCTGAAAGCAAAATTTGGCTGTTACTTCATTATTATTACGAAATGACTTACCTTTTTACTATCAAAGGATAGAGAGAATTCACCTTAGTAGGTATCTGCAAAAGTTTAAAAACCAAAAACTTGACGTATTTGTTTCTCCCCGGGAAGATTGAATTAAAGAACAGCCGCAGCATTTGCCTGCTGTGAAAGCAGGGAACCATTTTCAGGACTGTCAATGGTGGGATTCGAACCTTCCACCTCCTGAAGGCAAACTCACAGGTAAGTAACCCTAACCGCACAGTCAACTCTCTCGGTAGGAAGAAGTCTCAGTGGGGTGCTATGTGATAAGAAGGTGTCCATAAGAACCAAGAGGAAAGAAATGCCGAGGTCTGGGGCTAACGAGAGCTGGCTGGGCCTCAATGTAGGGTGTTTGTACAAAAACTCTGACGACATGACAGGTTATCAATTAAGGGGGGATGTAATTGGAAATGCAAGCTTTTCTTTAAAAAAATCATTACAACCATAGTTTTTGAGTTAAAGGCATGACATTTACATTTTGTGTGTGCATATATAAATGAATGTAGTAAACGTAGATGTAAGGCATATACATTAATATTATAAAACATTTAGCAACTATTACCTTTTAGCATGAAAGCTACAACAGGAATTTTAATGATGCAATTCATTTTAAATTTTCACTGTATGAATCTATCACTACAATTTGAATACTGAACCATAATGAATTACATATTCATATTAGTTTTTACTTAAACATTTTGGACTTATTGTTGGAGAAAAAAGATATTTTTGTCATCACATAAAATCCTATAAATCAAAATTTAAATAAGTATTGATTAGAATTATAGTTCGGTATATTCCACAATGTGTAATGAACAACTCCTGAAAAATGTATAGCTCTGCGATCTATAGTTTTTGAGAAAAGGTTTCAGATTCTACAAAAAATGCATTTAAACATTTGGTTACCATATTCAAATATTAAAATGTTTTTTTGAATTTTTAAATCCTCCATATTCATACTATTCCTCCTACTACATTCCTTTTTGCCCTCTTCTTTTCTGTCTGGCTTCAAAATCACATCACTTTCTCACCTTTCATGAGTCTTTTCCTTTTTAACAACTTTCTCTACGTCGCACTGACACACATAGGTTTTATGGCGACGATGGGAGAGGAAAGGCCTGTGAGTGGGAAGCAAGCGGCCGTGGCCTTAATTAAGGTACATCCCCAGCATTTACCTGATGTTAAAATGTGAAACCACGGAAACTCATCTTCAGGGCAGCCGACACTGAGACTCGAACCCATTATCTCCTGGATACAAACTCACAGCTGCGCAATCCTAACGGCATGGCCAACACGCCTGGTTTTCATGAGTCTATTCTTATCAATGGTGTTGAACGCCTTTATGGTGAACAGTCATTGATTCACACCGAGTCTTCAGGACTGCTGTTATAATCACAGAAATTCCACTGGGAAGATGCCAGAAAAAGGGGTGTGGTGGTGTAGGTGCAAAGCTTGGCATTTAATGTTTTCAATAAACTCCCATGCCTCCGATCAGTATAAAATTTAAATAAAATGTAAATTATACTATATAGATAACAAATAACATGTATCCAAAAAATCCATTTTTGACACAAAATTGATTACATCCCACCTTAAGAATCATTCTGAGTAAGAAAGAGTTCGAGGCCCAGAGTCCTACATACAAAGAGGTAAAGAGTGGTAATATCCACTGTTTACAAACTCAATAGCTGGAATTGTCAAACATCGTAAAGATGTCCCAGCAGTTCCACCTAGAAGCATCAAGTGAAACCGCTGCCGTCACGAAGGTTGTAGTGAGATAGAAAGTCTTATTATGCTCCTGCGCGATAGGTGACCTGCAACGCATCACGTCACTGGCCTCTTGCCTCCGTTCGAATAAATTAAAGATCCCGGTGCTTTAAAATTATACTTCACCTCATACCAGGTGTATGCATAAGTCTTTTCCGGTTTCACTAAGGGATGGCCCCAGCGAACAGTACGCAACGTATAAATTTGACACATACATCAGTTTGTTCGTCTGATATTACCCTACCAACTCACAAAAGTTGGAAAATGGCTCGCCGAATGGTTTGCCGCAAAAGACGAGCAGATTTTCCGGCATGGTATTCATAACTTACCTGAAGGATAGACGAAGTTCGTAGAAGCCGATGGCCAATAATTTGAATAAACAAAAATTGAATTTCTCTTGAAAATTACGTGTCTACCGGCAAAACCTTATGCATACACCTAGTGTGTTCTTCCCATCTTAGATTCCTTTGCGCTATTTGGTCCTCCACTGCCATAACGAACGTTTCTCAATTGGACAGTGTTTTTTTTTTAATTTCTTCATTTAGATTGCTACCGTAATCGCAATCCTTCCCTGAGGCACTTGACCAAGTTAGACACGTTAAATCGACTCAATATACTTGTCCTGAGAAACCGTTTACAGTTCTCCGAGCTGTGTTATATTCATAAGATAATTAATGGCTATACTAAATACTGCATGTTATTGACCTACTTCCCAATCCACATTACCTTCCGCTCAACACTAAACCACTAATTGGGCCATGCATCTCAGCAACGTCTCGAATTGTAGAAGCGCTCAGAATTCACTTACTTTTGTTCCTGGTTTTAAAATCCCTGCCTTTCCTCGCTAGTTTTCTCCTTGCCACTTCCATATATACTATTCCTGAAAAATTATTCTTGTCTGTCGTTGACTGCTGTTTCTTCCGATTGTTGTTTCATGATTTTCTTATCGATTATTTCTTATCCTTGCTATATTGTTAGCAGTTGAATACAATTAGTGTAACACAGTGATGAGAAAAGTATGAAATAAAATAAATTGGGCTGGGAAATACGGTTTCCTGAGGAAAAGTTTATTCAATTACTATTACTAATTACTTTTTCGGCAAATAATCAATAACAAGTTACTATTACTTCAGAGGAAATCACTGACTTCATTCCACATGGGTCTGGAATGTTAGTAAGTTTGCTAGGAAAAACGCATTAGGACATAAGTTCACTTACTGCGCCACTTTTTCAGCGCAGTCATCTAGACGAGATTTCACTGTCGTTTTTTTCCTTTCTCTGGGACTTCTCGCGGTCAACGTGATTGTGCGGTGCACAGAGCTGCCAACCGTTGAATTTATTTTGAAAGTTGCTTTACGTCGCACGATCACATAGAGGTCTTATGGCGACGATGGGATAGGAAAGGGCTAGGAGTGGGAAGGAAGCGTCCCTGGCCTTAATTAAGGTACAGCCCCAGCATTTGCCTCGTGTGAAAATGGGAAATCACGGGCTGCCGACAGTGGGATTCGAACCCACTATCTCCCGAATACTTGACACTGGCCGCACTTAAGCGACTGCAGCTATCGAGCTCGGTTCCAACCGTTGAATTCAAGTGCTAGTGGTATTAATCATGACGCCTAGTGGGATTGATTAGGTCCAGTTACCGACAAAACCATTGGCTTATAGGCAAGCAAATGGAGCCTGGGGGCGTAAGCGCCCAGGTTAAGACCCGAAGCGGTCGTCAGACCTATATCATTCCGTACGGCGATAGTAGCGCATTCTATGTTGGACAGTTCCGAAAAGATGAACTAATTATCATTCCGTTTAGTGTAAAACTATTGGTCTGGATTGCTTAGGTCCCGCTAGTGACAAAACCATTGGTCTGGACTGGTTAGGTCCGGCTAGTGATAAAACTATTGGTCTGTACTAGTTAGGTCCGACTAGTGATAAAACCATTGCTCTCGACTGGGTTAGCTCCGACTAGTGACAAAACCTTTGGTCTGGACTGATTAAATGCGGCTGGTGATAAAACCATTGATCTGGACTGGTTATGTCCGGCTAGTGACAAAACCATTGGTCTGGATTGGTAAAGTAAATTCGTGTCCTCATCCCGAGGTGGTGCAGGTCTTTTCAGGCACACCCCCATTGGAGGTGAGCTGCATGTACCATATCAACCACATACCAGCCCTCCTGCCAGTTTTAAATTTCTGGCAGTACCGGGAATCGAACTCGAGCCCCCGAGGACGGCAGCTAATAACACTAACCGTTACGCTACAGAGGCGGACGGTGTGGATTGGTTAGGTCCGGCTAGTTATAAAACCATAGGTCTGGACAGCTTAGGTCCGGCTAGTGACAAAATCATCGGTCTGGACTGGTTACGTCCGGTTAGTAACAAAATAATTGGACTGTGATCAAGAAAAGTTGGTCCGGGGACGTAAGCTCCGAGGTTAGGGCCGTGAAATGGGTATTAGTTCTGTAGCATTCCGCAGCACTATAGCGGAACATTTTAATTATGCTTTTATTGTGTGCGGGTTGGTAACGGAATGCATTTGTCTTAACTGGAGGGAATGATGTCATATCCGATTGTGTCTGAGCCAATGGAAATACTACTGCGTGCCTCAGCAAGAAGAATATCGGGTGCTAAATTACATTAGGTTATACGTAGAAGTAAATGTACTTCTGGGGGCTGGTGTTCGGTCCCCGGCTGTCGCAGTAAACACATCTCCCCTCTACAAGCTTTTCCATGTGAGATTTTTACCCTTTCAAGTCCATTATAATGCTATAAACCCTAGGTTGCACTTGCTGAGATTCTGCCGGCATTGCTACACTTTGAGTTTTTCAACATAGACAGATTGAGTGGCTAAACAAACTTTCATATTGATCGCTCCCAAGCAAACTTTGCTAGTTGCAGTCGTGTGTTCATTATCTTCAGAGCCAACTAATTCAAAATATTTATTCAATTAGGGGAATGGAAACTCCTTCACCCCTTCGCCATTGCGGCTCATTATCCAATACATAGTACGCCATTAACTAAATCTCAACCAGGACTACAGCAAGCTGCGTGTGAGCGCCGTATCCTTGGCAGGACGCCTTGCGAGTTTACTAACTAGAATGTAACGGTTACAATTTTACTTTCTAGAAGTAAAAATGAAAGTACAATTTTTTTAAAAAAATATTACAATTAAAAATTATTAAAATGTTATCGTTACAAGTAATGCGATTACTTTCAATCAATTAATTCTCAAGTCTGGTGGAAAATGGCCTTCTCAGACTGTAGCTTTTAAATGGATAAATAATTAATTAATTACTTTTAAAAATACATTGCTTTTCAGAAAGTGGCTCAAATAGACTTGTTGATAGTCGGTCAATCAGTCTCACTCTATAGCCTACGGCTTCATTCAGGACGAGCATAAATCTGGCAAAGGTTGTTGACCGGAGAATAGAGAGATTTATGAGCCCTGCCGGCCTAGGTACAGGGTCAACTTTTTTATCACAAGCTAATCGCCACTTCCACCGATAGAAGGCGTCGTTGGAGGTGACACTGAGCTATTTTATGCCGTCCTTCAGCCAAGCCTGCGTTTCTTGGCTCGGCCAGGGGATTGACGTCCTATTGGGCTGAGGTTGAATGTCCTTCTGGCCACAGGCCTTTCATTATTACGTATAACATAGTCGAAATAACGCGTACAATCCTCTCGCGTTTCATACTCAATATTATATTAATCTGAAACACAAACCATTGCAAAGTGTATGAACTTCATGTAACTCATAGTGTGGTATGCTAGATCCCTGTCGTCACTGCAAATCTAGGCTACTGTTTGGCTATGCACAGGAACTCGGAACTGCAGAGAATGTAAGACTGCACACTCAGCGTCCTTTCCTGGTTGTCCTTTCACTGACCGAGAAGAAAATTTAGACAACACATACGACACATTCCCAGCTTACTAGATCAACACTTCAAACCATCATGTAAACCTCCACAATGGCACTGGACCTACAATTGGTAACCACTCTCATCACGATGCACTGGAACTAAGTGGCAACAAGGTGGACCCAGCATCCCAAAATCTAAATTATAAAGCGAGATATTCACTATTCACCGGACTTACAGTGACTGAGCAACATTCCCAATGACCACTTTCTTGAAGATGACCGTCTCACTTCACGGGAGTTGTGAAAGAACTCATACCCACACCTACACTTCGAGACTGTGAGAATGCCCCCAAACCAATACACTAACTTGTACAGTAAGAGGGTACGAACCACACGAAGTCCAGAAACATTTGTCGTGATCACTTTATGGAAGGTTAACCGCACACTTACACTTACGGAAGCGTGGTGAGAGAGTCTCCTTTCCCTTCCAAACACACACACTAACTCCTACATTCAAAAACTTTACAACTTTACAAACAAAACCAATAGTGCAAATAGTTTGCTGCTCTCTTGAGATTCCGCGGCCCATTATCCTGTGGAATTAGAGAAATTAACGACTTCACATGAAGGCTTACGCTATAGTTAGCACCCGAAGTGGAACACTTCGTGCACCAAATTCGGTAATCTACCACTCTCCTCAGGGAAGGTGACATTGAGATGTCTTAAAGAAGTCTTACTGAAATACCAAGTAAGAGTGTTCAAGGTAGCACCCATAAATCGGAAGATCTAACAGAGGTGCGTTTAATATAATGTAGTACACCAACCAGAAAATTACTGTTTTCTCTATTCCCAGTAGCAAAACAGGACGGGATAGGACAACTGCCCAGAAGACATGGAGACTCTCAGGCTGGATGAGAAAATAACATTGAATAGGGAACAGTGGCACCTCGTGATCCGTTAAATTGTTACCATTTAACCAGGACGAGAGGAAGAAGAAAAAACTGTTTGCCTGCAGGACACTGAAGTTGGCCACTAATTCTACTGATTGTTGTGGCGACATAAAAAGTGACAGTGGCCGAGGAATACCTCGTATCCCATAATGCTCTTTCTGTGCATAATTTTCCTTAAGACTCCAAGCCAAACATTGATATGCAATCAATCAAAACAATGTTCGTTGCGTCCATTTCCTACGCCAATATGTAAAGGAAAATGAACCTTATTGTATCGTACAGTAGGAATGTATATGTTCATGAAGTATTTACGCACTCCTATAGTATAATTCATTTAAGGTACAATGTTCTGATGGACTGCATACCCATGTGTGGCTGCAAGGCGTGTCCAATCATAAGGGGGATAATAGATAAGTGATGATGATGATGATGATGATGATTGTTGTTTAAAAGGGCCTAACATCGAGGTCATCGGCCCATAATAGATAGGAAGAGCATTGTGGGATATTAGGTATTGCTCGCGCACCGTCCATATCGTAAGGAGTTCGCATGTAGAACACCAAATTAGACCACCCGATCTACTGCGGAGTTAGTACAGTACGTGTAAAGAGTTCGTCTGCAGAACGCAGGATTAGACCACCCGATCGAATGTGGAGTTAGTAGAGTACTCGTAAAGAGTTCGCCTGCAGAACACCGGAATAGACCGCCCGATTTACTGCGGAGTAAATAGGGTACTTGTAAAGAGTTCGCCTGCAGAACACCACATTCGACCACCCGATGTACAGCGGAGTTAGTAGAGTACTCGTCAAGAGTTCGCCTGCAGAACACCACGTTAGACCACCCGATGTACAGCGGAGTTAGTAGAGTACTCGTCAAGAGTTCGCCTGCAGAACACCACATTAGACCACCCGATGTACAGCGGAGTTAGTAGAGTACTTGTAAAGGGTTCGCCTGCAGAACACCGGATTGGACCGCCCGATCTACTGCGGAGTAAATAGGATACTTGTAAAGAGTTCGCCTGCAGAACACCACATTAGACCACCCGATGTACAGCGGAGTTAGTAGAGTACTCGTCAAGAGTTCGCCTGCAGAACACCACACTAGACCACCCGATGTACACCGGAGTTAGTAGAGTACTCGTAAAGAGTTCGCCTGCAAAACACCACATTAGACCACCCGATGTACAGCGGAGTTAGTAGAGTACTTGTAAAGGGTTCGCCTGCAGAACACCGGATTGGACCGCCCGATCTACTGCGGAGTAAATAGGATACTTGTAAAGAGTTCGCCTGCAGAACACCACATTAGACCACCCGATGTACAGCAGAGTTAGTAGAGTACTCGTAAAGAGTTCGCCTGCAGAACGGCAAATCAGACCACACGATCTACTGCGGATTAATCAGAGTACTCGTAACAACTCTGACGTTCTAACTCCTTCGCATGCAAAGCTACAGAGTAAGTTACCTACTTACGCTCGAGCTGAGGATGCTCAGTCAAAACTAAATCAGAAGTATTCAGAGGTTTATTTTAAATGAGCAAAGTGTTCTCACACTGTACATTTATTGGTGACCGGCTGCACCATTGCTGATACATGCTATTTCAGTATTACTTTTTCTCACTCAGTTTATCTAAACAACCACTGCAATTGTGAATCATGACGCACAGAGCTTAGTTCTTACATACACCCTGTGACGTTCCCACGAAGTCATCAATTTTACAAAGGAGAGTCCAGGAAAAGTTACGAACTTTCTTCCTCGGAATTCCTTAGACGACCTACATTTGTTCGTAACAGAATTCATTCACCCAAACTCAGTATTTTATTCAAATCACCCACAAACTTTCTTCTGTTAGAAACCCTCTCTCTCCGTAAGATTGAGAATATCATTTGGGGTGACCTAAATCCATAGCAATTGCAGTAAAAATAAACTTATGTCCTCATCCCGAGGTGGTGCAGGTCTTTCGAGGCACAGCATCACCACCGGAGGTGAGCTGCATGTACCATATCAATCATATACCAGTACTCCTGCCATTAGCAAATATATTGTGGTATCGAACCCGGTCCCCCGAGTTCGGCAGGTTATAGCACTAACTGGAACGCTACGGAGGCAGCAGTTGCACTTTTAACCGAGCTAATCAGATGTGAAATCCACTCAACCCAAAGGAGAAATAAAGATACTTGAACTGTCATTTTCGACCGTAACTGCTTTTGCGATTTGTAAACGGGATTCCCTGTCTTCGTCGCAACGCACCAGTATTGAATGTGAGGCTTGGGATGAGGTTGAAAAAACAGGCGTCAAATATTAGACTCCAGAACCTCCCCAGACGTCACATATTTTATGAGATACGAATCCCGTCCCTTCTCATTTTTGTATTTTTGGTCATGGCAGGCTATTCCTGATCTAGTAATAAAAGCAATCCCAGAAAACGACGTATACTTCAACTAATGGCATTGGCACAAGAAAAAGGCAAACTGCTCGAGAGACTATTACTTGATTCATTGTGAATATTTGGAAGCAATTTTATTTAGACTTTCCAGACCTGTAAACTATTTCTTCATTAGCTTTAGCAGGTTGAATTTTAATGCTCAGAAATCATTGCTACTCTTGTAATTTAAGGACATTATAAGAATAATGTAATCAAAATTATTATTGTAAACCGAAATTATAGATTTTATTGTTCCGTTATGCTTTGTCCATTTTGGCAACCTTCAACTGAGGGAAGTTTTGTACATAAATAAAAATATTTTCCACACTACTCCAAGGTAGTAATCGATGTGACAAGAAATGTGCGCACCCGAAAACTTCATGACAGAATTTTCCTTATGAAAATGCACTGTCTGCTTTATAATCACGTGACTCCATCTTGATACCGACCAGTACTTTGCTGTGCCTAGCAAGCAATGATTTTATTCCTATGTATCTTCGTGCTTGATATACACATGTTCTGGAAATTAGTTTTCATGTAAGAAGAAGCTACAAGTTAGATAATTGATGGTGTAGAAACATAGTCCATTTGTATTACAATATTAGTTATGAATCTCAGCAAATGTGCCATGTCCTGAGCTATGCTGTGAATGGCATGAGGAAGAATATCCATTTAAAACACCTAATTTTGTTCTATGTCCATATTTCCTATTACTTTCCGGACCATACTGTCCCTTGTCCAAGAATCACAGTACCAATGTAACGTCAGAGTCAGTATGTCCATTTCCTTAATTTCTTTTTCTAGTGGCTTTACGTCGCACCGACACAGATAGGCCTTATGGCGACGATGGGGTAGTAAAGGCCTGGGAGTGGGAAGGAAGTGGCCATGGCCTTAATTAAGGTACAGCCCCAGTATTTGCCTGGTGTGAAAATGGGAAACCATCTTCAGGGCTGCCGACAGTGGGATTGGAACCCAGTATCTCCCGGATGCAAGCTCACAGCCGCGCGCCCCTAACAGCACGGCCAACTCGCCCAGTAAGTAATTTTTTGGAAAGCAACAACCACAATATAAACATTATAGAACATAAATACCAAGAACCTAGTCTTAGTGCTGTTCAAGAGGTAGATTCAGTGCATGCAGTTATAGAACGACACATTAGAAATATGGAACTCTATTGCTCATTGCATGTGTTCAGAGTTATTCTGAACTGTAGCTCAAATAATAAACTCAAATTTAGCTAAAATGTGGCAAAATATGCTTTTGTTTTTGATTTAAAATTAGTTACTCCTAAATAAAATCTAAACAAAGAGCCATACTCAAAATTAAAGCACACAAAATATGAAAAAAGTAGTAGTTCAATGGAATACAAATGCTCATTTTCTGACGGTGATCTTAAGGAAGTTAACATAATAGTGCACACTAAGACAAGGTGCAACTCTCCTGTACGTTTACCACAACCAAAAGTAATCAGCACTGGAAGCTGTGAAACTGATGCAGAGAAGGTAAAGGATATTAATTCACTTTACAAGTACTTCTCATTAGAAGACAATGGAACTGTTTCCTCAAGTCAAACTTGTATCAATGATATTAGAAACTGAGAATAATACTGTCTACAATTATTTGTTAAAATGAATATAACTAATATGAATAACTATGTCCTTCTTCTCTGAAATAAATTTATTTCCCTAACCAACTTTGCACTATGTCCATCACCATCACCTCCCTGTCGCCTATTAATAACCAATGTTTGGAATTATTTATTCGTTAATACATCGTATAATTTCTTAGGAACGTAATAAAGTCACAAGGTCAGCCTATGATAATATAAATGAGGTATAAATTGAAAATGCCCTAAAATGAAATCGCTTCTACTTTAAAATGAGATGAATGGAACAACTTTGCAAATGCTGTGATGGTATGTTCCCGTTACGATAATAAACATGGTGTTCTACAGCTACATGATATTCGAACCTCGATATCTCGAATCTAAATTTCATTTCGATTTATCGAAATTTCGATACATGTAGAATTCCCCTTGTTGAGCATGTATAGCACACAATCGAATCACGTATCGATTGTTATTTAATCAAATAAAAACAAACTCAAAGTACTTCATTTTTTATTACAGTACAACACCAATTATAGCAGCTCATCGGAAACAGAATACATACACCAGAGGAACATGAAAACCCCGTTAACACCTTCTGTTTTTTAACATCAAGCTTGCTTTCTTTCACATAGTTTTCAACAGCAGTTATTGGTGTGTAAAAACTATCATTTACAATCGAACTGCAGTAACGCCTGGTCTGCGGACGGTACAGGAGAGAGCTCAAGGAGCTCCAAATACCTATGGTCAACACACCTACCGAGGTCAGCCGCTAAGATGTACTGTACAATAAATGCTGTATTGCACAGTTGATATCGAACAAAATTCTAATTACAGAATATTTTCTTCATCTCGGTAAGAAACATTTTCTTTGAGAAATCGAAAATTTGGCGTAATGGAATTTCAGGTAATAGAGAGAGAAATATAGGTAAAGAACAAGACTAACGATTTTGCTTCGAGATACTGAAAATTCGAGTAATGAAGGATCGAGATATAGAGGTTTGACTGTCGTATGAATTCTTTTTGTCAATTAAATCTCCGTTGTTTTGCTGTTTTTAAACTAATTACTATTGGTACTTTTACTACCCTTTCAAATTAGATGCATGTTCCGATAGGAATTGAGTTGAGGTATCGTGCAAAGTACTTCCATTTTATCAAAATGCGATTTGAGTTGAATAAATACTCGGAGAAGATTCACGTTTTTAATTCATTAATTCGAGATACAAAGACCTTAGGAACTTACTACTTCGCGGATGTTACCTTTACCTCAATGCCCACATTATTACTCATCTTTATAAAAATCGGAAGCGGTAAAGCCGTGAACTTCCCTTGTGAGGGAGGTGTGAGGAAGCAGCGCGTGGTTGGTTATCATCCAGGTTAGCTGCTGTCAATAATTGGATTCCGAATCATGCTTTCGTAAAAAGCATATCCTCTCAATGCTCTTGATTAAGAACACGGATTTTTTTTAATTTTTCATCAAGATTCTTACCACTTGCCATCCCAGAATTATTTGTATTTCTTTTGTCAAACCGGACTGTGTAGCTCAGACGGTAAAGTGCTGACCTTAGGCATTAATTTGGCAGGTACTACACCATCTCACTCCGCTGGAATTTTAAGGTGCTCAAATATGCCTGCTTCGTGACGGTGAACTTATTCGCACATAGGAGAAATCGTGAGAAACAAAATTCCGGCACCTTGGCTTTTCTGAAAACCTTAAAAGATGGGACACAAAATTATTATTATCATTATTATCGAAGTCTTTGGCTGAATGGTCAGTGTTGAGGCCGTCGTTTCAGAGGGTCCGCGGTTCAATTCCCGAACGGAGTTTAATCGCATCTGATTAATTATTCTAGCTCCGGGAGTGGGTATTTGTGTTTTCCCAATAGTCTCCTCTTCATTTTCAGACAACATACCACGCTACCAATCAGTACAAAAACACGCAACAGTGATTACATCGCTCCGGCCGGAAAACAGGGCCAAATCCACATGTGTGAAATAGTTCACACCCGCGACCCCACATGTGTGAAAAAATTGGCAGTTTTTATGATTATTATTGTTAGGCTATTATTATTATTCCTGTAGAACTGGAGACGTTGCGGTATAGAGAATTTGACGTAAAATCCTCACAAAATCCACAGTTCTAGCACGTCAGTGTTGAAAACATCCTAAGGATATGAGCTACGAATTTTAGGTAAATTAAATATAATAATGTATGAGGATATATTCTGTATTTATTCCTAAAATTTACAATCCTCTTCTTAATCATCGTTACCCGATCGATTAGAATAGCAGTTTGCCCTTTTCTACCACTACGAGCGCTCATGCGAGTTAATGCAGAGTTTTACTTAAGCCCTTATAACTACATTCGGTGTGCAAATTTTTCAAAAATTTCAAAGCCGCCTGGGGGTACTGAACCTAGGAAGCCATTACAGAAGGAATCATATAGGTAAATAAGTTAATTTAGTTAGGATTTGAATCGAAAAGAAAACGAGTCAAAAACAAGCGATTTTAGGCTGTTTTTAGGCTGGAAGTGATTTTTCGATTTTTTTTTTTTTTTTTTTTTTTTTGACCGAGATATCCAAGTCTCACAGCTTGAAATCTTTTCGGGCCCTTCAACTTTCAATACATTTGAGTAAATTGTTTAATTTTACGTTTTTCGTAGTAGGGTGACCTCTTCTTTGTCTGCTAAGAAATGATTTGAACATTAAAATATCTGATTGTCACTTGAATCCCTGCCAATGTAAGTGATATTTCGGACATGAAAGTCTCATTGTAACTGATCAGATTTCACTTAAATATGCATCTCTCTAACTCTTGTGTAATCACTTATTACTAGAGTCCGGATTATTAGGTAATGATAGGTTAGAATGCAAACTTACTTAAGCCAGTAACAAGCATACCCTACACTGTACAATGGTTATGCTATGAGATTTGCATAGATATTAGGGGTACAGCCTATAGAACTCCTTGAATTTATGCTACTCTTCCTACATTGTGGTACAACGGGTTGCAACACACTTCCTACAAACCAAATTACTTTGCATTCTAACCTATTACCACCTAAAAATCCGAGGTATACTTATAACTGTCGTATTGGCAAACTTTCTAACTCTTTGCTCATTGCGAACTGTCCAATACAACCTCCACTCTCGGCTGACGTGTGATATCCTTGCAGATACGTTCGGTTTATTTGTGTATAAGCCACAAACATACTGAATTTTGCATACGGTCAATGTAGATGCTTATCACAGGAAGTGAGCCATAAAATGAAACAGCTGAAACAACCCACAACTTCATAAATATGAAGGAACTCAAGAGCAAATAAAGAAAGGTATGTTGAAAACAAAGACGGATCTAAAAAGAAGGCAAGATTACTGTTAGTTTTGTTGTCATAAGCTACGGGACAATAAAAGTACTGCGTGGAATCCGAAAAACAGTCATAGAACATTCTATTTCAGCACGCTTCGATCTCCGAATAACACAAGTGAAAAATCCGTTTGAGTGTCTATTGACTAGAATTCGAACCAATACGCCTTTGGAACGAAACTATGGATGAAGATTAATCAGATATAAAGTTTTCTTTTGTCGGTATGTTTAACATCGGAGCGACCCGGAAAGGTCTTGTAGCTACGATGGGATAGGAAAGGAATCGGATTGGGAATAAAATGTAATTGGTCTTTATTAAGGCACAGCCGCAGGACATGGCAGGTTTGAAAATGGGAAACCACGGAAATTCATCTTCAAAGCTGCCGACAGTGGGGTTTGAACCCACTATATCCCGAATGAAAGCTGACAGCTGCACAGTAGGTAAGGAAATCACCGTTGTCTTAATCACAGTACAACCCCAGCTTTTCCCTGGTGTGAAAACGAAAATCAATCTTCAATGATGCCCACAATGATGTTCGAACCTACTCTCTCCCGAATGCAAGCTCACAGCTATGCGCTTCGACCAGCTCAGCCAGTTCGCTCGGTAGTATAAACTTAAGGTTCCACTTTATTGCCCGGCCATCGACAGTGCCCTAAACGACGTTGTACCATTAAACCAGAACGAATGTAAGACCAAGTGTGAGGACTCAGCCATTATAGCATGGTAGTTTGTCGTCCCGCCACTGCAAGCACTGCAAGCGATTATATCCAACAAGTGCTCCAGTAGTTCCGGCAAGCAGGGTATTGAAAAGTGCGGGAAACGTTACTCTGCGAGATATTTTAGTGAAGGAGTTGAATTTTCTTTACTTTCAACTTCTAAACTCAGTTCATTCTGTGTTATGTACTGCAAGCATATATTTTATGTGGCCTGATTAATTTAAAAGTTCAGCATGCCGTACTGTTTTGTGCCCGGTTGTTATGTCAGGCTATGGTAGAGTAGCTGATGGGTTACGTGCCAGATGCGACCGTGCCGGATGCGACCCGGCCATTATCGTGCCAATAGCGACCGAGCGGAAAAGCATCGTGCCGCATGCGACCCATCATTCACTTACAATTGATCTGCATTACGGTCTGTCACCAAGTGGTAGATTGCTTATAAGTAGCTAACTTGGTCTTTTCTAAAATAAAGGTCTGACACCGTTGTTAGCAGGTTCGAGTGCCATTGGTCGAAAGAAAAATATAATAATGTTGCTGGCTTTACGTCCTAGTAACTACTTTTATGGGTTAAGGAAACGCCGAGGTGCCGGAATTTAGTCCCGCAGGTCTTATTTTACGTGCCAGTAAATTCACCGACACAACGCTGACGTATTTGAGCACGTTCAAATACCACCGGACTGAGCCAGGATCGAACCTGTCAAGTTAGAGTCGGAAGACCAGCATCTCAACCGTCTGAGCCACTTAGCCTGGATGAAAAAAAAACACCATCAGAATGTTGGCCGGCAAGGTAGGAAAGTTGGTGGTAGACAGTTTCTAATCACTGGATTGCACACCAAAAACCTGGATTCAAATCCAAACCTTTTCGCAGTGTTCAAATGGAGTGAGGGGATATGATGCTGTTGATGGTGATTCGGCTGTCGGATGGCGACGTAAAGCATTGAGCAGACCCCTTGGTATTATTCGAGAGGACTAGGCTACGTGCCGAAACCGGGTTTCATCTCTCCCTAGTTCATAATCATAATTCCACATCCCGACGCGCAGGCCGCCCAAGGGCATCAGGTAGAAAGACCTGCACCAGGTAAGCCGAACACGTCCTCAGACACTCCTGGTACTACCGAGCTTGATAGCTGCAGTCGCTTAAGTGCGGCCAGTATCCAGTATTCGGGAGATCGTGGGTTCGAACCCCACTGTCGGCAGCCCTGAAGATGGTTTTCCGTGGTTTCCCATTTTCACACCAGGCAAATGCTGGGGCTGTACCTTAATTAAGGCCACGGCCACTTACTTCCCACTCCTAGCCCCTTTCTGCCCCATCGTCGCCATAAGACCTATCTGTGTTGGTGCGACGTAAAGCAAATAACAAAAAAAAACTCCTGGTACTAATAGGACACGATAGGTAAATACGCTTAAGTCGTAAATAATTTCAGAGAATTTGTTGCTAGTGGCGTTACGTCGCACCGACACAGAGAGGTCTTAAGGCGACGATGGGATAGGAAAGGGCTAGGAATGGGAAGGAAGCGGCCCTGGTCTTAAAGTACAGCCCCAGCATTTGCCTGGTGTGAAAATGTGAAACCACGGAGAGCCATCTTCAGGGCTGCCGACAGTGAGATTCGAAGCCACTATCTCCCGGATGCAAGCTCAGGGCCGCGCGCTTCTAACCGCATGGCCAACTCGCCCGGTGAGAAAAGACGTAAACGTATCACCATGTTTCGTGTTGTAAAACGAGTTTCCCCCAGAAGTGTTATGTAAAGTAGGGGCAATAGCTGCTTATAGGTCTTATTGAAATGACATTACACTTCGTTTAGCTTACCTTATCTTGGGTGATGACATGACTTATCAAATGACAATTTGCTTGTCAACGCCGGTCGCATTCGGCACGGGTACAGATTATGCGGTCGCTAGTGTCACGGGTCACATGCGGCACGGTCGCATCTGGCACGCCACCAGCTTATCATCAGTCTCAAAGTTCATTGTTCAGGATGGACAGGAGGAATCTTACAGTGGTCTCTAATATAATTTGTTATCAGTCACAAACACAAAGTAGTGCCGTCAGCAATATTCATAATTCCTTCCCTTCAACGTTTTATTTCATTTTATAATTTCAATGTTTTAATACTTTGATTTAACATCCGATGGCCAGGCAGGCGTCAATTTCTGTAAATGAGACAAAGTCTCTCTGCCGTTCGCTCCAATTAGCCTACGCAGTAGTCTCCACGGTGTTGGCTTTCGGCCAACAAGTGGCCACGGCTGTATCGTGGCTCTACGCCTCTGTATTCGGGAGACGGGACAGGGCTGGCCCCAACTGTCGGCTGTCCTGAGAATGGTTTTCCGTGGTTTTCCATTCTCCTGCACTAAGGCGAGTGCCGGGACAGTTCCTAGTATAGGCCACGGTCGCCAACCCCCTCACCTTCTCCGAGCATCTCCTTCACCGTAACAAATCTCCCAGCCTGAGAGACGGCGTCACCGACTAAGAGGCCCGCCTCCCCCTTCAGGGGAGGAATGAAGACATTTTAGTGGCAGTAGTCTCCACAGTATGCATTAGACATGCGTCCTGGTGGGTGTGCTACTTACCAACTGATAAGCCCGAATTAGCACACTGGGGTGAAACGCTGGCAACCAGAAATGAGTTAACTGGAAAATTTATAATGTCCAATAACGAACCAATAATATTGGTATTACAAATTAACTAATCAACTCCAAACTTTGTGTCGTGCTCTACCTTATTAATATATGTCTGTGTTTTGAATTTGGTTATGATAAGTGGTAGATTGTAGAGGTTCCAAATTGTAGTCAGGTCTCCACTTAAGGAAAATTGCCAGATATGCGGTATTGTTTCTCAAGAGACAATACATGTTAACCAAAGCTACCAGCTATGAACTTACCAAACTTGAGTTCTACTGATCAAGTAATACTTGCACGAAATAAAGACGAATATTAGTATTTACATATTAGTAAGCATTCCACTCATTCCCAACTGCCGTGCGGTTAGGAGCGCGCAACTGTCAGCATCCGGGAGATAGTGGGTTCGAACCCCACTGTCGGCAGTGCTGAAGATGGTTTTCCGTGGTTTCCCATTTTCACACCAGGCCAATGCTTGGGCTGTACCTTAATTAAGGCCACGGCCGCTTCATTCCCATCCCTAGGCCTTTCTTGTCCCATCGTCGCCATAAGACCTATCTGTGTCGGTGTGACGTAAAGCAAATAGCAAAAACAAAAATCCTTCCTAAGTTGTGCCAGATATAATCAGATGTAGCGTAGTAAAGTTCACAGGTTATTTGTAACTCACTCTCGTGTGTGCTCGTGCATCCGCCATTTAATTGTCTTGTTAGTCTCTGTTTTTAATTAATGTTCCCTGCTTTCATAAAGATCTCTAACCTTCTTCTCTGACGTACACAAAGCTCTCGCCTTTCTATTCTTTCTTAATTACTATACGTTATTAAATTAAAGGAAGATATTATATATTAATTTTTAAACATTACTTGACTCAAAATATTCCTCGCTACGCCACTTCCTCAATTTGTATTATTTATAACAGAGAAAGTCTTGTTTACGTCTTAACTCCAACATTACTCACGAAAATGAAACAAAGAGGGCACCTTTGTTATTATAAGGTGGAGGAAAAGTATACAGTATAACCCATTAACGAGGTATTGTTGGTCACAATTAACCTCGGACATGTGAGAAATGAGGGAGCAGGTTGAAGATAAAGCATTACAGCCGCTGTGTTGGATGGCCTCGGTTTGACTCCTAGGACAGCAAAGCAGTTTTCATACAGTCCTTGAAGTTCTTTGGAGAACTGACAGAGAAGCGCTTGCACAATTCCTTATGCCATTAAGAGGAACAGCACGTGAATAAGTCAATAAATCCACGAAACTGTTTGTTCCATCAACACCAAACATTTATCACATTTAACGTCAAGTAGAAAAAAATGTATACATAATATTAACAACCTCCTATGATCGACCACTATTCGCTCCGGTGCCATGATATCAAATATATTTCTTACATAATAAATTGCCATATGGGAGGTTGGCATTGACTGAGAAAGGTCGCTGCAACCCGGAGAAATATTCCTGTCACCAAGGCAGATCAAATTGCGGCTTTCTGAGTACCACTCGGCAGGTTCGATCCTGGCTCAGTCCGATGGTATTTGAAGGTGCTGACAGAAGAATTCCTGCGGGACAAACTCCCGGCACCTCGCCGTCCCCAAACATCATAGTGGGACGTAAAACCACTATTATTATTATTATTATTATTATTATTATTATTATTATTATTATTATTATTATTATTATTATTAGGGACCACGTGTCAATTTCAATTCCTCCTTCCTTGTTTATTCTTCCGTTCTTTCCAGTATTCCTTCACCATTGTACTGTGCTTCACTCTTCTCTCCTCAGACCACGTTAGTCCGGGTTTCCTGTTCTTTCTTTCTTTCTTGCAATCCTTCCATTCTTAAAACTTTCCTTTTAAATATCTCTTTCTATAGTTTCATCTTCTCTTATTTTATTACTTTACAAATCTTTCTTGACTTCTTGTATTGGGCTGGTTGTCGACGTTTTCTCCCGAAGGCACTTGAACATCTGTTTTGTAAATCTGTCACTATCCATTCTATAGATATGCCCAAAAATAGCCATCTCTATTATTGTTTCCTTGTCATTTTCTATATTCTGGTATATTTCCTTATTACTTTTTATTTTCCTTTGTTCTGTTGTTTTCATTGGACCTAAGATTTTTCTCCTCATTCTTCTCTCTAGTAATTCCAGGTTACCTAAACTGTAGTTCAGAACTAGACATTTACTTGCGAAAAGACATTTTGGTTTCATCAATGTACTGCAGTACCTTATTTTAAGATTTTTAGATAAGAATATTATTATTATTATTATTATTATTATTATTATTATTATTATTATTATTATTATTATTATTATTGGAATGTTCTCACCAGATATCACTTCACGCTTGTTTCAACTGTCACTCTTCATCAGTCTATTATGCCGTAAACAAATCATCATTCTAAGGCCATTGAAATACGTCCTCTCAGTCCTAAGTTAAAGCCGATATTGAAAAAAATATGACGCTACGATCGGCGCCATTTAGTATTCCCTCGCTGCGAGTGACTTCATTAGCGGAAGTGATTTTTATCTTATCATGTACATAAGTATGTCCTGTACACGATCTCATTTACCTGTACTTTGTACAGTTTGTGATTCTTAAGTGTTGACCACGGTGTTTCGGTTCATTAATGCTACCCATTCCTCGTACCGAAAGAATAGATATAGTCTCGTCAAAATCAAAGACTGGGGCTGAGGCGGTTGGCACGCTAACATCCCGAAGCTCAGGTGTCTGACTGAGCAGAAGTCCCCTTGGTAACCCAGGCTTCTCAGAGTATGGTAGAGTTTACGTAAGTTCTATTGTAATATTTTTCACTTGTGCCCAATGTCTCCAACTATACAAATCTAGAGAAATTTGTAACTGATCTAACAGATGAGGAGATAATAATAATAATAATAATAATAATAATAATAATAATAATAATAATAATAATAATAATAATAATAATAATAATAATAATAATAATAATAACAACAACAACAAAGAGGTCTGGTGAAGGTCTTTCGAGTTGGCACCGTATAGGTGACCTGCGCGTCTATGAGGATGCGGCCCTACCTATGATGAATTCTAATGATGAAGACGGCATACACCTACCCCCCGAGCCATCGGAATTAATCAATGAAGGTTAAAATCCCTGAACGGGCCGGGAATAGATCCTGGAACCCTCTGGACCAAAGTCCAGCACACTAACCATTTAGCCATGCTATAATTAAGAACCATATATATTCCATGTAGTGTTAGGTTAGAATTTAATATTTCGTGAGAGGTATAAAGGGTTCCCCATCCTGCAACAAAGATCTGTTAAGAGATTTGCATATACATCAGGGGCACTAACAAATACAAGCGGATCATGCATGTAATTCCCCCTATAAACCCGGAGTGTGGACTAGAGCGCATGTAAATCAAATATAAGGAAAGATGGAAAATATATACGAATACGAATTCATTAGCCGTGATTGCTTTCGAGGCGAACGTCATGTGTATGTGTTTCTATATCTAGTGTGATGACTGCATGTTATATCTTGTAGGGTGATGATGATGATGATGATGATGATGATGATGATGATGATGGGTTAGGAAGAGAGGGCTGTTTTTCTTTGCTACTTTGTTAATGTTCCACTAACACATCAAAGGTTTTCTGTGACGGAAGTATGCGAAAATAGCGGCCGTGGCCTTAATTAATTTGCTTCGTGTTAAAATGGGAACCAATGTAAAGAATTCTTCGGGGCAGCCGACGGTGTGATTCGCACCTACGATCTCCCGAATGTAAGGTAACAACTGCCCGATCCTAACTCCGCGTCCAACTCGCTCGGTTAAGGAGAGAGTGAAACCATGTATGGCTCATAGTCTACTCTTGTCGAATGGAACAAATTGGTGGAAACCAAAGTCTGCTCCGTCACTTGATTTTGGAACCGCGGAGTTTCCAAGGGCAGTATTTGAAATATGTAATAATATTGGGGGGGAGTAAGATCATTCCGCAGAGCCACTAATATGTTCTGATGAAGCAGCACACACGCTATACAGCTGAAGTTGTCGATATCACCACAACCAAGGGTCCAACAACGCTGTTATAGCTTCGATTTATATCTGTGATATTGCAAGCATCTGTTATACCGTGGCTAGATTAGTGTGTGTTGACATGGAAAATTACAAGGAGCATTTTTACTATCACAAGGGCAAAAAATATTCTGCACAAACCGATCGGGCATGCTGGAAGTTGCTTTTAATATTTCGCTTTGAAAAAAAAACTCGTGCGCGCGGCTGTGAGCTTGCATCCGGGAGATCGTGGGTTCGAGCCCCACTGTCGGCAGCCCTGAAGACGGTTTTCCGTGGTTTCCCATTTTCACACCAGGCAAATGCTGGGGTTGTACCTTAATTAAGGCCACGGCCGCTTCCTTCCAACTCCTAGGCCTTTCCCATCCCATCGTCGCCATAAGACCTATCTGTGTCGGTGCGACGTAAAGCATCTAGCAAAAAAAAAAAAAAATCTCGTTTCAGAAGTGCTGTGTGTACTGAAAGAGTTACTCGAAAACAACCCAATGATAACAACGAAGGAATTAGCACAAGAACTGAATAAGTTATTCCATAAAGTGTGAAGAGGTATGGTTATTCCCTTCGCATGATATTTTGCCGCCACATGAACTGAGTCTTCAGAATTCGGTTCAACGCGCGTCCGGTTGGGATTCTTCATTAATATTCATTCAACATGATCGTTTCCTTAAATGACTGGTGACAAGATGTGGATTAAATATGATAGTCTAGATGCTTGTGATAGCACAGACATAAACCGAACAAACAGCTGACTATGTTGCTGTACGCTTGGTTGTGATGGTCTCAGCAACTTACCTGCCTTAGCCGCGTAGTGGGTGTGCAAATTCATCAGGCGAATACTGAAGGTTGCGCAGGATAAAATTATTCCCTCGCAAGTATCCACCGAAATGTCGTGAGTATTAAAGATTATTTCTGGATTCAAAACCAAATATCATGGCGCAATTGCTCTGAAGAGTCATGGCCTACCAAGCGACGGCTGTGCTTAGCCCGATGACCTGCAGATTACGAGTTGCCGTGTGGTCGGCAGGAAAAATTCTCTCCGCTGTTAGTTTGGCTTTCAAGACCGGGGCCGCTATCTCACCATCAGATAGCTCCTCAATTGCAATTATGTAGGCTGAGTGGACCTTGAATCAGCCCTCAAGATCCATACTTCTAGCCCTTCAGACAAGCAACTCAATGTTGGAAGCATCCCAGGGATATGAGCTACACATTTTACATAAATGAAATATAATAAAATATATTCTTTATTTAGTTCAAAAATACAAACCTTCTCTTAATAATCGTTATCCGGTCCACTAGATTAGCAGTTTTCCTTTTTGTACCACTACGAGCGCTAATGTGAATCAATGCAGAGTTTCACTTAAGCACCACTACGAGCGCTAATGTGAGTCAATGCAGAGTTTCACTTAAGCACCACTACGAGCGCTAATGTGTGTCAATGCAGAGTTTCACTCAAGCACCACTACGAGCGCTAATGTGAATCAATGCAGAGTTTCACTTAAGCATCACTACGAGTGCTAATGTGAGTCAATACAGTCTTTCACTTAAGCACCACTACGAGCGCTAATGTGTGTCAATGCAGAGTTTCACTTAAGCACCACTACGAGCGCTAATTTGAATCAATGCAGAGTTTCACTTAAGCACCACTACGGGCGCTAATGTGAGTCAATGCAGAGTTTCACTTAAGCACCACTACGAGCGCTAATTTGAATCAATGCAGAGTTTCACTTAAGCACCACTACGGGCGCTAATGTGAGTCAATGCAGAGTTTCACTTTAGCACCACTACGAGCGCTTATGTGAGTCAATGCAGAGTTTCACTTAAAGCCTTATAAATATATCCGGTGTCTACATTTTTCATAAATCAATTGAACCAAAAAATGCATTGCAAGAAGAATTATGTAAATAAGTTAATTTGGCTATAATTTTAATCAAAATGAAAACAAGTGAAACAAGAGATTTTAGGCTGTTTTTCCGGTACTGCATTTAGGCCGGAAGTGTTTTCGAAATTTGTTCTTTTAGTTTGATGGAGCTAGCCTAGATACATAATTTGAAATTTTTTCCAGATCCTTTAGTCCTTCAACTTTCCGCATAATTAAAGAAATTGCTCAACTTTACTTTTTTCGTAGTATGGGGAGCCCTACTTTGTCTGCTAAGAAAGATTTTCTGCATTGAAATCCCTGACCTGGGTGGGAATCAAATCCGGGGCCTCTGGGTAATAGGTAGAACACTACCCTTGCACCACGGAGTCCGCTTTGTTTCTGTAACGCGTTTCCTAATAATGATACCCCAATTCAAATAGGAAACAGTACATTTGTTTGTGGGATGAAAAGCTGGAATAGCAAAATTTTCTGTTGTTGTCTCTTCTTGGGACAAAGGATAGCCAATATCTGGACCTCATTGATCATTTAATCCTTTTTCAGCTCGTTCATCTACGAACTCTTCAATCTTGAAAACAGTAATGGGATCTCAAGGATTGTTCACTTCACCCAGCTGCAGTTGCAACAGCCCGCTCCTTGTAATCTCACAGCTTCATTATTACCTACTCCACTTGATAGAAACTCTCAGACTCGCCTGTTTATCATCACAAGATCGTCTCCTGTGATTATTTGTATACACTAGACTTCAGTGTCGTCATCCATCTTCCTAACACCATTACAAGTTGACAAGAAGGATACCTTCTTCTCAATTTTACAAACATGGATTATGCGTCCATTATAATCTTCTATTTACTCCCTCTCCAATAAGCTGAGAGCGATAAAGCAAGTTCTAGCAGCGGTCTTTCCAAGCCTTCTAGAAAGAAGCTTTAGTATTAGCACACTTTGGACGTGATATCGCCTCACTCCGCAGCATGTTCGGGAAGTTGGAGGTATGAAATTCAGCTGGCACCTCACAGGCTGCACAGTGATGCACTCGATATTCTGATTGATTGATTGATTGATTGATTGATTGATTGATTGATTGATTGATTGATTGATTGATTGATTGATTGATTGATTGATTGATTGATTGATTGATTGATTGATTGATTGATTGATTGATTGATTGATTGATTGATTGATTGATTGATTGATTGATTGATTGATTGATTGATTGATTGATTGATTGATTGATTGATTGATTGATTGATTGATTGATTGATTGATTGATTGATTGATTGATTGATTGATTGATTGATTGATTGATTGATTGATTGATTGATTGATTGATTGATTGATTGATTTATTGATTTATTTATTTATTTATTTATTTATTTATTTATTTATTTATTTATTTATTTATTTATTTATTTATTTATTTATTTATTTTAATCAGAAACAATAATATGCAATGCAGTAAATCTATTTTACAGTTGTTGTTTAGGTCATCAGTCCATCAACTAGTTTGATGCAGCCTCCATGTCATCCTATACTGTGCTACGTAACTACTACATCCTACATCCACTGTAATCTGTTTGTCATATTCTCACCTTGCTCCACCCCTACCAATCTCACTCCCTACACTTCCTTAAAAAATTAACTGGAGAAGACCTGGTTATCTTAAGACGTGTCATATCATTCTGCCTAGCTTCTTCTGGTCAAATTCCACCAAATAGATCTCCTCTCTCGAATTCGTTTCAGAATCTCTTCATCTGTGATTCGATCTACCTTCAGCATTCTTGTGCAACACCACATTTCGAAAGCATCTATTCTCTTTCTCTCTGAGCTACTTACCGTCCACGTTTCCTATGCCATTTTCATTCCTATATCAATGTTCGAAGTGAGGAAATTTATTTCCTTAAGAAAGACCTTCCTTGCTTGTGCTAGTCTGCATTTTATGCCCTCCTTACTTTTTCCATCATTACTTATTGTACTACCCTAGTAATAAGATTCATCGACTTCCTTTAAGACTTCGTTGCCCAAAATTAGTATTTCTTGCATCACTAGACTCCATTCGACTCCACTCCATTACCTTTGTTTTGGATTTATTTATTTTCATCTTGTACCAGTGCACATTCCCCAAGACTCTGTCCATACCATTCACCAGGCTTTCAGAAGATGATGAAAACATCTGTGGCTTTCATTGATTTATCAGCAGCCTATGATACCGTCTGGCGGCAAGGCCTACTCTACAAGCTGATGAAGATCATTCCATCCCAACAAATTACGAAGCTTATTGATAACATGATTGGAAACAGAGGATTTCAGGTTATTATGGGAAACAAAACCAGTGGCCAGAAATTCCTCCAAAATGGTCTCCCTCAAGGTTCTGTTCTAGCTCCACTGCTCTTTAGCCTTTACATTGCTGATATGCCAGAAACTGTCAGCAAAAAGTTTGGATATGCTGATGATTGGGCCATTGCAACTAGGCACACACACACACATACAAGATCTAGATATTTGTTTGTAGATTGGTTCATTGGTTATTTTTGTTCATTTGTAATAACGTATTCGTATGCCATACGCTAAATAATAAATAATACCAATTTCACTGCATCTTCTGAAGACTCAGATAGAATAACAATATCATGAACAAAATCTCAATGTTTTGATTCTCTTTCCAAGTTCCTCTTTTATTTCCTTTATCACCTGTCACAGTTGTAAATTGAAAAATAAATAAATATAACGTCTCAGTTCAGATGATCTTCCCCCAGAAATGGGCCACTACCATTAACTGTTGCCTTTTGCAAGAGTATTGACACAGTTCAAGGGTGTATATTTGTCTCTCCCCACACTGGCAGAGATCTGAACCCTGTAGGTATCCTCAACATTACTCTACATCTTCCTTCACCACTCCCAATCTGATGTAAGATCGTCACATTTCCCAGTTGGTGTCTTGGCTTGCAGAAAGGCTTTCTATGGCCTTCATCCACTCCGGTGGAATATTGAATTGCGATACTGTGTCTTGCCTATTTCAGGTTTTGCAGTGAGCATTGTCGTTGTCTGCAAAAAAGCTTTGCCTTCATTTTAGCCGTCTCGCTGGAGATTGTTGAACATGGTACTCTATTGACTTGTTCGTTCAGTTTGTGCTATGACATCACGAGGGTGTATAGCTTATAGACAGATGTAGATCTCAAGCAGCCAGACATTATTCTGCATGACACATTGAGGTTGTTTTCCATGAGCTGAATGACACCGTACAGGGCTAGCGCACTTAGCAGCGGAATAGCATAGATCTAGTACAGTTGTACGCACAGTATTGAATAGGACATATTAAATTTTCCTTTGTAAAGTGAAAAACAAATAGGTAACTCAAGTTCTTAGGTAAATACTACAACAATGAATTTATCGTGATGATGTAACCTCTCCATGCGCGGGCCTGAACAGCGGTCACTTGATAGCCCAGGGCCCTTCAGGGCTGTTGTGCCATGCGCTTTGCTTTGCTTTGCTTTGCTTTCCTTTCCTTTCCTTTCCTTTCCTTTCCTTTCCTTTCCTTTCCTTTCCTTTCCTTTCCTTTCCTTTCCTTTCCTTTCCTTTGCTTTGTTTTGGTTTCTGTCGTGTTTGGTAATGTGCTGTGTTGTGTGTATATCAAGTGTTGTGAATGAAGACCCACTCAAACACCTAGTCCTAGTTGAATACACCACATGAGGCTAAAATATCCGGCCAGACCGGGATTAAAACCCGAAGCCCTTTGCATCGAAAGCCGCTACGCTCACAAGGAGCCCAAGCTCGTGAGAGGATGTAATTTTAATTAGTTATCGTTGAAGCAAGATTTTTGTAATTGATGATATTTGAAGCCATTCTCTTTTCACTTTCGACTCAAATAATTACATTCCTGATCTTTAATTGACTAACAGATGGCGCTGGATAGCAACACGTAAGTGTTTCCGCATAAGACCCGTGCACAGTATCAAAGGAGCTATCGTGAAGGAGGTGCCTGCTTGCCCTCCCCGGTCCCCCGACCTCAATCCGTGTGATTATTGCTTATGGGGTTACCTGAAGTCTTAAGTCTACCGCTATTGTCCGACCTCATTAGGGACAACATCCGACGGCAATTTCTCACCATACTTACGGATATGCTGCACAGTGCTGTTCATAACATTGTCCCTCAACTACAGATGTTCTTTATGAATTAGAGGTGTGGCAAACGGTTATGTTTGTGTAACTGCTACATCTGTCACTGCCACAATGAAGTAACTGTGAAAAGTAACAGTTAAAAATAACGTCCAGCGTTACTCACCTTTTATTGGTCACAGCCTAGTCACGGCTTCAAACTTGTCTCCTTACAGCTGTGTTGCGAAGTCCAATTCATTCACTCGCACATGCGCGCACGCATCACTGCACTGTTGAAAGTCGGTGCAATAAAACACGTACTCCTATTTGCTATCTGTGGTGTAGTGGTTAGTGTGATTAGCTGCCACCCCCGGAGGCCCGGGCTCGATTCCCGGCTCTGCCACGAAATTTGAAAAGTGGTACGAGGGCTGGAACGGGGTCCACTCAGCCTCGGAAGGTCAACTGCGTAGAAGTGGATTCGATTCCCACCTACGCCATCCTGGAAGTGGTTTTCCGTGGTTTCCCACTTCTCCTGCAGGCAAATGCCGGGGTAGTACCTAACTTAAGGCCACGGCCGCTTCCTTCCCTCTTCCTTGCCTATCCCTTCCAATCTTCTCCTTCGCCCTCAGCATAGCAGGTGAGGCCGCCTGGGCGAGGTACTAGTCATACTCCCCAGTTGTATCCTCCAGCCCAAAGTCTGAAGCTCCTGGACACTGACCTTGATGCGGTAGAGGTAGGATCCCTCGCTGAGTCCGAGGGAAAAACCGACCCTGGAGGGTAAACCGATTAAATAAGTAAGTATAAAAATAATGTTATTTGCTTTAAGTCCCACTAACTACTTTTAAGGTCTTCGGAGACGTCGAGGTGCCGGGATTTAGTCCCGCGGGAGTTCTTTTACGTTCCAATAAATCTACCGACACGGGGCTCTCGTATTTGAGCACCTTCAAATACGACCGGACTGAGGCAGGATCGAACCTGCCAAGTTGGGGTTAGAAGGCCAGCGCCTTAACCGTCTGGGCCACTCAGCCCGGCAAGTAAGTATAAAGTTAACGATAGGCAGACAACGGATGAAATGAGAATACAACATAGCGCCATTTCTTAAATCTAGAGGAATGAGTTTAACAATGCCCCGATCAAAGATAGAAGATAAGAAAACACGATGATCTGTCTGCCAAACTTCGACACAAACCGCTACAAGAGGATCGATTAAGTAAATTGAAGTAATGTTATGTTATCTATAATATGTTGTCTATAATATCAATATAGAAAGTTAGCAGCCTTACTAATTTATTTATGCTACAAGAAAAATTATACGGATGAAACTGATAATATTATAATGTAGGTGGCCCTGCGTGATGTCTGAGTCAACTCCTAACCCAGAGCAGTTGAATATGTCATAAGAGTTTACACTTTAGTTACCAGATGACAGCAGCAGCAACTTATGTATAATATACTCTATAGTGTGTTTGACTTACAGCAATCTCCTACAAAAGTGCTCTCACTTTGGAGACATGCGTACTATCTGAACTCTGAAGGTCATATTCTGTGTCTATAAGCTGCTATTAGTGACTTCCCAGTTACTGTTTTCACTAGTACGTTATTCTGTTGTTGTTAAACGATAACCGGTTATTTTTGTCCTCGTTACATTTGTAACAGCGACAAACATGTAACTGTGACAAAGTAACTGCTACGTTATTTTTCAGCCATCTCTATTATGAATGGTGGCCGACATGTTGAGCATGTCTTATAGTCTATAGAGCATCGTCTTTGCTAAACCTCGGTTGTTATGCCAATTATTGCTTGTGCGTTGTTGGTCATTTTTTTGTATTATTTTTTTCGGTGTCAATAAAACCCCATGTCATGCCAATCATGCGTGTCATTTATTACCTCTCTCCCTCCCATATTCCACGAATTATTGCCTCGTCAAATGTTAACAGATTTTGGGTCACCCTGTATTCATAAATGACATCGTGAAAAACCAAACAGTTATAAATTAACATTTTTTTAATATCCTTAGCCAAAGTGAGAGGATTGACTCAATGTTCAAATCTTAAAAGTATTAACTCATTCTACAGGAAATTATAATGTAGGAATTCGTCACATTAAATTGGATAAATGTCACGGATAATCATAGTCTCGTTTGCAATTAGTTATATAAGTAATTTTTCCATATCTGAAGCATGCAAGCACTGAGCTTACAGCTCAATATAATCTGGTTATAAACTGAGAATTCGTTCATAAAATAACTCGTCCTAACTTCATTCCTAGAACTCATTAACGTTAAGGAACTCGGGCTGAGCGCAAGTTCTGGGAACGAAAGAAGCTTCTTTAATTACTTTCTATCGTCCTCTTCTCGGAGATGCTCTGTGCATGATACTTGAGAGCATTTTGATGATTACCCAGTTACAGAAAGTTCCTGGAAGCACTTCGACAGCTACTTCCTGTCTGCGTGATATGAGAGAACATGTGATTTCGAGTTCATTATTCGCCTTCATGTCACTAAGAAATGTTGCTATCTCCTGTTCGAAGGTTAATGTGACACTAATTTTAAAAAATATCTCAATCCACTGCATGCCACGGAATTACACTAAGGGTAATGTTAATTTCATTAACAGTTTCATTTTACTGGAAAATCTTTAAAGTATTCACCTCTGCAGTGTACTGGTTATTTTAATTAACTGCTACCCCCCTGAGGCCTGGGCCAACTTCCGGCTCTGACACGAAATTTGAAATGTGGAACGAGGTCTGGAACGAAGTCCACTCAGCCTCGGGAGTTCGTTCGATTGCCACCTCAGCCATCCTCGAAGTGGTGGCTTCCCACGGTTACCCGCTTCTTCTCCATGTAAATGCCGGGATGATACACAACTCAAGGTCACGGTCGCTTCCTTCCCACTCCTAGCCCTTTCCTATCCCATCGTCGCCATAAGACCTATCTGTGACGGTGCGACGTTCATTACAGAAATCAAAATTTTTAGCAAATTATTTATGGACATTCTCTATCTCCCTGTGTGCATCACTCATCATCTGTATCCCAAGATCATAGGTTCAAACCCTGCAGAGGTAGTCGGATTTGTGAAGGGCGGAACGGAAGTCCACTCGACACTCCATGTCGCACGATGTCGAGATTTCATTGTATTTCATATTCCACCTTTGAATTTCCGGCGATTCCTGGCGTACTGGTATGTCTCATAATCGTGGATAGTTTCCATTGAGAGAGACATTAGAAATAGTCATATTAACCCGTTTCCCGTTTTGAACGACAAATCATGTCGAGCAGAATATGCCCACCGCACGTGCCTTGTATATTTGTTCACGTGTGCTGAGGAATATTTCTTGAGTTCAGTGTGCTAAATTTACTAATAGGCCGATGACGTATCTGTTAGGGCCCCTGTAAACAACAAATATCATCGTCAGATTTACTAATAACGTATTTTTCGCTTAATTAACGCACTTTTTATGAAAAATACAGGCGAAAACTTCGGATGCGTAAATTATTCAAGGAATTCGGATATGAAAAAAATGATTTACAATTCATTTACATTGAAAAGATACATCAAATATAGCATACACATAATTGGTTCAACTCATTTTCGGTTATCGTCATTTGGGCACAAAATTCCGGTGTGAGATTTTTATGAAATGTCAAACATGGCACATGAGGTAAGTTGGACACGTGGGTTTGAAGTACCGATACTGGAAAATATTCTTCCCGTTACGAACACGACCTGTGAAGTAATAAAAGTACAACTCATGTAAGTCCATAATCACTGGCAAGAAAGAAAACTGTTCAACGCGAGAATGGCCGGGCATCGAAGGAGGGACCCTGCTAGATTTTCCCAAACCGTTCGTACCCAATCTTGTACAAGTGACATGTCCAGCCACACGAACGCGGATCCCTCGCGGAAGTCTTACTTTAGACACTGTTTTTGGTTTTAGAACTGAGTAAGATGCACGCTTTCTGCCATCAGCTGTTACAGCAAGTATTGCAGTACATCGTTGACTTTGTTTACGGAAGTGCGTACGATAACATTCGACGTCCCTTTCTTATGCATTGTCCGACTTTGTTCCATATGGAAACTGATTGGCGTCTGACCTGAGGTTCCTATTCGGAAGAGCAAATATTCCATCACTTTACGCTTCCCTATTGACAAAGCAATGAAAATCAGTTACTTTTTGGTTGAAATCATTCAGCATTTTGTGGCATACCGATAATGTTGTTCTTTGTCAAAGAGAACGTCCATCATCCATAAAATTAGTCGTCCTTCCTCAGCTAACCTTCACATCCGAGACGCTGATTCAACGTAAAGCAGCTATTTATCGTCCTTTCATGAAAAATAGCATATCCAACGTTGTGTAATGAAATCATACATTTAAGAAGTTCCTCCTCCATTTTCGGAAACTTGCCGCTTTTTGGTCCATAAAATGCTCTGCGAGACTTGTTGAGGTGCATTTCTCTGTTGCCGCGGTAGCACACGCTGCATTCAGGCACTGAATACTTGCGGCCCACTTCCCTATGCCCGTATGTTTCGGCGTAACGGATCACCGCGAGTTTATATGATGCAGTATTAGTCGAATTCTTGCTCTCTATGGACTAACAAACACAGAAAACACATGTCCCTTACCCAAAACACTCGCAAAATATGTATGTACCGGACTGGAATAGAGAGTCAATAGTCACTTCTGCACCGATTCTCTCACTGAACTAGTGCAGTGGTATGTCCTGCCGGCTGATAACAGCACGTTGCCTAGTATTTGGAATGCCCGGTTTCACATTAGGAAGGCTGCTAGCTGAGTAATTGACATCTCTATTTCAAAATACATCCAGAGATACGTGATGGATGCGTCAAATACATGAACATTTCTTTTTCTACACTTTGGGTCCAAAAATACTGGGAGCGCAAATTGTGCAAGGGCGTTAATTAGGCGACAAAATACAGTAATTATTAGCTGGAATTAATAACTTAATACTCGTATATGATGTGGCTTTCCATAAGGGAGTATATAAAAAAATTAGTGTAAAGTATTTTTATCTTCCAACATTCAAAGATCTATAATTACTGGTAGGGGTGAAAAACCCTACAACCTACAACCTGGTTTCAAATCAGTAACAGGGTCAGGGATGGAATTAATGAAGCGGCGAGGGTAGGAACTGTGCCGGCTGCCGAGGCCTGTCGCACTCCTCTGGGGCAATGATTAATGACTGACAGATGAAACGAATTGATATTGGAGAGTGTCGCTGGAATAAAATATGATAGGGAAAACCAGTGTACCCGGAGAAAAACCTGTCCCGCCTCCACTTTGTCCAGCACAAATCTCACATGGAGTGACCGGGATTTGAACTACGGAACCCAGCGTTGAGTAGCCGACGCGCTGCTGCCTGAGCCACGGAGGCACTGGTATTGGTATCTATTTTATCTATAAGGGCTTAATAAGTAGAGTAGAACCTTAAAAATTGTTGCTGAGGGGAAGAAATGTGCCAAGGAAAGGGAAAAAATATGGCGCAGGTAAGTTCTGTTGCCGCTGCTACAAAAGTAGCTTGATCTCAAAAATTTACTTTTCGGTATTAAAAAAATGTTGTAAGTGCAACAGTTTAAATGTTGAAAACTTGTCTTAGCAGACCAAGTAGGGGTCCTCACACCACGACAAACGTAAAATTAAGCATTTCCCTCAATTATGCCGAACGTTGAATGGCTAAAGGTCCCGAAAAGGTTTCAAATTGTGATTCTTGGATAGCTCTATCAAACTAAAGAGAAAAAAAATCGAAAATCACTTCTGGCCTAAATGCAGTTTCGAAAACAACCGAAAATCGGTTGTTTCCTTACTCGATTTCTTTTTTATTAAAATGCTAGCCAAATTAACTTTTTTACGCCTGAGGGTATTGAACCAAGGAACACATTACAGAAAGAATTATGTAAATAAGTTAAACTGTGGATTTTGGCCTGATTGTTTTTAAACCTCGTATGCCTATAGTGCCGTGTGCGATGCATAAAATGTGTGATCCATTTTGAAACATAACAATATCTGACAGAGATATCCCGAGTCAAATTTGACAATTTCTAAGAAAAAGGAATGCAAAAGGGTGATAGAGAAAATATGTGTTCCTTGGTTCAGTACCCTCAGGCATTTGTTATGTTTGGAAAAATGTCCACACCAAGTGTAGTTATAAGGACTTAAGCGAAACTCTGCATTTTAGCGTTCGTAGTGGTGCCTAATTGAAACAATGCATTGACTGACATTAGCGCTCCTAGTGGTAGAAAAAAGGGAAACTGCTAATCTAATCGATCGAATAACGATGATTAAGGAAACGATTGTAATTTCTAGGAATAAATAAATAATATTTTCTCATATGTCATTATATTTTGTTTACCTAAAATTAGTAGCTCCTATCTCTAGAATATTTTCAACATTGAGTTGCTTGCCTGAAGGATTCCGTGGTTCAAATCCTGATCACCTCATGTCGAGATTTTCAAAAATCAAAAAAACGCCTGAGGGTATTGAACCAAGGAACACATTACAGAAAGAATTATGTAAATAAGTTAAACTGTGGATTTTGGCCTGATTGTTTTTAAACCTCGTATGCCTATAGTGCCGTGTGCGATGCATAAAATGTGTGATCCATTTTGAAACATAACGATATCTGACAGAGATATCCCGAGTCAAATTTGACAATTTCTAAGAAAAAGGAATGCAAAAGGGTGATAGAGAAAATATTGTATTAACATCAATAATGTACTTGTTTAAATAATTATACCAACAAGTATTCACATAACCCTAACAACTATCACAAAAAACTCCAAAAATATTACACATGGGATGTTTTGAAATTTTTCAAATTATTTTATGAAGTGGGTTATAAATATGAAATTACCTTATAAAATGTTCCTAATTTGATAAAATCTTAATTTTTTCAACAAAAATGAACTCAAAAATATTCTGAATATCGTATGAAAATTCCAAGACTTACAAACTCAATAGGGCCCCCTTACGTCCTGAGTTGCTCACAGCCAAGTAATTGCCAGGTTATTAAGTCTCATCCTTTCATCTGTCGTGAGGCAGGAGTTATCACGGATAAGCCGCGTAACTAACGAAGAGACTTTCTCAACTTTAATGTCATCAGACGAAACAAATTTCAACTTCTAAACAGGAAAACTTTTTTCTTCCTGGCTCCCATCAACTTTTTTTTTCTTCTCTTCCCTCAGATTACGTTGTCAGCCATCACTCTTCTTCAGTCAGATAAGCTATTTGCTGGTAACTGGCACGGACTGGTTACTGCCGTCCTAGATACAGAGTTCAGTCGAGACTTTTACGGACAATGTTGAGCGAGCGACATAAAAACTGATTGCTCAAAGAGACTGTGGTTACATACGGGTACCCCCAGCTCGTAATTAACACCTCTCACCATCAATTTGTATACAATTAGAAGGATATCTAAGTTGAGATGCTGATTTTTGACACTCAAGAACACAAAACTCTCTATGTCCTTAGAAAGATAATATCGAAATATCACACAAGGTGAATTTGAACGTTTTTCGAATAAAATAGTAGATGTTATTTGCTTCAAAACGTATTCCGAATGAAAACCAAAGTTTCTGAAGAACCTGTGATGTTGCCAGTCTCTTGAATTCAAGATGCAAAATTTATAATGTGCCTAGGAAAATTAGTTTTGTTAATTATAAAATGGCATTTTCTTGTTTTATAAAGTACTTAGAGAAAAACATCTCATTCTACCGTTCAAAGACTTGCCTCAAAACATGCCTTTCTATCTCTATACTGTATATAAAAGCGAAAGTGTTCTTGAATGTCAAACTTCAGCATCTCAACTTAGATATCCTAATTGTGTACAAATTGATGGTGAGAGGTGTTAATTACGAGCTGGGCGTACCCATATAGAACAGGCAGTAAAGAAAATGAAAGAATACTTTGCAAAAGGCATCATCAAAGATCAAGCGGAGGAAAACAAAGCTCTAAGAGTTTCCGATGTTTTCATTAATTTATCTGTCCTCACAAGATACAGAGAAAATGTCAAATGATATGGATACAATTTAATTGTATGTTCTCAGCCACCGTGTGTCGTGCCAGTTATAATGCTTGCGTATCAATTTTGATATTCCCCTTCGCTCTAACTAATGGCAATGAATTTATAACTCCAAGAGGCAACCTATTACCGAAATGTGTTACCAGGAACCTGTGATATACGGACATCGACCACTTTGAAACGCCATCCTGCAACATGGTAGGCCATGATCAAACCTGCTTACTTCGATCATGAGTCGAACACACTACCTCCAATACAAGGGAGCATCTAAAATTGGGGACATGGTAGTCGAGTGTCATCGTTACTGACCACACGGCTTAGGCTGAATCCCCACCAAAGGTATATGGATCGTATTTCATATAAAATTGGTGGCCCCGTTATTGCAGTCTGTGCAATTATCGAACTAATTGCATTTAAATTCATTTTGTTCTAAATTTCCTCCAGCCTGCGAGTAATTTCTGTAGGGGTTTTAAAAATCTATGGCCCTAATGTTTATGCAGCCCTTTAAACAATTGCACTTGCGCAGCTCGGGCAATCCTTGCTTCTCAATAAAAATTTAACATGTTGCTGCGTAAAAATCTGCTCCTTCATGATCACGATATCAAGAATCACGTAGAAATGCCTGCTCTGCAGACTGCCAATATTTCTTCACCTCAAGCAGCACAGACAAGCACCTAAAAATGAATTTACATTGAGTGTACTGTCATATGGAAGTGAGACGTGGACAGTTAGGGAAACTGGGATGGAAAGGATTGTGACCCTTGCAATGTGTTGTTATCGGAGGATGTTCAGAATTCCCCGGGTGGAAATAGTGATTAACAAAGACGTTCTATAGAGGGTTGAATTGGTGAAGCGTGGTTTGTGGAACCTAATTTGTAAGAGAACGAATATGTGGATTTGAGGTACGAAGCAATGTTGAAGATAATTCTTGAAGGAGCTGCTGAGGGAAGGAATGAGAGAGGCTGACCGAGGTTGCAGTACATCGATCAGGTCATGATTTATACTACTCGTCAGTCCTCCGAAGAGACTAGCCCAAGACAGAGAACAGTACACAGCTGCTTACGCCGCCGTGCACCAATCTCAGGATTGAAGATGCAAGGAAAAAACCTCACGTGAACCTGCGTGGTATCAGCAGTCACAGAAAGTACTGGTATAATTCACTAAACGTGCAGAACGACTAATTGTTCAACACGGTCATTTAAATGCAGCAAGGTCACTGTCCTCCATAACAGCTCTCTGTAAACAAGTACATCTTGTTTTTCTGAGAAAATCCCTCGCAGGTAAAATTCACGTCAAACTTTTCAACCGCTTACAGCTGAACTACGGTTCCGTTCAAGGAGATCGAGGTGTGTCCGTTTCCCCTCTACGTGCAAGAACAGCATCATATCAAAGTGGCTTCTGTATTCGTTCTGCTCGGCTGTGGAATGAAATCTCACCACAGACAAAAGAACGACCTACTATAAGTTTTTTAAAGTGGTAAGAAATAATCCAAGAAAATGGTTTAGAAAAATATGCAGTAGAGGAGAGGGTACATAAAATGGAGAGAGCATATGGTGTCACCAAAGATATCTACAATAAAAGATGCCTATCCAAAAACGCAAAAATAAGGCATTACAAGACAGTAGTGAAGCCAGAATGCCGATACGCAAGCGAATGTCTGGCATTAAACTATAATTTAGATAAACTAGAAATACTAGAAAGGCGAATCATGAGGAAAATATTAGTCCAACAAAACACAGCAGAAGGTTGGAAATTACGAAGTAATGCTGAAATACACTGACTGACAGAGCAAATGCAACACCAAGGAGGAGTGGATCGAAAGGGATGAAAGTTGGGGAAAAAACAGAGTCGGCACGGAAGAATAATTGATGTTTATTTCAAACCGATATGCAGGTTACACAATGCGCACGGCATCGACTCAGTAGGATGTAGGACCACCGCGAGCGGCGATGCACGCAGAAACACGTCGAGGTACAGAGTCAATAAGAGTGCGGATGGTGTCCTGAGGGATGGTTCTCCATTCTCTGTCAACCATTTGCCACAGTTGGTCGTCCGTACGAGGCTGGGGCAGTGTTTGCAAACGGCGTCCAATGAGATCCCACACGTGTTCGATTGGTGAGAGATCCGGAGAGTACGCTGGCCACGGAAGCATCTGTACACCTCGTAGACCTGATGGGAGATGCGAGCAGTGTGTGGGCGGGCATTATCCTGCTGAAACAGAGCATTGGGCAGCCCCTGAAGGTACGGGAGTGCCACCGGCCGCAGCACATGCTGCACGTAGCGGTGGGCATGTAACGTGCCTTGAATACGCACTAGAGGTGACGTGGAATCATACGCAATAGCGCCCCAAACCATGATGCCGCGTTGTCTAGCGGTAGGGCGCTCCACAGTTACTGCCGGATTTGACCTTTCTCCACGCCGACGCCACACTCGTCTGCGGTGACTATCACTGACAGAACAGAAGCGTGACTCATCGGAGAACACGACGTTCCGCCATTCCCTCATCCAAGTCGCTCTAGCCCGGCACCATGCCAGGCGTGCACGTCTATGCTGTGGAGTCAATGGTAGTCTTCTGAGCGGACGCCGGGAGTGCAGGCCTCCTTCAACCAATCGACGGGAAATTGTTCTGGTCGATATTGGAACAGCCAGGGTGTCTTGCACATGCTGAAGAATGGCGGTTGACGTGGCGTGCGGGGCTGCCACCGCTTGGCGGCGGATGCGCCGATCCTCGCGTGCTGACGTCACTCGGGCTGCGCCTGGACCCCTCGCACGTGCCACATGTCCCTGCGCCAACCATCTTCGCCACAGGCGCTGCACCGTGGACACATCCCTATGGGTATCGGCTGCGATTTGACGAAGCGACCAACCTGCCCTTCTCAGCCCGATCACCATACCCCTCGTAAAGTCGTCTGTCTGCTGGAAATGCCTCCGTTGACGGCGGCCTGGCATTCTTAGCTATACACGTGTCCTGTGGCACACGACAACACGTTCTACAATGACTGTCGGCTGAGAAATCACGGTACGAAGTGGGCCATTCGCCAACGCCGTATCCCATTTATCGTTCGCTACGTGCGCAGCACAGCGGCGCATTTCACATCATGAGCATACCTCAGTGACGTCAGTCTACCCTGCAATTGGCATAAAGTTCTGACCACTCCTTCTTGGTGTTGCATTTGCTCTGTCAGTCAGTGTATATCAAAAAATAGAAAATATATCAGATGTAATGAGGAAAAGGAGACTTATGTTTTTTGGACGTTTATATCGAATGCAAGATAGTAGATTAACCAGTAAGATTTTCAGATATTTGTGGGGTAAGAAATCAACGACAAGCTGGGTCAATGAAGTAAGAAAGGATTTAGAAAAAAACAATATAACAACAGAAGAAATAAATAATAGAGAAGGCTTTCGCGGTAAAGTATTGAAAATAGAAGGATTCCAAGGTAGGAAAGTAAAAAAGACTGGTTCAAAGTGCCCTGAAGACAGAAAGAAGAAACATAGTGAACAGATGAAAGCGTACTGGAAGAAAAGGAAAGAACAAAGAAGAAGGAATTGAAATTGGCACGTGGTCCTCTGGTGGCCCTTTCGAAAGAAGAAGAAGAGGAAGGATGTATATATATATATAAAACGAAACCTTCTGTGCATAACATAATTTTCTACTGTGTGAATATTCAGTATGCATGGGAAGACGAATGAAGGTTTATGCGATCCCGAGTGAGTGAGACTGTACGTGGGGTATGAATGAACCGGTCTAGTATTATGTAAATAATACGTCTATGTAAATACGGTAACAGTATATAAGCACATTCTGCAGACTATAATTATAATTAAAATGTTGAAACATTTCTTAGCACACAAAGTAAGAATCTCCATATTGCGAAAAATGTAAAAACTAAGAAATTTCCTCTTTTGTGCCGGAAGTTGAAGGGATAAAGTGCCTGGAGTGATTTCAAATTGTGAGCCTTGGGTAGCTCTATCAAACTTTAAAAAAAAACAAATTTCGAAAATCACTTCCAGCTTAAATGCAGTTCCGGAAAAACAACCTAAAATCGTTTTTTTTTTTTCCTCCTTTTCTTTTTTGATTCAAATTTAGCTAAATTAACTTGCTTACATAATTCTTTCTGTAACGTGTTCCTTGGTTCTATGTCCTCAGTTGTTTTTGATTGTTTTTAAATCTCCGCAGCGAATGTAGTTATAAGAAATTAAGTGAAACTCTGCATTGGCTCACATTAGCGCTCGTAGTAGATGAAAAATGCAAACTGCTAATCTAATCGACTGGATAATGATGAATAATAAAATAATTGTAATATTTGGAAGTAAACAAAGAATATATTCTTATACTTTGTTATTATATTTTAGTGACCTAAAATACGTAGCTAATATCCCAAAGATGGTGGATATTTTAATATTGTAATTTTAAGTGGGGATGAAGGCACGTTCGTGTATGTGAAGCTATGCACTCTCTCAATTCACCATCCCTGAACTGTATCTACAATTTATGTAAAATAAATATTAATAATAATAATCGATTGTGATATGTTTCTGCATTGATAAGTTAGGTTGTCATCATCTTAAACGGGCTCCGTACTCTTGTACAGAAGTTTAGGCTCAGATTGATTAAAATAGTAAATCCCTGCTAATTATGCAAACCTTCCTAAACAACCGTACTGCAGGGGGAAGTAACGCTTGAACATGTTCACATATCGATACTTCTTCCACAGACAAACACTTCGCTGCGTAAAGATTCAAAAACAATCCCAGTCTTCGTAATCTGAACTCCAAGTAGATTGAGTGGTTCAGTTCCGTACTCTGCCACCTTTACCCGCAGGAGTGAACCTAGAACTCATTTTTAGAGTAGGGTAAATAAAACTTTTAGCCCAGTGCCTCTGCGAAAGTAGAAATATCATTTCTATGTTTTAGTCTCCCTGACAGTGAATCGAACCCACGTACTTCCAGGTGAACCAGCACGCCTTCTTCACCTGGGCTAGGCAGCCTCGCAGAAAGACGAACACTATTGTAATTCTGCGCATGCGAATGATGACTTATTTTGAATATATTCCGTGCGCGAGCTCTTTATCAGTATTTGAACTGCTGCAAGTTTTGGAAAGCTATGCTAAATTCAGAAGTCTTAGTAGCAAAGTAATGCTTTTCAAACATGTTCTATGGTAAAGGAGGAGTAGGAGTATTTCCTTCTGTTTAATGACCGTGAACTTCTACTCCTTGCTCGCATTGAGCCGCAGCTCCGGGCACGTTAAATGTCAGCTGGAAGGATATGCAGAGACCTTTAACTTGTAAGCGCTAGGAATGTGCTCGCTCAAAATGTCAAGCCATCCCAAGAGCTCAGTCACAAAAATCATACCCAAAAAAAAAAAAAAATTAAAGCATGTACAGTCGAGAACACGGAATCTTGCTCATGTATCTAGTTTCCTATATCGTTTTAACTTATGAAATGTTGGTGGAACTTCTTTAACATTTGTTGATCACACCAGCCCCTTGATGAGCCAGTCTCTTTCTGATATGAAGTGAATTTCGGCCCGAATTTTTATGCAATAACAGGTTAGAATGTAAACTTACTGAAGCGAGTAACAACTAGCCACTGCACTGTGCAACGGGTACGGTGTGAGATTTGCATAAATGTTAGGGGTACGCCTACCAGAATCCCTAAAATTTATGTTTCTCGCACTACATATGGAAGAAGGGGCTAGGCGACACTTCCTAATAAACAAACTAATTAATATTCTATCTACCAGTGCCTAAAATCTTGCAGTCTAGTAATATATTTTATGGTTTCTTTATTACCATACGCCTTGTTCGCCATTTAAACTTTATGGATAGATTAAATACAGTATGCTATTTAATAAAATTATAATTTTATATGAACTCTTTCGATACCGAGCGGGTCGGGTACGTGGTTTCTCTCACCTAGTTGTGAGCTTGCATTCGCAACTTAATGGATTCGCTCCGTTGTCAGCAGGTCTAAAGATCGCTTTCCGTGCTCTCCCATTTTCACACCGTGCAACTGTTGGGATGGCAATTAAAACCACGCACGTTTCCTTTCTAATCCTAGTTCTTTCCTATTCTATGTTCGCCTAAAACCTGACAGTGTCAAGCAACGTAAAACAATATTTTTAAAAAATATTTCGAACTTCTCAAATTATGTTCCTTGCTATCCATCGAAATGTATTGCTCATCACAAGATCGTGCTATTGAGAAATAATAATAGTAATAATAATAATAATAATAATAATAATAATAATAATAATAATAATAATAATAAACAAACCAAACCCCATGGCACTACAGCCCGTGAAGGGCCTTGGCCTACCAAGCGACCGCTGCTCAGCCCGAAGGCCTGCAGATTAGGAGGTGTCGTGTGGTCAAAACGACGAATCCTCTCGGCCGTTATTCTTGGCTTTCTTGACCGGATAATAATAATAATAAATAATCTCAACAAACATGTGAAGATACTTCTTTTTAATTTGACGGCATTTAGGCTGCTTTTGCGTCAAATTCGACGTTCAGGATTTATCTTTAGAAAGCTAAATTCACCGTTTCGTTCCTTGATTTAATAAGCACATTTCGAAATAACTGGTCTTTATCCATCATTATCATAAGGTTACATATTTCAGAATTGTAACGGAGGAGTACATTGGTAGTACGAGAGTACCAAACCAAACCCCATGGCGCTACAGCCCTTGAAGGGCCTTGGCCTACCAAGCGACCGCTGCTCAGCCCGAAGGCCTGCAGATTAGGAGGTGTCGTGTGGTTAGAACGACGAATCCTCTCGTCCGTTATTCTTGGCTTTCTACACCGTCCGATAGCTCCTCAATTCTAATCACGTAGGCTGAGTGGACCTCGAACCAGCCCTCAGGTCGAGGTAAAAATCCCTGACCTGTCCGGGAATTTAGGTAAGAACCCTAGAAAAGGAGGCAACCCACCGAGAGAAAGTAGAAGGAGGAATAGGCAAAATTTTGTAACTTGGTTATTGTTAGGAAGTTTTGATTAATATGGTAAATACGATGTACATTAAATATTAAAATGATAGACAAGGTGAGGAATGAATAAATAGTGAAATATAACTCTCAGAGGTTTTCTCCTACTACTTTGGCGGCAACTATTCAACCGATATGATTAATAGAAGAATAAGCTATTAATTTCCGTAAGGAACTTTGGTTTAATCCCCCTAAAGATCCAATTAGTACTGAGGCAAGGATAATTATTCTAATGAAAATGTTTATTTCACGCTAATAGCTATAGAGGGGCAATTTTTTGTTAGGTTATTAAAATAAATCAGTTCTCTCATCTTAAACCTTCTATTGTTGCTGGAAACCAAAAATGGAAGGGGGTGGCTCCCGTTTTTAGTAACAATGCTGAACATATTAAGGTTGGAAGGATTTCGGTATTTATAAAAAAAGGATTATTAGACAATGTGAACATTAAAATAATAGAGAAAAGTAGTGCAGCGGAAGCTACAGCCTGCACTAAGAAGTATTTTAGAGAAACTTCTGTTGATATGAGATTTTTTGTATCAGTTATTAAGGGAATAAAGGATAGGAGATTGATTTCTAATCCTATCCATACCCCAAACCACGAAGTTGATGTAGTGGCAATAAGTGTACCTAAAATTAAAGTTGTAGTAAATAAAATCTTAGCAGGAGGAGTGAAGATTAAAAAGGAGGACAATCCTCCCGGTAAGAGGCAGGCACGCTACCGCAACACCACGGGGCCGGACGAGAGTACCACCTGCTCTAATTTTAACCATAATGTATCCTCAATCTTTTATATGATATATGCATGTTCTTCTTTCATCAAAATGTAATACTGATAAAACAGAAGACTTCTGACTCCATGCAACTTGGTTCCAACACGAACTTCTTTCACCATCCTCCACAATAAACAAGCCGTACGAATGTCAGTGCACTAGAAAACTCTCCCTTTATAATGTGAATGAATATCAACTTCGTTTAACACCAAGACAAATTAATGTAAAATAAAAAGTGCAACTGGAAACATCTATTACGGATCAGCAAAAAAGTGAAGTCTTAAAGACGACGGCATATTCGCGTTTAATTGTCTCCGGGATAATACCGACCTAATTTCCGGACTGGAACATCAACAGCTGTTTCCAGAAAGAATCGATGAGTCTCGCTTTAATTAAGAGAGGACGCCTGTGCCTTCATTATGTCATCCCGCCGGATTGGCTCTGCTGTACCAGGCGATGCTGCTCTCCCATGGCTAACTAGGAGTAGTGATCTTCAAGACAGCCATATTAACCGAAATGTCTTTCATTTTTTACGTCTTGTAAAACACTTTTAATATGTTTTCAAAATGAGATCAAATGGAGAAATGTACTCAGAATCCGAAATTTACAGTGCAATTGATAGTAAATGAAACTGAATTTTCAAAGCGAGAATTCAAGATAGGATGCAGCCTAGAGGTGTGACAAACGGTTATTTTTTGTGTAACTGCTACAGCTGTCACTGCTACAACGAAGTAACTGTTAAAAGTAACGTCCAACGTTACTCATCTTTTAATTTTTGGTCACAGCTTCAAGCTTGTCTCCTTACAGCAGTGTTGCGAAATCCCATTCATTCACACGCACATGCGCGCACACATCACGACACTGTTGAAAGTCGGTGCAGCAGAACATGCATTCCTATTTGCTATAAAGTTAACGAGAGGCAGACAACCTGATCTGTCTGCCAAACCTCGACACAAACTGGTACAAGAGGATCGATTAAGTAAAATGAAGTAATGTTATGTTATCTATAATATCAATATGGAAAGTTAGCATACTAATATATTTATGGTACAAGAAAAATGACACCGGTGAAACTTATTATAATAATTTAATGTAACTAGCCCCGCGCGATGTCTGAGTCAACGATTATCCCTGAGCAGTTTAATATGTCATAACATTTTACACTTTAGTTACCAGACGACAGCAGCAACTTAAACAAATACACTATAGTGTATTTGACTTAAAGCAATCTCCTACGAAAGCGATGTCACTTGGAAGACATGCCTACTATCTGAACTTTGAAGGTCACATTCTGTGTCTGTAAGCTTCTACTAGTGACAGTGGTACCATTTCCCAGTTACTGTTTTCACTAGTACGTTATTCTGTTGTCGTTACTCGGCCACCTGTTATTTTTGTCCTCATTACATTTGTAACAGTGATAGGCATGTAAGTGCTATATTATTTTTCAGCCATATCTAATGCATCCTCATAATTAGTTTTATCAAACAATATTTCATTTAAATTTGAAGTTAATGTGTCTATTATTTATTTAGTTTTTCGAGAATCTCCTGAAGACTCAGCTATCCACGGATGGAAACATTTATTTCATTTGTTTTTTCGCTAGTGGCTTAACGTCTCACTAATGCACAGAAACGCGACCCGCACGGAACTTGGTGCACCATTCCACACGGTGCTTTTCGACAGATATGCTGCCCCATACATAGTCTCCATTTTCCTAAGGATGTCCACCGGTGTTCGTCCTTCAGCAGCCAAAAACAGAATAACAGCACGCTGGTCCTGTTTGGACGCATTTGGTAATAACGTCACGAGAGTTCACGTGGCCGCACCTCGCCACGACACGACTGCCACACTAAGCCCTTCCCCTACATGTCCGTGCTTGTATACCGCATCGAAGTCGCGTTACGTTGCTAGTCCCGTGTACGGGGCTGGAGGTAAAACTGGTATCATTGCGTTAACGAAGTGCTACTTTCTCTTAGTAGTCAGCATTGTTTTCTGTAATCTTCTTAACTGAATTTTAGTAACGAACAACTAATTGTTCTACACTGTAATGAAAGTACACAGTTATTTGCTTTAGTTTATGGGATATTTTGAGCAAACATTTGAAACAAAATATTTCTTCAACATGACATCAATGAATGAGTGTACTAGTAAGAATTGACATTAAAACAATAACACAATGTTTTCACAGCTACAACCCACATCCAACAGAGTCTGTTACTACAGGTTTCTATCGCCAGACGGAGGCAATGCTAAAACGCCCTCTATCCGGAATGAAGGGTATTTTTATCAAGGAATGAAAACTTCGATATGCTGCCAAGGCTGGAGTAAAGTCCATCTAGTAGAGACTGTGTATGTCGAATCCGTCATTACCTCCGTTTTACAAAAAATTCATAAAACTCAAAATCACCAACATCGAGCATCAAAAGGTTCATCGGGAGTGTCTCAAAGTTAAGGTGCCCGAGCGTCGTGAGTTCCAATCCTACAGGAACTCATAATTTTGAAGGTGCGATGATTTGGAACTCATAATCTTGAAGGTGTGATGATTTGGAACTCATAATCTTGAAGGTGTGATGATTTGGTATTCATTATCTTGAAGGTGTGATGATTTGGTATTCATTATCTTGAAGGTGTGATGATTTGGTATTCATAATCTTGAAGGTGTGATAATTTGGAAGTCATTATCTTGAAGGTGCGATGATTTGGAACTCATAATCTTGAAGGTGTGATAATTTGGAACTCATAATCTTGAAGGTGTGATGATTTGGTATTCATTATCTTGAAGGTGTGATGATTTGGTATTCATTATCTTGAAGGTGCGATGATTTGGAACTCATTATCTTGAATGTGTGATGATTTGGAACTCATACTCTTGACGGTGTGATGATTTGGTATTCATTATCTTGAAGGTGTGATAATTTGGAACTCATAATCTTGAAGGTGCGATGATTTGGTATTCATTATCTTGAAGGTGTGATAATTTGGAACTCATAATCTTGAAGGTGTGATGTTTTGGTATTCATTATCTTGAAGGTGCGATGATTTGGAACTCATAATCTTGAATGTGTGATAATTTGGAACTCATTATCTTGAAGGTGTGATAATTTGGAACTCATAATCTTGAAGGTGTGATGATTTGGTGTTCATTATCCTGAAGGTGTGATAATTTGGAACTCATAATCTTGAAGGTGTGATGATTTGGTATTCATTATCTTGAAGGTGTGATGATTTAGAACTCATAATCTTGAAGGTGTGATGATTTGGTATTCATTATCTTGGAGGTGTGATAATTTGGAACTCATAATCTTGAAGGTGTGATGATTTGGTATTCATTATCTTGAAGGTGTGATGATTTGGTATTCATTATCTTGAAGGTCTGATGTTTCGGAACTCATAATCCCGAAGGTGTGATAATTTGGAACTCATAATCTTGAAGGTGTGATGATTTCGAACTCATAATCTTGAAGGTGTGATGATTTGGAACTCATAATCTTGAAGGTGTGATGATTTGGAACTCATTATCTTGAAGGTGTGATGATTTGGAACTCATTATCTTGAAGATGTGATGATTTGGAACTCATAATCTTGAAGGTGTGATGATTTGGAACTCATTATTTTGAAGGTGTGATGATTTGGAACTCATAATCTTGAAGGTGTGATGATTTGGAACTCATAATCTTGAAGGTGTGATGATTTGGAACACATTATCTTGAAGGTGTGATGATTTGGAACGCATTATCTTTAAGGTGTGATGATTTCGAACTCATAATCTTGAAGGTGTGATGATTTGGAACTCATTATCTTGAAGGTGTGATGATTTGGAACTCATAATCTTGAAGGTGTGATGATTTGGAACTCATAATCTTGAAGGTGTGATGATTTGGTATTCATTATCTTGAAGGTGTGATGATTTGGAACTCATTATCTTGAAGGTGTGATGATTTGGAACTCATAATCTTGACGGTGTGATGATTTGGTATTCATTATCATGAAGGTGTGATGATTTGGAACTCATTATCTTGAAGGTGTGATGATTTGGATCTCATTATCTTGAAGGTTTGATGATTTGGTATTCATTATCTTGAAGGTGCTAAAATTTGTTTATATTTTTTTAAATCAAACGCTTACTTGCTATGATGAGTGTTCTGCCCAGAGGATGGTTGGATCCTGAACAGTTGGCATGGATGGTCTGGACGTGTATTACAGAAATGAGGAACAAGGTATTGCCATTGATGCTTTCACGGCCCGTACTTATAGACATGGGCTTACGTCCTGTCAAGAGAATAACGTTATTTACCTTTCGCAGAGAACCAAAACGAAGGACAAATTGTCCCAACTTTTACATCCTGGGGTATACGATATTCCCTGTACTTGGTGTAAGGTATACATTGGCAAAAAATTCCGGTCCATTGGTACTCGTATGAAGGAACATGAACGAAATATTCGTCTCAACCGTCCAGACTAATCAGCAATAGCTGAGCATGTTCTAACGTCGGGCCATGATGTCCTGTTCCAAGATGCTCGAGCTCTTACCCACACTAGACACTGCAGACCCAGGATTATACGGGAAGCTGTGGAAATACGTATAAATCCTAACAATTTCAACAGGGACACTGGCTATCAATTAAGTAATACGTGGTTGCTTGCCAGCCATTAAGTGTTTACATAGGTAGTACCCTTCCCTGTCCCTTTACTATTGTTATTTCGTTTCGGTTTTTTTTCCTCATCGCCAGATGTTTCATTCCAGGCTTGTGTCAATGTCATAGTTTCTTATGTGTGTTCACCTGTTATGTTATGATCCTGATGGTTCCGTCAGCTCCCGCTTCCAACGCTAGCGCTGTACCGCGTCCGGTGAGCCATCCGGTGACGAATAAGCGTACTTTACACTTCTGTTATAACCTCATTGTGTGAGAAGCCTTTCTCGTGAACAGTCGAGATTTTCTTATGAAGGCGCAGTTCTCTGCGAAACGTGAAGATTTTTACCTTATTTTCTTGACACGGCATAAACCCAAAAGCCTGTATCATGTCTAAACAGGAACAAGGTAGTTTCTCCCAAACCGAGTAGATGCCTTATCTCGACAATATCTACCACGTGGTTCATATTCTACGTGAAATGTTGTAGCCGCCTCCCTGAAACAGCCTTTTTAGAACTGATTTTTCCTAATAATTCCATACTCAAAGGGGCGATAGCAGAAACGGTATTTAGACAATGTATATGGTTAAGCAATGTCTAAGTATGACTTCTCCATTGCAAAGACGTTATTTATCACTTAGACACTGTCTAAAACCGATGCTCAACCGGTCATATTGAAGCAATGCTGAGAACACTGTTTAACCTCAAATTTTAGGAGTGAATCAGAATCGGAGGTGGTGTGCCATGAAACATATGAAACAAGGGACAGGACCGTAACTGTCAGCGAAGTGAAGAAGATGTCTTCTCGGATATGAGTGTCTGGATAAGGAAAGCTCTTACTTGACCGAAGAAGAGGAACTGCCTCAGGAAATATGCCTATGTTAACCAAGTGCAAGATCGGTTCCACAAAGTATACAGTGTGAAAGTGAGAAAGGAATGGACGAAAGTAATCGCGAATTTATTGAATGTGCTTAATTCATTTGAAATAAGTGTGGAACTTTAAAAACAAAACGTTTTATTTTTTCTGGTTGTATGATTTATTGTTCAATTACTAATTTGTTGTTTGTCAGTTTAAAAGTATAAATATTCTTTTAAGTAGAAAAACTGCAAAAATGTTTCATATTATATATAGTTCACGAACTTCAGGCAACAGGAAGTTGTAAATATGATTTCTTTAATTGTATTCTTCGCTCTATATTTTCTGTTTTCATTTTGTTGAACGATTGCAAACTATTATCTAGTACAATTTACGGACTTCATCGTGTAGATCCGTATTGATACAGTTAAGACTAAGAAACAATGTTAGGTTTTCTATATATTAACTGTTGTTTGTAAATAAATCAGTTTATAAATTAAAAAACTTGACTACAATTCTTAGCAGCTGATATATTTTGTTATCTTTGGGATAATTTACCCGGAACTATAGGTCACTTCGACTACATCCATATCACGATAACTTGTCGCGATCGTCAGAGGGCTGTCACATTAATCAACCGGGAGGGATTCAAATATTACAGCAATCAATCAATCAATCAATACTGATCAGCATTTAGGGCAGTCGCACAGGTGGCAGATTTCCTGTCTGTTGTTTTCCTAGCCTTTTCCTAAATGATTTCAAAGAAATTGGAAATTTATTGAACATCTCCCTTGGTAAAATATTCCAGTCCCTAACTCCCCTTCCTATGAATGAATATTTGCCCCAGCTTGTCCTCTTGAATTCCAACTTTATCTTCATATTGTGATCTTTCCTACTTTTATGAACAGCACTCAAACTTATTCGTCTACTAATGTCATTCCACGCCAACTCTCCGCTGACAGCTCGGAACATACCACTTAGTTGAGCAGTTCTTCTTCTTTCTCCCAATTCTTCCCATCCCAAACTTTGCAACATTTTTGTAACGCTACTCTTTTGTCGGAAATCATCCACAACAAATCGAGCTGCTTTTCTTTGGATTTTTTCCAGTTCTTGAATCAGGTAATCCTGGTGAGGGTCCAATACACTGGAACCATACTCTAGTTGGGGTCTTACCAGAGACTTATAAGCCCTCTCCTTTACATCCTTACTACAATCTCTAAACACCCTCATAACCAAGTGCAGAGATCTTTACCCTTTATTTACAATCCCATTTTTGTGATTACCCCAATGAAGATCTTTCCTTATAGTAACACCTAGATACTTACAATGATCCCCAAAAGGAACTTTCACCCCATCAACGCAGTAATTAAAACTGAGAGGACGTTTCCTATTTGTGATACTTACAACCTACATTTATTGCCAAGTAAGCACACTAAAAAGTAGGTGTGTGTGTGTGTGTGTGTAATCATCGCTAATTCAGGTGAGTTTTCAACAACTGTGAGATAGGAAAGTCACGGCCTGGGAAGGAAGAGCCATGGCCATAACAACAGCCCCAGTATTTTCCTGTTGTACAAACGGGGAAACTACGAAAAAATTCTTCAGGGCCGCCAATGGTGCATTTTGAACATATGATCTCTAGAATGCAAGCTACATCTATATATGGCCCGTACAACTCATTCGCTTACATGGAAACTATTTCCATTACACTCACTGTAACAAGGCTATAATCAAAGCTACACTTCCTCGTACGGTGGAGTGCCGCGTTACTGTCCATAATATTATGAGATTTTATTTCCATAGAAAGCAATATTCTGATCTGTGGTCATGTCATGCTCATGCTTAGCCATATTTGAGTCATGTGAAGGAAAACGACAGCTGACTAACGTTCGGCGCACCCACCGACAAATTTTATGTGTTACGACAAGCAAAGAGTTACATGGAAGATACTTCTATTTCCATTTTCCATTGAAACTGTAAACGACGTCTAGAAAAACACCACCTGAACATTGTTTATGCAACGGAAGATCGTGCTCGGCTTAGACGTTGTATAGGTAGACGTAGTCTAAGTCATTGTGTCTTAATCGGCCCAAAGTTTGAAAAAATTTCCCCTGTGACCGATAAGGATTAAATAACTCTCCTTGCTTCATTGTACTGAGAGACAATCGCTTGGTATAAAACTCTAAGCTAAAGTGTAATCAAGTGGCAAAACTGGCTGAACCAGGTCACAGTTCATTGGTTATTTAGTAGTCGTGCCTTGAACTAACAAAAAGAACCCTAGTATAATAATTCTAGGACGTGAGATAGTATAGATAGCCGTGACCGACATAGGAAAGGTTTTGGTGTCAATGTCGGCTGAATTTTATTATCCTCCTCATCGTATCTACAGTACTTGCTGTTGTTTGTTCAACTGTCACTGGATCAATACGGCGTATTGGCCTTGACGACAGTAATGACAGCTTATACATCGCTCGTTCACTCTGTCATCTAATTTGCTTGTAAAGTAATCTACAATACTCCTTTCGCGTAATGGCCTCTCAAGGAGGATTGCTATCTGCATCCATGATCCTACATAATGGTAGGTTTAGTCATAATAAACTTGAAATATATCATTTAACAATAATAAAATATCAATGCCTGCGTGGATCGAAACAAAAATTTCGACCGAGAAGCATACACCAAAAATATTGAGCAACTCAATGTTGAAAACATCCTAGGGATATGAACTGCGAATTTTAGGTAAATAAAATATACTAAAGCATGAGAATATAATATCCTTTATTTAGTCCCAAAAATCACAATGCTTTTCTTAATCATCGTTATCCGGTCAATTATATTAGCAGTTTGCCTTTTTTCTACCACTACGAGCGCTGACGTGAGTCAATGCAGAGTTTCACTTAATCCCTTGTAATTACATTCGGTGTGGATATTTTTTCAAAAATCAAAGAAGTCCTGAGGATATTGAACCAAGGAACACATTAGAGAAATAATCATGAAAATAAGTTAATTTGGCTATGATTTCAATCAAAAAGAAAACAAGTAAAGAAACAAGCTGTTTTATGACGTTTTTATAAAACTGAATTTAGCCCGGAAGTGATTTTCGAATTTTTTAGTTTGATAGAGCTATCCAAGACTCAAAATTTGAAACTGTCTCGGCCTCTTCAGCCCTCCAACGTATGGCACAGCTGATGACATTGATCAGTTTTACGTTTTCGCTGTATGGGAGCCCTACTTTGCTAATTTTTTCAAGTTTTAAACATTTTTTCATAAAACATCATGTGAAGAATACGTTCCTTTTCATAACGATACCAATATATAACTGAAATAATATATATTTCTAATATTTGATCATTCACCTTGCCTCATCCCGTTTTAGAGTATCTTCCATTTATCGCAAGTGGTCCGACTCGTTGGCTGAATGGTCAGCATACTGGCCTTTGGTTCAGAGGGTCCCGGGTTCGATTCCCGGCCGGGTCGGGGATTTTAACCTCAATTGGTTAATTCCAGTGGCCCGGGGGCTGGGCGTTTGTGCTGTCCCCAACATCCCTGCAACTCACATACCACACAAAACACTATCCTCCACCACAATAACACGCAGTTACCTACACATGGCAGATGCCGCCCACCCTCGTCGGAGTGTCTGCCTTACAAGGGCTGCACTCGGCTAGAAATAGCCACACGAAATTATTAATTATCGCAAGTATCAAGGAACAAGGGTTTAAAGTCAGGCGTTATAATTTGTTAACATTACGTAACGATTTATAATATCTTCATTATTTTTACTACCATATTTTAAAGTTCGTTTGGGTTTGCCTGGGTGCTTGTTCCCTAGCTGTGCTTCTGGTGTTATTGGAACCTTGGGCTTTTCTGTCTGCCTAGTAATTCTTTATTAATTATTATTAATTATTAATTAAGTATTATGGATGATTAATATTAAGTTCAACCAGAACTTTCTACACCTTTCTTAGTGTTGGTAGAGTTCACGGTTTGGTTTGTTCCATCGCCTTCCATCTGATAGGATCCTTGGTCCTACTACCTTTCTTGATCATTATTATATTATTATCGTTTTTCCTTTATATAAACACACACACAATATATAAATCAACATTATAAACTCTTTTGCCATTCAGCGTTCAGTCTGCAAGCCCCTGTCTATTTACTAAACGCTTTCAAAATCCTCTATTTGTAACTAGTTCTGTGGCATCGTTTACTTTTATACGTCTCGTCCTTAAATCATAAGAATCTGAGTCTAACCATCCTCTTCTTTGCGTCCCTTTACTTCTATTACCCTCTATGACAGAATCCATAATTCTACTAGGTAACCTATTCACCTCCACTTGCCTCACATGATACCACCAACGAAGCCCGTGTTCATTTTTATTTATTTAAACATTATCTCCCCGTTCCGAATACTTTCTCGCCATTGTTCCCATCTGTTTGCGACAGTTGTCATTCTATTACTTCAGTCTTATAAATAAGATGCCGTGAATCAACTCAGCTTTCTCTCCCGTAAATCAAAGTTGGTTTGAAGACAGACCGGTGTAAAGACAGTTTCTTACGGAATACTCTTTATTGGGACTGAGAACTCACTGCATTAGCTTCGTTGCAGCTTGATTCGATTGAGACACTACCATACACACAGTAAGGACAGTACTTGAAATGATCTACCTGTCCCAGTTTCATGAACCCAACCTCAATCCTCTTAGCTGTCTTTCCTTTTGACATAACCGATGAAAGGATATTTAGGCACGAACAAGTTAGAATGCGAACGTATTTGAACAAGACGCAAGTATGTTTTATCCGCACAACGGTTCTGGAGTGAAATTTGCATATATTTTGCCGATCTGAAAGTTTATGCAACACACAACGGTTCTCTCGTGATATTGGCATACATATTAGCGATCTGAACCATCAGAACCCCTAAAGTGTATGCAACACATAACGGTTGTACAGTGAGATCTGCGTAAATATTAGCGATCTGAACTATCGGAACCCAAACGTTTATGCAACACACAACGGTTCTGTCGTGATATTTGCATAAATATTAGCGATCTGAACCATCAAATCACCTACAGTTTATGCAACACATAACGGTTGTGTAGTGAGATTTGCATAAATATTAGCGATCTGAACTATCAGAATCCCTAAAGTGTATGCAATATACAACGGTTGTGCAGTGAGATCTGCGTAAATATTAGCGATCTGAACTATCAGAATCCCTAAAGTGTATGCAATATACAACGGTTGTGCAGTGATATTTGCATAAATATTAGCGATCTGAACTATCAGAATCCCTAAAGTGTATGCAATATACAACGGTTGTGCAGTGAGATCTGCATAAATATTAGCGATCTGAACTATCAGAATCCCTAAAGTGTATGCAATATACAACGGTTGTGCAGTGAGATCTGCATATATATTAGCGATCTGTACTATCACAACACCTAAAGTTTATACAACACATAACGGTTGTGCAGTGAGATCTGCATAAATATCAGCGATCTAAACTATCAGAACACCTAAAGTTTATGCAACACATAACGGTTGTGCAGTGAGATTTGCATAAATATTAGCGATCTGAACTATCAGAACCCAATAGTTTATGCAACACACAACGGTTCTGTCGTGATATTTGCATAAATATTAGCTATCTGAACCATCAGAACACCTGAAGTTTATGCAACACATACGGTTGTGCAGTGAGATCTGCATAAATATTAGCGATCTGAACTATCACAACCCCTAAAGTTCATGCAACACATAACAGTTCTGTCGTGATATTTGCATAAATATTGGCGATCTGAACCATCAGAACACCTGAAGTTTATGCAACACATAACGGTTGTGCAGTGAGATTTGCATAAATATTAGCGATCTGAACTATCAGAATCCCTAAAGTGTATGCAATATACAACGGTTGTGCAGTGAGATCTGCATATATATTAGCGATCTGTACTATCACAACACCTAAAGTTTATACAACACATAACGGTTGTGCAGTGAGATCTGCATAAATATCAGCGATCTGAACTATCAGAACACCTAAAGTTTACGCAACACATAACGGTTGTGCAGTGAGATTTGCATAAATATTAGCGATCTGAACTATCAGAATCCCTAAAGTTTATGCAATATAGAACGGTTGTGCAGTGAGATCTGCATAAATATTAGCGATCTGAACTATCACAACTCCTAAAGTTTATGCAACACATAACAGTTCTGTCGTGATATTTGCATAAATATTTGCGATCTGAACCATCAGAACACCTGAAGTTTATGCAACACATAACGGTTGTGCAGTGAGATTTGCATAAATATTAGCGATCTGAACTATCAGAATCCCTAAAGTGTATGCAATATACAACGGTTGTGCAGTGAGATCTGCATATATATTAGCGATCTGTACTATCACAACACCTAAAGTTTATACAACACATAACGGTTGTGCAGTGAGATCTGCATAAATATCAGCGATCTGAACTATCAGAACACCTAAAGTTTACGCAACACATAACGGTTGTGCAGTGAGATTTGCATAAATATTAGCGATCTGAACTATCAGAATCCCTAAAGTTTATGCAATATAGAACGGTTGTGCAGTGAGATCTGCATAAATATTAGCGATCTGAACTATCACAACTCCTAAAGTTTATGCAACACATAACAGTTCTGTCGTGATATTTGCATAAATATTTGCGATCTGAACCATCAGAACACCTGAAGTTTATGCAACACATAACGGTTGTGCAGTGAGATTTGCATAAATATTAGCGATCTGAACTATCAGAATCCCTAAAGTGTATGCAATATACAACGGTTTGTGCAGTGAGATCTGCATGTATATTAGCGATCTGTACTATCACAACACCTAAAGTTTATACAACACATAACGGTTGTGCAGTGAGATCTGCATAAATATTAGCGATCTGAACTATCAGAACACCTACAGTTTATGCAACACATAACGGTTGTGCAGTGAGATTTGCATAAATATTAGCGATCTGAACTATCGGAACCCAAAAGTTTATGCAACACACAACGGTTCTGTCGTGATATTTGCATAAATATTAGCGATCTTAACCATCAAATCACCTACAGTTTATGCAACACATAACGGTTGTGTAGTGAGATCTGCATAAATATTAGCGATCTGAACCATCAGAACCCAAAAGTTTATGCAACACATAACGGTTGTGCAGTGAGATCTGCATAAATATTAGCGATCTGAACTATCAGAACCCAAACGTTTGTGCAAGACACAACGGTTCAGTCGTGATATTTGCATAAATATTAGCGATCTGAACCATAAGAACAGCTACAGTTTATGCAACACATAACGGTTGTGTAGTGAGATCTGCACAAATACGAGTATTAACGATCTGAACTATCAGAACCCCTAAAGTTTAGGCAACTCGCCCACATAACTGTGGAGCGGCTGGAGGACGTTTGCGCCTTGTTCAAATACGTTTGCATTCTAACTTATTAATGTCTGAAAATTACTCCCCTAGACATAACTTTAGGATTGGAAAATGCGAATTTTCACAACACCTATTTTCATTTTCCAGGACATTAAATTACGATCTTTCAGCACAGTTTGTCATTAACACTGAGTCTTTGAAATAGAACTACTTAACTTTAACAGAAGGTGGTCTGCAATAACTGAGTCTGAAACGCTCAAATAGGTAAAGGAGTCATACAAAAGAGGCTTTTAATATTGAAAACATTTCTTAGCAGGCAAAGTAGAGGTCCACATGCTACGAATACCTTAAAATTAAGCAATTTCCTTAATTGCACACAAAGTTGAAGAGCTAAAGAGCCCGGAAAGATTTCAAATTGTGAGACTTAGAGAGTTCCATCAAACTGAAAACACAAATTTCGAAAATCACTTCCGGCCTAAATGCAGTTGCGGAAAAACAGCCTAAAATCGCTTGTTTTTACTGGATTTGTTTTTGATTCAAATCCTAGCCAAATTAACTTATATACATAATTTTTTCTGTAATATGTCCCTTGTTTCAATACCCTCAGGCGGTTTTTGATTTTTCAAAAAGTCCACGCCGAATGTAGTTATAACGCCTTAAGTGAAACTCTGCAGCATTGACTCACATTAGTGCTCGTAGTGGTGCTTAACTCAAACAATGCATTGACTTAACGATTTAAAAATATTGTAATTTTAGGAATAAATAGAGAATAGATTCTCATAATTTGTTATATTTTCTTTCCTTACAATTCGCAGGTCTCATCCCTGGGATGTTTTCAACATTGAGTTGCTTGCCCCAAGGGCAAGAACCGTGGATTGTTTCACGCTATGCAACCACCACGTCATATGCAGGTATACAGCTGTCTGTCAGTCACTTTAGAAGAAGTAGCTCATCCAGAAAGAACGTTTTCTACCTTAAAATTGACTAGCCGCTAAATTAGTTTGAAAATATCCCATTTTTCACAAGTGAAAAACCAATGCTGTTATATTAAATCATAACAGGAAGTCCATATTCAAACCATCGCTGGTATTTCATCCTGCGACTTGAAAATAACTCTCCTCTTCCTCAATAGATCATCAATTTTAAACACCCTAAACTCCATCAACTTGTTAGGTGATCCCCTGGACGTTATACGATCCTGGCCATCACATCACAGTGTTCAAGTTCCAAAGAATATTACGCGCTTGTTAGCACGAACTAAATAACCCAGGCCGCTGATGGCTTGTAATTATGGATTAATGTAATGACTGACCAATTACGGCGTGACAGCCAAAATGACGGTGAAAATGTCAATCTCTCGGCTCTTACCAGGATCAGCCGCTGTATCCTCCTACTCACTCCAATCAGAATTCTAATTTTGTATGTACATCTCCTGTGTTAACGTCAGACATTATTAGATTTGTGCTTTAATGGTAACAATAGCGGTCAGTCCAACAACAACTTGACTCCTCCGATCAACCTCTGTTTCGCATTTTAGCGTTTCCAGTTTCGTAGCCAGGAAACATTACTTGTACAGTGAAACCTCTCTGAATGGTCACCTTCAATTACCTGTCACCTCAGTAAATTGCCATTTTTCTCCGGAACCGACTATTTCTCCTATAAAACTTGTGTTACTGTTGGTGTTATTGTTTCCTCCTCTGTTAGAGTTTTCTAAACACCACGTGACAATTTCAATGCTTCATCCTTTGTTGTTTTCTCTTCTTCCTCCAGTACTCCTTAATCTGCACACTATTCCTCCTTTTCCTAACATCGCATATTTTTGAGTCTGTTTTCTTTCCCTTACGACCTTGTAATCCTTCCATTTTTAACACTTTCTTTCTAAACATCTCTCTCTCTCTCTCTGTTGTTTCTTCTTCCCTTATTCTTTCCGAATCTTTCCTGACTTCATGAATCCTGGTTGTTGTTGACTTCTTGTTCCAAAGATATTTGAAGATCTGTTTGGTTCACCTGTTGTCATCCATTCTGTTTAAATGTCTAAAAAATATCAATCGCCCCTTTCGCATTGTATCTGTTATGTTTTCTAGTATATTTCATCATTACTTCTTGATTTCCAGAGTTCGGAAGCTCTTAGTGGACAGAGTATTTCCCGTATAATTTTTCTTTCGAGTACTTCTGATTTATTCAGCTTGTAATACAGTGCGAGACATTCACTAGCGTACAAGCATTCCGGTTTGACTATTGTGTTGTAGTGTTGTATTTTGAGGTTTTTAGATAAACACTTTTTGTTGTAGATATTCCTAGTTATACCGCGTGCTCTTTCCATCTTTTGTATCCTTTCTTCTACAGCGGATTATTATTATTATTATTATTATTATTATTATTATTATTATTATTATTATTATTTTACAACTTTTACAACTTGCTTTACGTCGCACCGACACAGATAGGTCTCATGGCGACGATGGGACAGGAAGCGGCCGTGGCCTTAACTAAGGTACAGCCCCAGCATTTGCCTGGTGTAAAAATGGAAAACCACGGAAAACCATCTTCAGGGCCGCCGACAGTGGGGTTCGAACCCACTACCTCCCGAATACTGATTATTATTATTATTATTATTATTATTATTATTATTATTATTATTATTATTATTATTATTATTATTATTATTATTATTATTATGTGGGTCATAAACCCATAGACTGGATTTATGCAACTCTCCCTGTTTGTTTTTAAATTCCGTAATATACTTTGCACCATCATTGAATTATTCTCAGTCCAGACCACGTTGTTCATTATAAATGTTTTTTGGCTCTAATTAGCGTCGTACAAATATAGGAAACGGAAGATATAAATTATTTTTTCTTAACATCTTTTTTGTTAAGCTCCTTCATGCAAACAGTAATGAAACAACTATTATAGCACCTACTGACATCACACGAAGTCACACTCTTGTTGCAAAGTACACTGGCCTTCTCTCTTTAAAACGTGTTATATAAAAATTATTTCGATTTATAAATTCATGCCTTTAGTAACACTCATCTGAACGAGTAAGAATTCATGGAGAAAACAGTGAAAAATAACTGTTCTTCCTTCATAACTGTCGAAAGTGGAGCCTACATTCTTAGACTTGTTGGCTTGTCTGCGCGGTGCTGTCATCTGCAGGATATTCTTAAAGCTTTTATAACAGTAGAGAACCGTGGCGCGATAGTCCGAATTTTTATTATACTTTAAAAGTTTTTACTTCACCAATCCTCGCATTTTGGTAACCCCTATACCTTGTAAAAAGCACTCTATATTCCTCACTGTCTCCGCATATTACTTGTCTATCTAAAAGTTTGAAGTATTTCCTTGTTTGAAACTCTGCAATCAAATGTGGAATGTGAAATGCCTCTCCTCACGATAAATAACATAACTGGTGGGGAGCACGAAATGACGCGGATAGCTTGTTTGAAAGGTAGGTAATGAAAATGTCAACTCTATAAACCAGCGGAAGTTCGAGCGGAAACTGAATTTCATAAAAGCAGTTTCCAAAGAATTTTACTGCAAATTTAAGGAATAATATTTGCATGACAGTAATTTACGTTTTCTATGGGTACGGATTCTCTGGTCTAAAATTTTACTGACTTGCAAGGGGATCATGGGCTTATCCATACATCAGCAGGTCAAAAATAAACAGCAGGTTTGTGTCCTATTTAACGTGAAAATATCCCTTTCAATTTAACAGTCTGCAATACAAATTGGCAGTCTGATTGCTAGCATTTGAAACACCACCATTCATTTGTACTTTTCTTCTCCCTTTTCATTTTCTCTTTTTTTTATTCACTTGATAAAGCAATGACATTCATTGACAAGTACTAATTTATGTCAAACAATTGTTTAAAGATCATTCAGAGTTACGTCTAATTCATAACGTATTTTTTTGAGATAATACACAGGTACATCTGGGACCCCCTTCAGCCCCGAACCTGTTTTTGCATTCGATGTGTTAGATTTTGCTCAAATAACTTTTTTTTAATTTTCTTTCTTTCTTTCTTTCTTTCTTTCTTTCTTTCTTTCTTTCTTTCTTTCTTTCTTTCTTAATCTGCTTACCCTCCCGGGTTGATTTTTACCTCGGACTCAGTGAGGGATCCCACCTCTACCGCCTCAAGGGCAGTGTCCTGGATCGCGAGACTCTGCGTCGGGGGATACAATTGGTGGGGATGACCGGTACCTCACCCAGGCGGCCTCACCTGCTATGCTGAACAGGGGCCTTGGTGGAAGGGATAGACAAGGAAGAGAGAAGAAAGCGGTCGTGGACTTAAGTTAGGTACCATCCCGGCATTTGCCTGGAGGATAAGTGGGAAACCACGGAAAACCACTTCCAGGTTGGCTGAGGTGAGAATCGAACCCACCTCTACTCAGTTGACCTCCCGAGGCTGAGTGGACCCCGTTCCAGCCCTCGTACCACTTTTGTGGCAGAGCTCGGAATCGAACCCGAGGGGTGGCAGCTAATCACACTAACCACTACACCACAGAGGTGGACTTTTAAAAATTTACCAAATAAAATTATTATATTTCACCAAGTTGTTTTATGACTTAGCATATATGCTACATAAGGACTTGACTTTCCTACCATTATTATTTTTTCTTTAAATTTGTTTCTATTATTGTAAGTAAACAAAATCACATGCAGAGCATATGCTACATACGGACTGAGGAGGGTACATAACGTATTTGTTTGAGGATGATACACAGGTACGTCTAGTATATAATAGCCAAGTAACACACGCATTTTATAGACTGAGTGGCAAGTCACGGGAAGGGGTGTCCCATTAGAAAATATGCCGGATATGACCCCTGGGTGTCATCGAGACTAACGAGGGAACACATACATGTGTTTCACTCGGATTCGGTTGAAATTTGGTAGGAATATTCTTGGGAGGCAGTAGAATGCTTAGGTGAAAACTGCATGTCCCCAGCGCAAGTTTAAACGCCAAAATAGAACAAATAAATAGTCGTAAAATTAGAAGTGCCGCGGGAGTATCGGGGTGTGGCGGAGAGGTAGGGGGGAGTGAAGCAGCGGACGTGAGCCAACCGGGCTGTGTCGAACTGCGCCAGCAGCCAGACAGCGTATAGTTAGCGCGTTCCCCTTAACTTCTCGATTAGATGTGCAAAACGTAAATATGAAAACAGCACATGATACAAGTGTACAAAGGACTATGTTTGAACAACGATGCCAATAAGGTTTGAAAAATTCACGCCCGAGTTCCTGTTACTCGTTGTAATTAGTGCAATAGTGATTGTTTACAAAAAAAGTGGACAAGGCACAGATACTGTGTGCACCTTACAGCGCTGTCGCTTTCACAAGTATTACATTGCTTATAGGAAGGCTCTTCTTTGAAACAGTAATCGACTGGATTAACAAACTGTGAAGGTTTCTTGTTAACATAGCCACATTTGTACCAACTGTACTGCCACATGCTACGAAAACGCGGAGAGGAGAACTGGTTGTGCGTCAAACATTGCACTTTTAAAAGGTTGTTCCTTAAATGTACCTTGATGTCTAACGAGTTTAACAAAATTAAATCGTACAAAATACGTTTAAATTGCTTCCAAATGCGGAAGCCCAAAACATCTAACGGCTGGATAAGTCCAGTGGCTCCTTTCGGAATTGTTTGAACATGAATGATTTTCTTACTCCCAATCTTAGCATTTAAAATATTTTCTTTCTTCTGTCCGGTCCAGGAATCGAGAACTAAAACAGATTACTCTGGTACTAGCTCACAATAAACATCCCGTAACCATTTCTGTAAACGTTCTTTGGTCAGTTTTCCAGACTTTGAAGGCAAAGTGTACACATTTGGTGCGGTAAATAGTTTTTTTTCTATATTAGGACCAAATTTACCATTTTTTTCTTTCAACACCACTAGCAACTTCGGCAGAAGTTGTCCATCTGCCGAAATTATTGGCTGTATTGTGTAGCTATGAGTTAGTGAATTCATAGATTGTGCTTCCGCTAATACGACTTTTTCTCCTCGTTTACTATGGGTCCTGCCAGAATGGAACTCTTCATGAAAACCAGACTGATCAGCATTAAACTCGCACTCTGGGCCGTGACTTTCTATTAATTGCGATACTTCTTCCACAAACAGTGTCGTGTTACAATTAGTATCTTATTTTTCAAATTGGTAATTTTTAGATACGAATTTGCAAATTTTTCTTGATGCAATTTTGAATTTCTTTTTAAAACTCATTGCGCAGGAATGAGACGCTCGAAACGTGTCGTAGCTAACAAGACGACCGTACTTTAAGGCCCATTTTTTAATATTTATATCGTGAACAATTTTGTTTCGTTGTCTACTTTCTTTGAACTTTTGATAAGTCTTCTTCGTAACAAGTTTATTGTTTTCCCCCATTGTGCCACAGTTTTCCAGTTGTTGCTCCCACCTGTAAAGCTCTTGCCGGAAATTTAATTTACAAAACCTGTGTTTCACTGATGCGAAGCTCCTCTGTTTCCCACCTTTGTTTCGCCAATATTAGACGACCTTATTCTTATAAGTTATTGGGATTAGGCATCGTTCAGCCGTTGTTGTGGATGCAGTGTTAGGAGCAACATTTTTGGAGACGAGGTCAAATAACGGTGTTTTAATATTGTCTTCCTTGAAATCAAAGTCATCATCTGACATATCCCATGTGCCATCCATTTCAACTGTCATATCGGTATCCAAAACCCTGTCGGCAATTAGACCTGTAAAACGGAGACAAGAACGCAATTCCTGTGAACGCTTGTTTTTCTCGTAAAAGTAAATATACCAGGTGGCTCACGGACGCCGTACTTTCTACTTATAAATGTCCCGCATGCATAAGTGATGTGTGGGGTGTCTACTAACTGATTTTAAAAGGAGAACTACTGCCAACGGGCAGGTTACGTCAGAATATGAAGAGATAAGAAACAGAGTCACACTCGCAGCATGTTACTCAGCGCTGTCGGTCGAATGCACCCCTTGCATTAGTAAACATCGTTTTCGACCGCATAGTTCTAGGCTGGTGTATGCTACAGCCGCACTATATTTGCTGTCTGCATATCGGCAGTAGCTAGTGTGATCAGCAGCGGTGAATACACAGACATTATTTTAATCTGGACAATCTGGTCAGAATGCAACAGAAGCTCCAAACAGACGTATGCCTTCTACATACGTTCTTCACCGAACAGTACTAGTTTTTGTTTCATACATGCAACTCTTCCATCGAGTGGAATGTCTACACGTGTATAAATAAATAAGTTATTAGATTTCCTTTTCTACACATTTGGCGTGTCTACAAACAGTAGCGGCGACTAAGGGGCGATTGCGGAGTACACATTGCTTTTTTATTCCACTTTAGCCAACTGGAACTATAAATTATTTTAAAAAGCTGTTTCTCCTAATTCCTTCGTTTATTTTCTGTAATTATTAACATAATTATTGACGGAAATACGCACAAAATACTGTTCGTCGCCGCTAACCAATTTGAATAGCACTACGGCAAGCAATGGAGACTTTGCCTGTGCTGTGAGGAAGGGTAGTAGGGGTATATATTGTTTGCCGAGGTCGTGGCCACTGAGTTATAATTCACCCACTTGTCGCGCGCGTTCATCAGTCTGACAGTCTCTTTAGTGTCTGTTAGTTTCTTAGTGAGTATTCAAATACTAAATTATTTTTAATTGCATAATCATGCCGTACTTCTATGTAATTATACCGGGCGAGGTGGCGGTGGGGTTACGGGCGTGCAGCTCTGAGTTTGCACTTGGGAGATAGTAGTTTCGAATCCTACTGTCAGCAGCCCTGAAGATGGTTGTCCGTGGTTTCCCATTTTCACACCAGGCAAGTGTTGGGACTGTACCTTATTTAAGGCCACGGTCGCTTCCTTTCCACGCGTAGCCCTTTTCTGTTTCATCGTCGCCATAAATCCTATCTATGTCGGTGCGACGTAAAGCCAATTGTAAAAAAAAAATTCAGTTGTAATCGTATTTCAACAGGAGCTAATACCAACATTCCTAAGTTACTTCTTTGTGTTATGTTATTTATTAAGTAAATGCCCCGTAGTATGTTTGTGAGACTTGGTGAAAATTTTATTATACAGCATTGAATCAAAATCTCAAAAAAACTATTATTACGAATAGGCCTAATCCACGGGGCTGATTAATTACATTTACTTATAAAAAAGCATAATACAAACGAAATAATTTAGCCCGGTGAATGTAAAGTTGGTATTCTCTCGCGTTGAAATTATAATTACAATTAAATATATCTGTTTTTACAATTGACTCTATGTCGCACCGACACAGATAGAACTTATGGGAAGGAAGCAACCGTGCCCTTAATTAAGGTACAGCCTGAGCGTTTGCCTGGTATGAAAATGGAATACTACGGAAAACCATCTTCAGTGGTGTCGACAATGGGATTCTAAACCACTATCTCCCCAGTGCAAGCTCACAACTGCGGGTCCATAACCCCACGGCCAGATCGCTCTGTACAATTACATAGATGTACGGCATGATTATGCAATTAATAATCATTTAGTATTTGAATACACACTAAGAAACTAACAGACAATAAAGATACTGCCAGACTGACGAATGCGCGCGGCAAGCGGGTGAATTATAACTCCGTGGCCACGACCTCGGCAAAAATTTGTACCCCTACTACCCTTCCTCACAGCACATGCAACGTCCCCACTACTTGCCGTACAATAAAGAAAAGATTTAGCATATAAGACAACAAGGCTTGTAGAAATAGCTTTTTTAAAATAATTCCTAGTTCCAGCTGGCTAAAATGGAATAAATGTCATATTTACTCTACAAAGTGCGGGTGGGAGCGACTGTCCCTCCTCACCCCACCTCTTGACCGCCCCTACTGTTTGTAGACGCGCCAAAGATCCAGTAAATGAAATCTAATAACTTATTAATTTAGACACATGTAGACATTCCACTCGATAAAAGCGATGATTGAATGGAACAAAAACGAATACTGTTCGGCGAAATATGTGTGTAGAAGGCGTGCGTCTGTTTGGAGCTTCTGTTGCATTCCGACCAGGTTGTCCAGCTTAAAATAATGCCTATGTATTCAACGCTGCTGATCACACTAGCCATTGCCGATATGCAGACAGCAAATATAGTGCGGCTGTACCATACACCAGCCTAAAACTATGCGGTCTAAAACGATGTTTACGAATTCAAGGGATGCATTCGACCGGCAGTGCTGAGTAACATGCTACGAGTGTGACTCTGTTTCTTATCTCTTCATATTCTGACGTAACCTTCCCGCTGGCAGTAGTTCCCCTGTTAAAATCAGTTGGTAGACACCCCACACATCACTTATGCATGCGGGACATTTATAAGTAGAGAGTACGGCGTCCGTGAGCCCCCTGGTATATAAATACATTGATCTACTTACGATATAATTCCAATCCCAAATTCCTTTCATCTTCAGAAAATGGGGTGTCTTTTTTTACACTCTGGAAAACAATTCTGAAGCCACACTACTACATTCCACGGATTGAATAACTTATGTAGTGGGCGTTTTGTTGTATCTAGGTGTAAAAAATTAATTATTAACATACTTGGTTAAAGTAAATATACAGTCACCATTCATAAAAAAGACTATAAGAACGTCAGATTTTACCTGTCATTGTAAGAACGTTGTCTCATCGGACGCCTAATCAATGTGCACCTCTTGATCTGCTTTGACGTTTCTAATCGGGAAGATACGAGGTATGTGCGAAGTGCGGTGTAGTAAAGAAGAGTGGCCGGGAGGGTGGGGGTGGGTGGTCATTCATTCGACTCAAACGAGCAGCCCGACTATACGCTGCTTACGTCCGCTGCTTCGCTCCTCCCTACCTCTCCGCCACACCCCGATACTCCCGCGGCACTTCTAATTTTTCGACTATTTATTTGTTCCATTTTGGCGTTTAAACTTGTGCTGAGCACATGCAGTTTTCACCTTAGCATTCTACTGCCTCCCACGAATATTCCTACCAAATTTCAACGGAATCCGAGTGAAACACATGTAAGTGTTCCCTCGTAAGATACTGAGGTTGACAGCTGGCGTCACTAAACTGGCTCGCATCTCCAGTGAATCCATCAGGGAGGGGTTTGGAGTTGTCGTTGCCGCGATTCAAGAAAAAATGAGCGAGAGTCGTTAACGATGATTTGGACATGTAGTAAAGGCAGACGCCGACATTATCATGAAGAAGGTTTACATATTAGAAGTCGCCAGCAGATGATAAAAAGGACGACCAAAACAGCGATGGGCCTATACCCTTCACAAAGGTCTGAAGAGCGTTACTCTCCACCCAGACATAGCTCAGGACAGAACTAAATGGAGACAACGAATCCATGTAGGGGACCCCGCCAGCAGGAGGGACAAACGCTGAAGAAAAAAACGACGAAAGCATCATCCACAAAAACAAAATTGCTCAGAAAGCTCTCCTAAAAACTTAATTCAATAACTGGTTAAATAATGAAAAGTCGTGCAACAAGGTGATCGAAGTGTAGGGAAGTCTTCATGTTTTATTGTAATCTACAATACATTTAATGGATGTTACTCCCACGGTTATCGAACTAATGTCATCAAGACTCTGTAATATTACTCGCACGTGTATCGATTAGTTGCTTGTTAGAGTGGAACACACAAGCAGAAAGGAACATGTTTCAGCCCTCGAGGTATTATGGCACAAAATAACCTTCTCCATTTCTGTGCGCCTCAAATAGAACTCAGAGAGCTCTCAGCGTAATTGGCTGACTACGAAATAGCATTTGATACAAAATATCTGAAGTGGAATGTGTTCTATTATTGTTGTATTACACGTGGCTCTTCAAGAAAAAATCAAAAATAACCTGCGTTATCCAGTAGCCTACGCTCAGTTGAAACTGCAGTCGAACAACACTTCTCATGTTTCAGATTGTTTATTCATTATATAATTTAAACATCATATCTATAGGCGTTGTTTTTGGGGGCGTGATTAGTTCAGTGGCTTAGCTGCTGGCTTCCCACCAGGACGGCTAAGGTTCAAATCCCGGCCAAAACCAAAATGAGGCTGGGTGGCTCCAGCGACCCCAGAAAAACCTGGAAAAAGCTGAAGAACATTTCTTATCTGTAGACATTGTTTTATTATATGGCTTTTAGTGCCGAGGACATGTCCGGCTCACCTGTGCCTCGCGTAGAGACGACTACCGTGGTTTACAGGGTGTTTCGGGTGTTGCGGGTAACTGTACACAGTAGGTTAACGGGAGGCCGGAGAATTTATCATCACAGTTCCGTTTGTAATAAGATCTTCTTCTTCTTGTTCTTCTTCTTACCAATCCTTCTCTTCACTTCTCTATTTAAGGCGATATCTCGGTATGTTCTTGAAATATATATATATATTTGAAACTTTCTTTCGAGTAGCATATCTAGTACTTATTATTCATATATTTCAATGTACTTTACGTACGATGTGTATTATATGGATAATATGATTTTTTTCATGTACGATGTGATTCTTCCTTATTATCACTTCGTTTTATTACTCTATTAATACTATTACTGTTATTATTGTTAATATTGTTAATATTGCTTTCATCGTATTGCATCAGTAATTATTATTATTATTATTATTATTATTATTATTATTATTATTATTATACGTGAGGGCTTCGTTTGTGATTTTTGTAGTGTTTTTTGTGTTTGTTTGGAATCTGTGATTGTTAGAGATTTAGTGAGTGGCGTTTTGGAGGTGGGGGGGGGACATTTGTTATTTGACTGAATTTTGAGAATGTTATTGGGGTGCTGGGTTTCAGTTGTTGTTTTTTATATAATTTTGCTTTACGTCACACGGACACAGATAGTTCTTACGGTGACGATTGTATAGGAAGCGGCCGTGGCTTTAATTCACGTACAGTCCCAGTATAGGTTCGAACTCACTGTGTCCCGAATGCAAGCTGATATCTACGTGCCCCAAATCGCGTGGCCAGTTGCTCGGTTTTTGCATTAATTAAAATGTGCTCCGATGCTTCGTACTCTCAGTATTTGGAATTACACAGCGTTCATCTCTCAGGTGTAGCACACTGCACAGAGCCTTTCAAACAAGTACAAATAAATACCTATAAACAAACTACGAAAGTTCAAGGAGCTTCAAACTCTGGTCTTCGATTTGCTTTTTACTTGAGTTACTAGAGGACGCGTACTACTCCGCAGCACTTGTTATAAAGAGGTCAGATAAATCGTCTTGATTCATTCGTAATGTAGTGTATAACACTTCTTTCCGTACAACATTCACTGTGCTTCGATTTGCACCTTAACATTTTCAAACGATCTTGCCAGAGATAGTGCAATATACAATGGGCCGTGGCAGAATACTGGTTCCACTTTCTCAAGAGTTTGTCCTTGGGCTTTAAATGGTCATACAGAAGGCTTGTCGACTACATACCTTCCTCTCTGTACGTACGTAGACTGTTTTCTCTTAGCCAGCATGTAAGTTATTAGGAACGTTCTACCATCTGTTAAGTATATTCAGAATCTGGAAAAGGTCAGAGAATCAAAGAGTATCTAGCAAAGAATAGTATTCTTCCATCATAAGAGGAAGTCTATATTCTCCGTCTCCACTTGCTGCACACAATCACATTACTATGGATAATAATAATAATAATCGTATGGCCTCAGCTACCGTGTGCAGACATTTCAATTTGACGCCATCTGGCTGTCTGCTCGTCAATTTCGACGTTCCGTTTTACTCTAAGCCCCCACTAGATGGCAGACCGAGTAAACCGAAACTCTCTTGGGCGTCTATGGCTGAGATTTAATGAATTTTGTCGGGTAAACACCAAATGTGTCACCAGAGATCTTTTACATGCCGACATCGTACGCCATGGAGTGTCGAATGGACTTTTTTCCGCCCTTCAAAAATCCGACTACCTCTGCCGGGTTTGAACCCGCTATCTTGGGATCCGGAGGCCGACACTCTACCGCTGATCCACAGAGGCAGCTATTACTATGGATGAAAATCACATATATCAGAATATTAATGAAAGTGTTAGTCGCATAGCAACCCGCTAAGTACAGGATGTATTGCGTGTAGGGTAAGCCTTCGCCTGCAATTATTAGACATCATTTAATGATTTCATTTTATGATTACTGAAACATGGCTGAACTTTGCGAACTGCAAGTGTCTCATGATTCATCGGCAGGTAATTCCGGAGAAAATAAAACAAAAATGAAGCATATCGGACTAGTAGAACGGACGGACAGATTTGCCAAAGCTGTTTTTAGTAAACTCTTTTAATATACTGTATAGATGATGCTCACATAACCCCTAGCTAAACAGCGCTTTCCTGGCTAAAACCCGATAGGTGACGGACGTTTCACATACTTACGTTGTTGCTTCGAATTGAGTGAAAATCTACCCAAACACTTTTCTTCAAAATTGTATTTTTTATCCTCATTACATAATTGTAACAATAGATCTGGCACTTCCCTCGCTATTCCCATCAACAACTCTTCAGTGTATAATAGATCCTTCATTATGACTTGGTCATGACTTTGTAACTCACTTCCAGCTGCCATCAGGAACTATAAGTCAATATCAAAATGTAAGACTGCGTGTAGAGGTTACCTCTTGAATACCGCTTATTCTTTCGTGTGATTGGTGACGTATGTTAGATTGTGTGATTGTGGTAGGCAGGCTAGCAAACATTGCCAGTTTACTGTGTAAATGAACACAATTATTAGACATGATACTGTGTAGTCTTTTGGGCCTATGCCGTGTCAAGAAAATAAGGTGAAATTCTTTACGTTTCGCAGAGAACTGTGCTCTGCTTCCTCAGAAGAAATCTCGACTGTCCACGAGAATGGCTTCCTAAACAATGACACTATAAAATTTAGACGTTATAATAGAAGTGGATATGGTACGTTCATTCGCCACCAGATGGCTCCCAGGACGTGGCACATTCCACTTCTATTGTAACGTCTAAATTTTAAAGAGTCGTTGTTTAAGAAGCCTTTCTCGTGGACAGTCGAGATTACTTTTCAGGACGCAGACCACAATTCTCTGCGAAACGTAAAGGATGTCAACTTATTTTCTTGACACGACATAAGCCCAAAAGACTACACAACATCATATCTCTAAGTACGGCCGTGAAAACATCAATGGGAACAAAACAGTTGTTTCTTATAATTAATATTAGGTTATTTTTATTGTTATGGTATAAATGTTCATAATATTTAGCTTCAAACTCACGTATAATAATTACTGTTTATGGTCATACTTGTATTTCCATTAGGCCTACTTTCTTACGTACTGTGTTCAGTCCATTGCCTTAATTTTTTCATTTTTTTATTTTACTTGTTTTTCACTATGACCTTTCTCTTTCTTTCTCTACTTTCATGCTCCCGATTCCTTTTTTATTTTTTGAGTTTTCATATCTGTTTATAGTACATGTTCTCAAAATCTGTTATTCAGCTTAGTAATCTTTGATTTTATAAAGAATATTTTATTTTTTCTATGTATGTATTATCCTGTAATTTACAAGTATAAGTGTAAGAGAGAGCCACATGCTCTAATAAATAAATACATAAATAAATAAATAAATGTCTAAATTTGTATTAATTATACAATAATGCGATTTCATTTGAGAGCCCTTGGCAGGTCCACAGTAAATGCCATGATGACACTACTGCGGTATATATTCCAAATGATGAGTATTCGTGTTTTTGTTTTAACATGCGTTTGACGTATACATTTCATTATGTCCAAACATATCTCGTGCTCTATAATATTCCAGCTATGTAACATACACGTTTCAGATTCCAATGAAATTTCAAATACACGATGTTGATTACTCGCCAGAAGATCACGTTAAATATAAACACGCTATTTCATGTTATTGTTTTCATTCGGCCGTGGAGTATTGCCGGCTAATATTGTTCCTCTGTTGTATGAATATCAAGGCTACACTAGAATAAAGTCATTCTCATAGAGCATGTTGATATATGTAGCTGTCTGCTGCTCGAGGCGGTCATCCAGCCGGATATTAAAGGGCTCGTGGACAAAATCGTGGCGTGTGGCACTTTCATTGTTTTCTGGCGATGGTGGTTTCAGCCCTCGTCTTCATAGATATCAGATGCGGAGAAGAAGTCTTGCATGCAGTGGTGATTTAGGCTGATAATGAATTGTCCAAGAAACCTATTCTCCCCAGCGAGCGTCAAGTTCCCTCGCCCACTTGCATACATCCTCACAAGGTTTATATCCGACCGACTCCGTAACGCTTGATGTAAATCCATAAAAAAACCACCAATGAACGATGTTGTGTCCCGGTGTCAAGTAAATTAGGGATCAGAAATTAATAGTCTCCTCTAATGATTGGAGTGAATAGGGAGAGATGGACTACCACGAAGTGATCAGATTAGAGACTTGGCCTTTTACAGTGAGTTTCTCTCATCGCGCCCAGCTTATTCACCTCCGTTGACTCATCACTTTCCGTTTCACAGCACAGCAACAGCACGGGAATGCCCGCACTTCTCAGTTCAGGTCCGTGCTTAGAACGTGTATTAATTGTTGTTCTGTCACTCCAACTCTTCTCGAGTTGTAAAGTGTTACTTCGGGGTATAATTCTCATAATGCCTCCACATGTGTACACAGTAGAGAAAAGGGTATTTATGTACGATAATTATGTGAAAACAGATTCTTGCAGGGAAGTCCTTAGGCGATTGGTAACACAATTTTCAGGTGTTCTCCCTCCTCTTCGAATAGTGTTAAAAACGTGTACTTAACGAGGAAAAAGTAAATGCAATCACAGAAAGATTAGAACATACACCTGCAAAATCCCTAAGATGACTTGGACAAGAATTCTGGGTTTCGAAGAACTCGACATAGCAGGTTACCAAAATGTTAAAATAGGAACCCTTACACGTCGGAGGAACTGAAATAAATATGCGGATAGAAATGTGTGGATGCAGGAGAAACACATTTCCAGCATCCCCTGTCATAAGGTATGAGCTTATTTTCTTAATGACTAATTTTCTCAATTCTTATTTTCTTAATTTTAATTGTTATCTGATGTGATGCACGAATAAAGTGGGCGGAGTGCTGTGCTTGTTGCTATGTCGCGGAGCGGGCAGTGATGAGTCAACGGGAGGCAGATAAGCTGGGTGCACCTGCCGGCCAACCGATAAGAGAAACACACTGGGTAACAATCTATAATGAATCTATAATGAATATGTACGGTAAATATCTTACGGATTAAGCATAAAAGTGGCGTATATAATTTAATTAATAATCTTCCCTTGGAATTATTTAACACTTCACTCATTAAAACTAAATGACACGTCATTCTATGGATATTTTGGTTATTCTAAGAAAATATATTATATTTCCATTCATACCTGTTCTTATAATATTATGAACACATTAATGATGTGTAATAACTAGGGCTCGGACGTTTAGAAAAAGTAATATTTTTTTCTTTGTCTCTATTTTCTTGCCCGATTGGATTTTGGTGAAAAGCAAGTGATTATGGTCACAATGAAGTGATTTGTATTTGTCATATAAATGCATATTTTTGCTATTTTTTATGATAAGGTCATATTTTGAGCTATTTTTTGAGTAGAAACATCATATTTCGGCGGTTTGACGACAGCTGTAGCAGTGCAAAATCAACTTATCGAATGCGAACAAGTGTTCACAAAATATGAATCTTTTCATACACTTCAGTTCCAGCCACGGAGAAGAATGAAAGAGGAATGTGAGTTTGCGCTATAGGCCCTCCCGCCCTACCGTAATGTATTGAAAGACATCTACTTACCGGTAATTCGTTTCGTGGTACTCAATTTAAACTTTAACGCATTTGAATAATATTAATGAAATCTGGGCTGAAACGTTCCAAAATATTTTTAAAACGTAGATTAATTTCTAGTTTTCTCGTATTAACCTTCAATTCACGATGCAAAAATGTCCTGACGTTCAAAATGTTGCGTGATCTGATAATCTTAGCGAACTTAGTACTTTATAGATATGTATTCACGAATGTTTGATAAGTGAATCAAGGACAATTGACTGTGACAAACTGCTGAACATGTATATTCAGAAAATCAATATGAAAATAAGAATAAATACAAATATGTATCATTGGAATTACCGTTTCGATTTATAATTTATTTTTAAATGTCCATATTTAGATTAACCATTTTCGAGTCATATTTTGTAATTTTTGAGTCATATTTAGTCACATTCGAGGTCATATTTGCTTGCTTATTTGGGCTACATTTATGTCCTAAACATCCGAGCCCTACTAATAACGGTATTTTCCCCAAAACTCTTGGTTAAAGTATTATTTCCTTATGGAACTGTATCTACTCTACTCCACGCCATTCTTCACTTACCGTTATTTGGGCAAACGTTGTGAAACAGGTTTTACTGAAACAGAACAAAGAATGGAATCAGGGGATGGGACCAATGGAGGACTTTTCTCCGAAATGGGACTAGGAAATAAGTCCCATCGAAATACCTCTCGTATCCATCATCCATAAAGTATCTTTGGGATACTCTGTCTCAGAGTGATGAAGAAATTCTTATCGCAGAGAATCGGACGATACTGCTATGAAGATGTTGAATTAAGTGTATGTTAAATGCCAAGTACAACAGAGAACACTTGATAAAACCTTCTCACTCGTACATTCCCTCAGATAAACGGAAAAGAAAAGAATCATGTATATATTTTGGGTTTTAGAATACGAGGCAGCGAGTAGCCTCTTACGACGTGCAGGGGTACAGATAATGCATCCATTGACTCCATCTACAGCGGAGATAAATATGAGTGTATCCACAAAAGAATGGTAAGGCTCATGAGTTTGAAAAAATGGAAGACATTCTACACCTCGTAAATATAGTATTATTATTATTATTATTATTATTATTATTATTATTATTATTATTATTATTATTATTATTATTATTATTATTAATAATAATAATAATAATAATAATAATAAACGGTGTGGGCTTAGAGCAATTTTGTTACTTTCATTGATCTGTCTCTGTCTTATCCTTGGCTTTGACAATATGAAAGTGACTGAGGTATGAGCGATGCTAGTAATGTCAATCCTTATGCAGCCAGTCCCTGCTATGAATGGTGTGAAAATGTTGCTCATAGGGTCGGTTGGTGCATACTACATTTCAGTGGGCTTGGCAGACTGATGGGTAATAGCAACTTCTGGCTCGGTGAGGAAAGCAACGGGAAACTACTTCGCTCCTCATTTCCCTAGTACGCCTCTTCAGTGATGCCTAGGCCATTTATAACAGCCGTTGGCGGAGCTGTTAAGGATCCAACCAGCGTTAGGGCTGAAGACTGAACATACACACATGCATTATTATTATTATTATTATTATTATTATTATTATTATTATTATTATTATTATTATTATTATTACAGCGATATGCCCATCTGTGGAGTGCGATGGAACTTATTTAGTTGATGTTGATTTCTTCTTCTCCCAAAATCTCTTCATCTGGGCACTGAACATTTTCCTCCACTCTTCAGTCCATGATTTTTTGATCCTGGTGTTCATTTTCTCAGCAAAATGGTGGTTGTTGAACACTTTTTTGAACTCGAGTCGATCTTGAAAAATTTTCTGTAGGATGTCAATTTCCTGAAGATTTTTTGCATTTTACTAAGCCAGTTTTTCTTGACTTTCATTGAGAGAGCAAGTTTGAGAATCCTTTTGATGAGCCTGTTATTGTTCATTCAGATAATGTGGCCATAGAACGTTCATCCCCTTTCCCTGATTGTGTCAGTGATCTTTTCATAATGCTAATAAAGCTTCCGAAAAGTCCGTTTCATACAGATTCCCTCTGAGTAGGTTGGACCAAAAATGTTCCTCAATATTTCCCTATCCTATTTCACTATGTCATTAAAAAGGTTTCTTTTTTTCAATTTGCTTTACGTCGCACCGACACAGATAGGTCTTATGGCGACGATGGGACACGAAAGGCCTAGGAGTGGGATTGAAGCGGCCGTGGCCTTAATTAAGGAACAGCCCGAGCATTTGCCTGGTGTGAAAATCGGAAACCACGGAAAACCATCTTCAGGGCTGCCGACAATGATGTTCGAACCCACTATCTCCCGGATGCAAGCTCACAGCTGCGCCCCGTAACCACACGGCCAACTCGCCAGGTCTTTAATAAGTGATCTTCCTCCAGTGATCAAGGTTTTCAAGGCGTACAGTGCTTTAGGTTTGATAAATGAGTTGTAATGTCTTAATTTTGCGTTCATGGATGTTGAGTTTTTGTTGTGTCTGTTCCAGATAAGTCTATAGGCCTTCTGGAATTTTGAGATCCTCTCCTTATTTGCTTCACGATTCAACCTTCAGGGCTGAATTACTTCTATGTACTTGAACTCATTCACTTGATGAATTTTCCCGAATTTAATCTTAATAATAATAATAATATTGCTATTTGCTTTACGTCCCACTAACTACTCTTTTACGGTTTTCGGAGGCATCGAGGTGCCGGAATTTAGTTCCGCAGAAGTTCTTTTACGGGCCAGTAAATCTATCGACACGAGGCTGGCGTATTTGAGCACCTTCAAATACCACCGGACTGAGCCAGGATCGAACCTGCCACGTTGGGGTCAGAAGGCCAGCGCCTCAACCGTCTGAGCCACTCATCCCGGCGAATTTAGTCTTTAGATTATTATTATTATTATTATTATTATTATTATTATTATTATTATTATTATTATTATTATTATTATTATTCGAGGTAGAGGTAGCGTACCTGATTCTTATTCCAAAGACCTGGGTTCGTTTTCCGGCCAGTTCAAGGATTTTAATTCTGGACTAAGGAGTACAACGGGGTTCACTTTATACGAGATTTTCTGAAGCTCTTCGTTACAGGAAGAAAGTGCACAATAACAAAATGACGCTACTGACCAAGTATGCATAGACGAACAATAGTTGTCATTGTTACAGTGGTGTCGTGAACATTGATGAGACTGATTCGAGATGGACCCTAAGCATAAAAATATTTCCATGTTAAAAATACATAAAAGGTCCTTTCTTGTGAAGAAATATAGTGTACTGTCGCTCAAAAAGAAAAAGAATGAGCGTTGGTATTGTGTAAGTCCTGGCAGGTACACTTTTCTCAGAGACAATTGAACCTATAGATTTTTTTTTGTTGTGAGTATCCATAAATTTAGCATTAATGATAATTAACTGTCATAAAATATTAAATCCCAGGGACGTATAACACCACGCCACACATTTTCTTTCAGAGCGACTATACATCTTGCGTGATACGCTTACATTGCAGTGCTGCATAATTCATATTGCATAGACAAACGCCTGGACGTAGAGTGTGTAGGCGACCATCATAACGCAGCTGTCAAGCAGGTATGTATAGCCTGCCCCATCACAAAAGAATGATGGGTGGTTCTGCGTCGCAGTGTAAATTACTTCGATAACCATCAATATACCACAGTTCTGAGGTATCTAATAACTATACCTCGGATTTTTAGGTGGTGATAGGTTAGAATGCAAAGAAATTCGGTTTGTAGGAAGTGTGATGCAACCCGTTGTTCCACAGTGTAGTAAGAGTAGCATAAATTCAAGGAGTTCTATAGGCTGTACCCCTAATATCTATGCAAATCTCATAGCATAACCGTTGTACAGTGGAGGGTATACTTGTTACTGGCTTAAGTAAGTTTGCATTCTAACCTATCAGCACCTAATAATCCGGACTCTACTTATAACTTACCTAATCCGTAAACTAAATCAAATATTCTTCTTTTTCCTTGGTATGTTTCTAGGCGGTAGAGTTCTTCCAACGTTAGCTGTAAGCCTGGATTGAGTAGATCGTGAGTTCGAATCCCACTGTGGGTAACTCTGGAAATAACTTTCCTTAGTTTCCCAAGCCAGGAAAACACTGGGGTTGTACCATAACTAAGGCCGTGCCTGCTCCTTTCCTAGTTGTAGCCAATGTTATCCTATGGTCGCCAAAGAACTGGGAATGGTATTGCGACGTTGAACGAACATTCGCACACGGGATCTTCTGAACGTCAGGCACTGCGCTTGGGATTACGGAACTACTGTTTATATATTTCATACTTGTTTACAGCACACTATTTCTTGTTGTGTAATAGTGAGAAGTGAAGTAAACACGAAAGTTTATTTCTTATTAATAAATGCCTGTCGCATAAAGAAAGGGCCTAGTCCTATGAAAATTTAAAAACATGTATCTCATATTGACAATTAGATCTTATTTTTATTGCTTGATGAATTAACATGTGGTACCGAAAATTTTCGAAGTCCCCTTCCCACTCATATGAAATTTTGTTCAAAATTAGAAAATATATATAAATGTCCACTTTTGATAAGCAAAATGGCAGTGATGACTGTGTTTCGCTCTTACCAACTTTGTAACGTTTAGACAAAACAGTGCAAACATGGCCTCACTACAAGTTCTGTTGCTATTTGCTTTACGTCGCACCGACAGATAGCTCTTATGGCGACCATGGGACAGGAAAGGCCTAGGCATTGGAAGGAAGCGACCGTGGCCTTAATTAAGGTACAGCCCCTGCATTTGCCTGGTGTGAAAATGGGAAACCACGGAAAACCATATTCAGGGCTGCCGACAGTGGGGCTCGAATCCACTATCTCCCGATTACTGGATACTAGCCGCACGTAAGCGACTGCACACTCCAAGTTTACCCCTGGCGTAGCGTACACTCATCGAGCACCGAGGTAAGACATTTTATTTATCGTGGCAGAGTACGGGACGAACTCGCTTTGTTACACTTAACCAGCCTTGACCTAAATCATTATTAATAATAACAACTGCGTTTCTCCGAAAACCGTGGGGCGTGAAAACAATAACATTAAAAAGCTGTTTTTAAAACATTGTTAATAATAATACAAATTTGGAGTTTGAAATCAAAACAGGGGTCATACAAAGTGATAGGCTATCTCCGCTTCTCGTCAGTTGTGGTTTGGATAAAACCATCCGCGAATAGCAAAATGAACTGGACAATAAAAGACTCCTCAACCAAGTATATATTAGAGAATCAAAATATGGCATCAAGATCAACTGCCTTGCATTCACAAATGACATCGCGATCCTGTTTAGAAGCACTAACACAGCTGCAGAACAACTGAATATACTGAAGCAGGAAGCAGGTAAACAGGACTCCAAATTTCTCTCGAGAAACCAAATATCAAAACAGCCCTCATCACTTGAATACAGATCATGGTGATAGAATGAATTCACATTTTCAAGTACCTCGGAGAAATCTCACAGCTGAAAACTAGCGAGAGAGAAGCTAACTACACCAGGGGAGAGAAGATATCACTGCTTTTCGTAGGACACATGCTCTGTACAAGAGGAAAGCCATCTCAAGGCGAGCTAACCTAAGACACTACAACACAGTGATTAAAACAGAGTGCCTGTACGCTAGTGAATGCCTCCGAATGTCGCGAGTAAGAAAAGCCGATAAATTTGAGAAGGTCCTCCGCAATATAATGGGTCCAATAATCGTGTTTGGCCAGTGTAAATTACAAGTAAGGGGAGAAATATACCAAGAAAGTGAAAAATGATTAAGACAATGAAGAAAATAATACTCAAATTTACGGACATCTGTTTAGAATGGACGAGAAGAGGATGACGAAACATACTTTTAAAATACTTGACAGTAGATCTAAAGTATCCGACAAATGGGTAAGGAAGGATTTTGAGCAGTCTGGATTAAATCGGGAAGACATCCTAAGCCGAACAAAGTATAGATCAGTGATGGACAGCTTCAGAGGCTTCCATGACGAACATAAACTGAATAGGGAATGGACATAGGAATAGTGATGTCCATTATATGAAGAATATAAGACAAGGAAGCATTGAAATTCACACACGCAATAGTTATTACATCCCTCCACATAGGGTTGGCGTTAGGAAGGGCATCCGGCCTTAAACCTGGACTAAATCCGTGCAATGTGCAGACTCCAAGTAAACTGGGAAAAGGCCAGGCTGTACCATATGAATATGAAAAAGAAATATAACAATAGTATACTGTAAGTATTAAAGCCATCTAAGTCAGTAATACCAAAACAAAACCGCATGACATATAACCAATTCTGTACATAAGTTGGCCGTACGATTAGGGGCACGCAGCTATGAGCTTGCATTCGGGAAATAGTGGGTTCGAACCCCCAATGTTGATAGGCCTGAAGATGATTTTCCATGTTTTCCTCTTTTCACATGTTACACGTTTCTTATTTAAGGCCACCGTCGGTTCATTCCCACTCTTAATGCTCTCCTATCCCATTGTCACCATAAGACTTATCTGTGTCAGTGAGACGTAAACTAAATTGTAAGACACGAAGTACACACATTACAAGGGATAAATTTCATATGTAAGCCCCTATTGTCACCTTAACAGCGTCTCGGTATTCTCAGGTAAAAATTCCACCTTTAATATACACTTGCTTTTATTCTTTCCAAAATAACATTATTTTGGTAAAATGAACATGTTTCATCGTATTGCAACATCTTCAGCCATAATCGTAAGACAAAGAATATAGAACCAGGATACATTAAAATTCATACGTTAAAAAGCACTGGATTATTTCCTGATATGTTCTGTCCAATGTCGATTAAAAACATAACTTGTATGCAATTGGTGTTGAGAAATGTATAGAAAGAGTCGCTGAAGTCCTTTATACAAGTTTTTTGTTTCTTTTGTATTTAAAGGTTTAAATTTTACCTGAAAATACCATGAGAAAGTACATGCCTATCATGTATAAGTGAAGGGAGAGAAATCCCCTCTTACACGAACAGAAATATCTCTACTGCGGCGAGGTGAGTAGATTTTCTCTGTCCACGACTGTACCTTTTGACCCATATATCAAAACCCTTCCTACTGTCAAACTTAAATACTTGACAGGCCAGGTAATTGATCCCAACCCTTCGAGTACGGCAGTTAATAATGCTAATCGTTACATTACAGACTTGGGTACTTCGCCCGTCAAAGAAACATGGCATTTTCCCAGCAAACAAACTCCGCACTGTAGTCGGGTCGACCAAATAATTGTTCTGTAAATTTCACCAGAATCATTTCAACTCGCGGGGGAAAGTACAGAAATATATCGGTCATCGCGAACTGTTAGAATTGAGCACAAACCTTTAGAGCCCAAATTATTTAACTTATATTGGACGAGGTGCTACATACCAAGCTGCCCGCCAGCACCTTAATTTCTACTTATAAGTGCCCCGCATTCACTAATGATGAACGGGATGCCTAATAACTGATTTTCACAGTGGTATTACAGCCTTTCGTTGGTTACGTCAGAATACAAAGAGAAAACAACTGGAAGGGCACTCGCTGCATGTTCCTGAGCGCTACCCGTCTAATGTGCCCCTTGCCTTAGAGCGCCTCGTTTTCGAACGGTCATTAGTATGCTGATATTTGGTTCAGTGGCACTACAGTTCATGTCAATATATATAGAATGGCTGGTGTGTTCAGAATAATTTTAATCTTTGGAGAATCTGGACGGAATGCAGCTGAAACTCGCAGACGGTATGCACAGGAGTTTCCAAATTGCCAACTGCTATCTACACAAGTATTTCACCGAACAGAGTTGCAATTAAGATCTAATGGATCGTTCAAGGTACATACCACATACAAGTAACTCTTCGGTCTGTACGTGAATACATTAATGAGTTATTAAACTTTATTTTCTGCGCCTTTGGCGTATCTACAAATTAACCCTGTAACAGAACGTGTGTAGTAAAATGTCTGCTATTTGTTTCACATCACAAATACAGCACGCTGTAGGCATCCCATTCATCATTAGTGCATGCGGGACACTTATAAGTTGAAATCACGGAGCTGGTATATTTAATATTTCCAGGCATTCTTCCATTCAAACATTTTGTGGCATTAAAAGATACATTTAATTCTGTTAAACACGGAAATAAATTTAAATCCTGTAATCGAAATTCCCTACTGATAAGAGTATTCTTGGTTATAAAGCACGTCGGGAGGGAAAGGAAATTATTGCAATGAACAGAGGTAGAATAAAGTAGCAGGTTTGAAAGCACACGAGACAAATATTAGGTCTAACTAAATTAAAATAAGCAATACAGAGCTCACGAATATAAGCAGAAATTGCCCTCCAGCTACTTCTCAGAAGAATTTCTCCTCGTTAGTTCAGCCAGGAATAATTAAACCATATTTATACAGAGTATTTTCTCTGCATTTTAACAGAATATGAACAGCAAATTAATTTAATTTGCATGAACATAAAATATAGAGTCTTGTTTATCCTGTCAGTCCCGAAATGATTGTATAGTTCAGATTGTTTAGTAGTTGAGCGGCTTCAGTGTTAGCAACAAGCTCTTAGAAATATGAGATAAATCACCATCATCTCATGTGGCTTCGAAAATGAATTATAAATGGCTGAATAATAATAATAATAATAATAATAAGAATAATAATAATAATAATAATAATAATAATAATAATAATAATAATAATAATGTATGTTCAGCACTTGCTCCGTTTCTCTAAGGGGTCAGGTATGAAGTGAGATGTATCTTCGTAGCGATTTCTTACGGCCGGATGCCCTTCCTAACGTCAGCCTCATCAGAGGAGTTAATGAGATGAAATGAATGACGTGATATATGATATTATTGAGGTGGAGGGTAAACCCTTGTGCCCGCACGTAGCCTACACCTTTCACATAACACTAAGGGGTCTACTCGAAGCTTAATATCCCCATCCAACGGACGAATCAAGATCAACAGCGCCATGTTCCCTCACTCTATAGGAACACTGCGGAGAGGTTTGGAATTGAATCCAGGCTTTTGGGAGGAAATCTAGTGATAGGAAACTGTATACCACAACCTCTCCTCTCCTACCCTGTCGGCCAACATTCTGATGGTGATTCTGACCGAACGAGTTGGCCGTGCTGTTTGGGAAATAGTGGGTTTGAAACCCACCGTCGGCAGCCCTGAAGACGGTTTTCCGTGGTTTCCAATTTTCAGTCCAGGCATATGCTGAAACTGTACCTTAATTAAGGCCACAGCCGCTTCCTTCCCTCTCCTATCCCACTGTCGCTATAAGACATATCTGTGCCGGTGCGATGCAAAGCAAATTTGTATTGCAAAAATGTTCTACTAACGAGACTTTAATCGGCTTGACGCCTTATCGATCGTAACTACCAGTGGCCTAGTAGTATTAACAGATTTAAATATTATGTTTCATGCTTCAAAGGGTTACATTTGGATTATGAACGATATGACATCCTGAATTTCAATTGTTCACCTACGACTGCTTGACCTACTTTATAGTCGTTTACTAGTAATAATGAAAAGTAAACAGCATGTTTGATTGTATTACTCAGAATCTAGCGAATCAGTACTATGTACTGACTGTTAATTACCGACCGTGTTTATCATACACAGGAGTACTAAGTGCAAATTTTGTTTTGATTCAAGAATCTGAATACTGGTGTTGGGTGACAAAGAACTATTCCACCTTTTTCTGCTACGAAACGATGGGGCATGTGTTCATGACCAGTTCAATAATAATAATAATAATAATAATAATAATAATAATAATAATAATAATAATAATAATAATAATAATTTTCTACAATAATAGTAATGGAATTGCGTACTTCTGTACCTACGTATATATTTCCGTTTAATGAAATTTTATGAATTCAAATTCAAGTAACAACTACTGTCTTATTTATGATTTTACTTTAGAAAGAATGATATTATTTTGCTATTTGTGTTTCCCAATTTGTATATTAAAGATCAAAAGCTGCCTCTGTGTATCAGTGATAAAGTGTCGGCCTCCGGATCCCCAGATATCGGGTTCATACTCGGCTGAGGAACTTCTTCCTGGTTTGAACCCTCTGTTTTGGGAGACGGATGCGACACTGAAGCACTGAAGCAGTTATTATTTTTATTTTTTATTTTTTCATTTTCTCTGTTTTTAATAAGTTGCTTTGCGTCGCACCGACACACATAGGTCTTATGGTAACGATGAGATAGGAAATGGCTAGGAGTGGGAAGGAAACGACCGTGCCCTCAATTAAGGTACAGTCGCAGCTTTTCCCTTATGTGAAAATGAGAAAATACGGAAAACCATCTTCAGGGCTGCCGACAGTGGGGATCGAACTCACTATCTCCCGGATGCAAGCTCAAAATGCGCCCCCATAACCGCACGTCCAACTCACCTGGTTTTCTATAGTTTACAACAGGGCGAAATCACCCAATTACAGTAAACCTACACAAATTTTCTTTTAGCATCGTGTTAATTTAATTAGACTATAATCTAACCTTAAACTCTTTCTATCATACATATATTGCAACAGTTCCACTTAGAAAATTTAATTAATTACCATTATGAACTTTACAAAGGTGAAAAATGAGGGTATCCTATTAATTCAATACAATAAATATTCCGTCATTAGACGGAGTAAACAAATTTAAACATGTTTCAGCTCGTTTGAGCCATCTTCAGTGAAAAATGAGGGGAGATTTGAAATAATTACATAATATAAGTTTTTAAAATGCTAAAAAACATAATGAAGGAGCAAATGATAAAACAAACTAAAGAGAGCCTAGACGGAAACAAAATTAGTACAAATATACAATCTTTACATCAATATGCGGAGCAAAAGAACAACTCACTGCGACAAAATTCAGTGAAAAGGTGTTAATTTAAAACAATAATAATTGAAACTAAAAACTGTGTTAACCTAAGAAAACACATGTGCTATTTTCGTTCATTTCCGTCTGCATCGTTTGTTTTTCATTCCTTTGTTTTCTTAGGTTAACACAGTTTTTAGTTTCAATTATTATTGTTTTAAATTAACACCTTTTCACTGAATTTTGTCGCAGTGAGTTGTTTTTTTGCTCCGCATATTGATGTAAATATTGTATATTTGTACTAATTTTGTTTCCGTCTAGGCTCTCTTTACTTTGTTTTATCATTTGGTCCTTCATTATGTTTTTTAGCATTTTTTAAACTTATATTATGCAATTATTTCAAATCTCCCCTCATTTTTCACTGAAGATGGCTCAAACGAGCTGAAACATGTTTGAATTTGTTTACTCCGTCTAATGACGGAATATTTATTGTATGGAATTAGGGGGATACCCTCATTTTTCACCTTTGTAAAGTGAAAACCGTCAATACGGAATGATTATAATATCTTGTAATACAATTATGGAACTAAATAAACTAAATTAACATCGTCACAAAGAGTCATGTAAGTCTCTTGTCACTGTGGTGAAAATATTTAAGAACTGTATGATAGACAGAGTCAGGTCTAGTGTTTACTCCTTCAGGACAGCTCTGTTGTAACTGTTACTCCACCTGTAAAGCGAAGAATTGTTGTGTGAGGTAGTGTGTGCTTGAATGTAGTATTTAGCCGTGAGTTTACACGAGGTACGCAAAAATGCATCCTGGATAAAAATTCTGAGTTGCCTACGGCACTGTTAACAATTTTGTGGAGGAATTTAGCATCAATAATTTTTTCTACCCTCCCCTGCGAACCATGTGAACTTGCCGCAGTGAGGAGGCTTGAGTGTCCCAATGAAGCAGATAGCCGAACCGCAGGTGCAATCATATCGGATGGGTATCTGTCCAGGGTCTAAACTAACGAATGGTTCATCGAAAGGGGGGTAGCAGCCTTCCGGAAGTTGCAAGGGCTGCAGTCTAGATGATTGACTGATATGGCCTTGTAATAATACTCAACATGGCTTAGCTGTCTTAATATTGCTACAGCCGTAACTAACTCCCGAGAAAAATATACAAGCAGAGTAGAACAGGTCAGCACAGGATAGGGTGGCATCGAAAACTGTATCAAACCAATCTATGGACTGATGACTCAAACAACAAAATTTTTCTACGTTCTTCCAGGCTAATCATGTTGATATTCTATAACAGATGATTGTAGGACACCATTAAATGATAAACGTCATTTATAGTCATGATACTGTATAGGCTTTTGGGCTTGTGGTTATAAAATATCATGTCTATAAGTACGGGCCGTGAAGTAATTAATGGCATCATTTATAGTCTAAACAGTTTACAAAACCTCTCTGGAGCATTTCAGTTAACCTGATATAATTTTCGCACCTCGGGCTCCATACTCTTATTTGTGTGTGCCATGACTGACTTCGCCTTCGAGAATGATTTTGCACTTCTGATGATGAATCCTAGTGTTCGGTATTCCTTACCTGTTATTTTTCTTACGTGTGAAGTGAAAGTAAGACCCCTGTCAAGCATCACCCCAGATCGTTCGCCTCATTACATTCCCTTAGCGTGCTCAGTCCCACCTGTTTATTTGTACCTCCTAGTGAACTACACTGATACATTATTACATTTTAATTTATTTAATTACTCAATCCAGAAGTAACTCTCGACTCTGGTCACATTTTAATGGGCGATCAGAAAGAATTACATACATTTTTGAGTTTTCAAATATTTTTACCCAACATTGACTTATAACGGGAAAAGGATCACTCATCATCGCAGGATGTTATTTGGCCCTACCTGAAATACGCCGAATCATTAAGAGTTCACTATTGAGGCTCACCTCTCTGTCGCTTTCTACCCATCTGTCCCTTTCTATACAGCTTAACCTTCTGTTTGACATAAATCTATATATATATATATATATATATATATATATAAATTTCTAGACCGATTTCGCTGAAATTTTCACAGTTTGTTCTTATTACATCTGAGAGGGATTATGAAGTAGTTTGAACGAAATCTGATTGGTAATTCGGCACTAAAGGGTGAAAAATAAAATAGGGGAAGATAAGCAAACCGCAAGACAATTCCGATCAGCGGGTTGCCTACCGAACAGTATGTGAAGATTATGATGTGTTCCTTAAAACTTATTTCTGGGTGAAAAATAAAATAGGGGAAGATAAGCAAACCGCAAGACAATTCCGATCAGCGGGTTGCCTACCGAACAGTATGTGAAGATTATGATGTGTTCCTTAAAACTTATTTCTGCTTTTATCAAATAGTGTGGGGGCAGGATACCCCTCACAGCCCAAGGGGAGAGGTTGAAATATAAAAGTAATCGAAAATGACCGATATTAGTGTCGTATATGCTGAGGTAAATAAATGTACACAGGCAGGACAACATCTGTCGGGTTTTGCTAGTACTGTATATATTTCTAAGAAAGATAATTGTAAGAAATTACAGATAACGATTAGGAGATGTAAAAATCCGTCTTTGAGACCACTGAAAGCATATACAGGGTGGCCCACTTAAACGTTTCACCACAGATATATCTGGAACAACAAGAGATAGTGAAAAATGACTTTCACAGGCATGAAGGCAGGGAAGGGGTTAGTTAAAGTAAATATTATGAGCCAGTCTAAAACGTAGGAAAATAGTATTTTCAACATCAACTTACGTTTTTTAAAATTGAAAACCTGTATTATTTCGTAAGCAATCGTTAATATGAAAAATAACGTAAGTAATGGCGTTTATTTCAACGCAATAGGTCGATTACATTCCGAGATATTGCAACGTGAAGTTGACGCTTGAGATAAACGAAACGCGCAGCAGTTGCACATCCCGAGAGTCACGCGCGAACCTCACGGTCCTCTTACTCGCGATATGATTGCCGTACTACAATGCGACAGGCGCTATACTTAATGCTATTTGCACTGCTATCAAGAGGGATGAAAATAAGAGCATTTCGTTACAGTAACTTTGCTGTACGAATTATGTACATTCTGAAGTAGTACAGTACAGAGTACTGCAATGTACTGTGTAGGTAAACAAAACACGCAAGAGAGAAACCGTTTTGCTGTGGCAAGAAACCCTTCTTTTATTTTCATCCCTATTGATAACAGTGCAAATAGCATTAAGTACAGCACCTGTCGCATCGTAGTACGGCAATCATATCGTGAGTAAGAGGACCGTGAGGTTCGCGCGTGACTCTCGGGATGTGCAACTGCTGCGCGTTTCGTTTATCTCAAGCGTCAACTTCATATTGCATTATCTCGGAATGTAATTGACCTATTGGGATGAAACAAACGCCATTGCTTGTGTGATTTTTCATGTTAACGATTGCGTACGAAATAATACAGGGTGTCCATTAAAAAAACGTAAGTTGATGTTGAAAATACTATTTTCCTACGTTTTAGACAGGCTCATAGTATTTATTTTAATTAGTCCCTTCCCTGTCTTCATGCCTGTGAAAGTCATTTTTCAATATCTCTTGTTGTTCCAGATATATCTGCGATGAAAGGTTTAAGTGGGCCACCCTGTATATGAAAAAATACACTTATCTATACGTTAAATTTAAGTTTGTTTGTAAGGCTCCACTGCACAATATCATCAAGATCTCTTTGAGAAGCAAGCAGTCATAATTTGAAGTAATTGGCAGGAATATTTGAAAGTCATCAGGGAACAAAAGACGTTTAGATTTTTTATACATTTATGGAGATCATGTATGAAGGTCAGGAACATGATTGGTGTCAGGTTAGAGCCTTGGTAAATTCCAGAACTGACTGTGTATACCATGCAAGAGGTCCCGAGTTACTGGATATACTGTTTTCTGTTTGATAACAAAGTTCAAAAAAATCAGAGCATTGTTTGTAAGAATCGAAGTCTTTACGCTATCAAAAGTTTTATTTCAAAATCTGACACTAAACAAGTGACAATGAATATTGCACACTTCAAGTATTCGTTCAGGATATTTTAAGTTCATATTTTTCCGGAAACTCGCCCTGAGCCTCTTCAGTATGCCGACTGTACTATTACTAAGGTGGAGTTCAACAAGGAGCAAGTGTCGTCTGGGCTGCACAACGCTTGTGCTTAAAGAGTTGCAGAGTTGTAAGGGACAAAGCCTTTTGAAACCCGTACTCTTTATGCAGCTCTCCCTGCAGAACATTCTCGCGGGATAAAGGGCTCTTACAATCGGATGAATACGTGTACAATCTCTCCTATCACAGATTCAAAATACGATATCTAAATATTACTAAACTCCTCACTCGATAACTACCAGCTCCTGTAGTCCAACGTCGCTTCGTGAGTTACAAGATATCGGCAGCCATCACAACACTATCTTCCCTATTGATTATGAAGAGCGCTCATATCCTTTTACTTTACATGGCAGCTAAAGAAATTAAAGTGCAGTTAAAACCTTTCTCAGTAAGCAGATATGCAAGTGTACTTCACTTCTTAAACAGGCATTTTGAAAACAAGTTACTAAAGATGTTCACACTTTCAATGTGATGTATGTTCAGTCTTCAGCCCTAAGGCTGGTTGGATCCTCAACAGCTCTGCCATCAGCTGTCATAGATGGCCTAGGCATTGCTGAAGAGGCGTACTAGGGAAATGAGGAGTGAGGTAGTTTCCCGTTGCTTTCCTCAAGGAGCCAGAAGTTGCTATTACACATCAGTCTGCCAAGCCCACTGAAATGCACGCAGCAACCTACCCTATGAGCAACACCATTCATAGCAGGGACTGGCTGCATAAGGATTGGCACTACTAGCATCGCTCTTACCTCAGTCACTTGCATATTGTCAAAGCCAAGGATAAGACAGAGACAGATCAATGAAAGTAACAAAATTGCTCTAGCCTATACCAGAAGACATAGTGCACTGTAAACACTAGGTCCTGCCAGCAAAGGCATCAATGTGAAGTACATCACTCAAAATGGAAATTAAACATCATTAAGAGGTCGGACTAAAATTTGCAATTCAACACACAGGAATGAAGTTGGGCAGTGGTGAGATAGCACGTTCTGGTTATTGTACGCTCAAGCTCAGACACCCGTTTGTACCGCGTTCTAGTAAGTAGGTTTGCCTAATGTAGCAGGAGTTTCGGAGAAGCAGATTATCAGTCCAAACTCCCGAATTGTCGGCAAACTTTCCGCTTTACATGTGCGGCGGGTCAGTCTACTCTTACTGAAGGCGAATACTGTAGGTTTATGTAAGAAGCCATCGAATGCTTCTACGAATAACTATATGGAGATTAGAATGAGGGGAGGAGAATTTGTTGACGTTATTACTTCACACACAGTAGACTATTAGTAAACGTTCTGTGTTGCATGTCGTTTATTAACGAGGGGAGCAGGGGCACTATATTATCGCTGAGTTGGTGGATATGCTGCAGTGTATGGGGAAAGTCGAAAAGATGTGAGGTAGATGCGTGAAATGGTTTACACAATAATACCTAAAGACAGGAACGATTTTGTGGGAAGGATTAAGGCAGCAAGTGAAAGTGTCGCATCTTACATACTGTCCAGGATGTGGGAAAACGTTATGAGGCGTAACTTTGGAACAAGAGGGTGGGTTTTTTCAACATATGTATACCTACCACATAGTTCCGTTTCTTGATACGGGCTCAGCGATGAGGTGAGATAAAATAATACTGCATGTTTTACGGCCGGATGCCTTTCCTGACACCAACCTCAGTTGAGGAGCTATTGAAGTTGAAGTGAATGGGTAAGCATGGGGAAGGAATCGATGTAGGCCTTTAAGATTAAAATGGAAAATATGTCAGCATACATTCATTTGCAAATAAAATGGTACAGCATGGTAACGAAACGCACAGCCTGTTTACGACTTTTTTCATTCCATCATTCGAGGTTTTTTCCTTTACAGTAGATCATGCCGCTCCATAAGTAAAGCAGAAACATGCCGACACATTGACTGAAACTCCATTTTCTCTAAGCACCTGTAACTTAGGCCACCCAAAGCACTGAACTGAACTGAACTCGATATAGGGTACGACCACTACAGACTACTACACATTCCTGAATTCTTCCAACCTTGGACTGAATGCCACCCTCTAAATTGCGACTCATGCTATCTTCTTCTTCTTCTTCACTCCCTGTAGTACGATGTCAGTATATGAAAGTTTCCTGCTAACAAACTGCTTATTTATCCGACAAAATAAATAAATAAATAAATAAATAAATAAATAAATAAATAAATAATACAACTCAACAATAAGTCGCACAATAGAATTCCAATTTTTCTGTCACCTGGTAGAGTAAAAAGGAAAGTCTAAATTGAAATTCAGACAGCTAAACTGGAATAAACGCAATTGCTACGCGTCGTATCCACATTTATTATTATTATTATTATTATTATTATTATTATTATTATTATTATTATATTTCTATTTTTTTCGAGGGATGCACATGCCCCTGAGGTTTCCTCAGCCAACATCAAAAATGACTACCAGATTAATTCCTGGGGGCAAAGGCGGCCGGGCGTAGAGGTAACGACTCTACCCCGTCATGTGCCGAGGTTACGTATAGTGGAAGCCTTTACCTTCCAGCCCTCCAGGGGCCTTTATGGCCTGTACGGAGATGAATTTGCCTTTATTATTATTATTATTATTATTATTATTATTATTATTATTATTATTATTATTATCCAACTTAAGGCTTGTTCTTTCGCCTCTTCTCTTCCCAAAAGGTCTTCATTCTTTCGCTTCCTATCTTTATCTCCTCTTCGGAAATGATACGTTTGGTTCTCCTTTTTTATAGTGGTTCCTCTTCAAATGATTTGAGACTCTCGACTCTTCTTCTGAACTCTACCCACTTGAAGGTTGCCTGTAACCCCATGATGTATTCTTGCAAGGTGTCCGTAGGATTTCATCCTTCATTTCCGCATTGTACACGTGACCTTTTCAGTGCACTTGTACAGTTCCTCATTTCTCCTTTTCTCCCAAGTCCCATCAGCAGTCTTCTACTATTCCGGAATTTTCCACATAATCTTCATTTTACTTGTTTACGAGTTCTTACAGCTCCCCTCCGGTTTTATTACTGAAGTTATAATGTCGGATTTTCGACTTGTAGGATATTTCCCGTTCGTTAAACTTCTTCTGTGTTAGCTTGTAAACTACATCTGTTTTTTTCTGGTTCTTACCTTGTTTTCCTCTTAACCAGTCCGTTGGGTTGGATCTATTATCCGATATATTTGAACTTCTCTGGCGTTTTAATCTTCCCATGCTTTACTTCCATATATCCCTCACTTTGGTGCTTGTAATCCATATATTTAGTGTGTTTGTTTTCTTTAATAATAGGCGTTCACACCCGACTTTTCGTCGATTTTATGCAGTCCCTCCAGCATCCTTTGAGCGTCTTCTGTGATTCTGGCTAAGACGGCATCTGCAAAAGCTAAAGACTTCATTTCTATGTGCTGTCCATTCTTCCCCATGTGTATTCCACTTATTCCTTCCTATTTCAAAGCTTCTTCCCAGGTTTTGATTATTTTCTCTAGTACGATGCCTGACCACTGTGGTTATTTCAAACGGATCACAGGTTTCTCCTAAGAACTTTACTTTAGAGATGATGTCCATCAGTGTTAGTTTTATGATTTCTGTTGTTTTCTTGTCAGTTTCAAACTCTTCTGAGGTTATTGTATCAGTCGAGTCGTACTGTTATTGCTCTTTCTCCATTAGGGTCTTCTAGAGATCAGGTGAAATATCAATGCGTAATCCTTCGATGTTCCTTCTTCCTCCTCCAATATTCCTCCATATGGTCACTATGCCTCCTTTTCCTCACCTCGAACCAATTTCAGCCAGTTTTCATTCCCTCCCGAGACCTTGGAATCCTTCCAATTTTAACACTCCCTTTCTAAAAATGCCTCTCTCTGTTGCTACTTCTTCTCCTATATTGTTTCCTTCCAAATCTTTTTGACTTCATTAATCCAGGTTGTTGTTGAATTCTTGTTCCAAATATATTTGAAGATCTGTTTGGTTAACCTTTTGTCATCCATTCCGTATAAATGTACAAAAAATATCAGTCGCCTCTCCCTCAATGTTTCTCTCATGTTTTCAATGTCTCGGTATATTTCACCATTTCTTGATTTCCAGAGTTCTGTAGTTCTTAGCGGATCGAGTATTTACCACACAACTTTTCCTTCCAGTACTTCGAATTTATTCAGGTTGTAACCCAGTACTAGACATTCACTCGCGTGTAAGCATTCCGGTTTGACTTCTGTGTTGTAGTAATGTATTTTAAGGTTTTTGGATAAACACATTTTGTTGTAGATACTCCTAGTTATACCGCTTGCTCTTTCCATCTTGTGTATCCTTTCTTATACAGTGGACTTCATTATTATTATTATTATTATTATTATTATTATTATTATTATTATTATTATTATTATTATTATTATTATTATTATTATTATTATTATTATTACATCCTATTTGCAATGATCCTGAACATAGGCACAATGATCGGTTTGCTCTGAACATGTATCGAGCACTTAAAATCAAATTTCAGATATTTTAGTTATTGATAGGTTAGAATATAAACTTAGCGAATAACAAATATACACTACCCTGTACAACGGCTGTGCTATGATATTTGCATAGATATTAGGAGAATGGCCTATAGAACTCCTAGAATGTATGTTACACTCACTGCATTTAAGAAGAGCGGGTTGCACGACACTCCCTGCTAGCCAAATATGTTTGCATTGTAACCTAGCACTGCCTAAAAATCCTATGTCTATTTATGACTCATTGAGATATGATATTAAACCGACAGCTCGCCTGATCATAACGCCCTAGTATTGGATTGTGATAGGCTCTGCGCGATTCGTAACTCTAGACGACACTGTGCCATTCTCCAGCCCTGCGTGATGTTTCGTGTACGTCTATGTTGTCAGATCAATGGAACACGTGCTGTAGAGACACGGGCTGGCAGGCCAGCTGCACGCTAACGATTACCAATGGTTTGCCACGTAACGTGGGCTGCCACAGTTACTCCAATTTGTAGTGATGTTGCTTGAGGTCCCTCTGCATCATGTACTAGTCGTCAATTCGTCAGGTGATTCCCGTGCCAGGTATACAAGCATGCAGCCTTCATTCAACAACTCCTGCTATGCAGTCTTAACACATCACCATGGCCAAGCATTACCCTGTACCAACGGTATGCCAGGTGGCTAGCGTACGCCTTACTTTCTACTTATAAATGGCCCGCGTGTATAAATGATGAATGGGTTGTCTACAAACCTATTTTAACAGGGGCACTACTGCCAATAGGCAGGTCACGTCAGAATATGAAGAGATAAGAACCGGACGGTCGCTCGCAGAATTTTTCTCGGCGCTACCCGTCTAATGCAATCCCTCGTTTTCGAGCGCACAGTACTAGCCTGGTGTTCGATACAGCAGCACTATGTTTGATGCCTATATTCCGGCAATCGATAGTGTGTTCAGCAACGGCGAATACACAGTCATCATTTTAATGTCCGGAGAATCTAGTCGAAGTATTGCCCACGCTCCAAACAAGCATCTGCCTTCTACACACGTATTTCGCCAAACAATATTAGATTTTGTTTCATACAAAAAACTCTTTTATAGAGTGGAATTTCTACACGTATATCAATTAATAAGTTATTAAATTTTCTTTTCTGCATCTGTACCGTATTTACGAATGCACCCTGTCATGGAACGTGTGCAGTAAAATGACTGCTATTTGTTTCACAACATCCTAAATACGGCACGTTGTAGCATTCCTTCGAAAACAAGTGATTAGGCATCCCATGCATCACTAGTGCATGCGGGACATTTTTAAGTAGAACGTACTGCGCTTGCGGGCCGCCTGGTATAACACAATAATGGTGATCGAATGCTCGATAGTCACAACTTCTTTGGTTCGTCTTCAGTTTCTGATAAGATAACTGTAAATAATGTTAAAACTAAATGTTAATAAATACATATAAAATTAGTTGTAAATAATCCCAGGTTGCGGGTTAACACCCGGCAGAGGTAGTTGGGTTTATAAGGCCGGAAAATACGCCGTTTGGTACCCTATGTCATACATGTTGGCATGTAAAAGATCCCTGGTGACACATTTGGTGTTTATCTATTAAAATTAATTTTTAAAATCAGTCACAGATCAGCCAACAGAGCATCGACTCTACTCGAATCCATTTTTATTTTAGATTCTATTGTTTTTACAATTTGACGCAGGTAGGTCTTATGGTGACGATGTGCTAGTAAAGGGCTAGGAGTGGGAAGGAAGCGGCCGTGTCTTTAATTAAAGTACAGCCTTATACACTTGTCTTGTATGAAAAATGGGAAACCACGGAAACTCGACTACATCGTCAACCCATCACTACTAATGATGTTATCAAACGTACAGCCCCCTAATTGGTATAATGTTTTTGGAAACACCCGAGGTGCAAGATTTCTGTCTCGCAGGAATCATTACGCCCTAGTAAATGTACCAACGTGAAGTTGACGTAATTGAACACATTGAAATATCACTGGACTGAGCCAGTATCGAACACTCCAATATTTTCGCACTGGTACTGTCAGTACAACTGTATACGCGCTCTTATAATTGTATGTTTGGTTTCCACGGCAGCATTATAATCATTAGAGTGTTTCTTCTTTTCCTCAACAAATAAAACACTGGTGTTTCTCCAAGCAAGGATTTAGTCTTTACGGTGTAACTATTGACGGGCGAGACGATAAGATGCTTGGGTTAATTTTCTATTAACTTCACGTTAGACACCTTAATAGCCCCATTAACGTGAACACTTAGCCTTCACCCATAATTAAGTACTCCGTTAGCCTTCACCCGTCGAGTAGAGCTTAAAGTGTGCGCTCAGTAAATGACAAGTTGAACGCTCAAGCTAAACCTAAAGTAAACAGTACTCCCAGTGATCAGTTGGGATCCAACTGTCCGTTTCAATACTCTTCGTCGTAGCTACAGCAGACATTGTCGAGGGAATAAAACACGACAATGTAAACCTTCTAATGTATGCGGACGACATGGCATTGACCTCAATCTCAGAGAACGACTTGCAAGAAACCTTCAACTAGTTGGTGGACTGGGCACAAGAAAACGACGTGGCATTGAATGAAGGGAAGACAGTCTCCATGACCTTCAGAAGAGAGGGAATACTCGGCACTTTCCACACTGGCGAGACACCGCAAAAATCAGTCACCAGCTTTTCGTACCTGTGAGCTACCCTTCAGACACAGCGAACCGTATTCACACGTCACATAAAAGACACAGTTAGCACCGCGACGAGAACCATAAGTGACATCAAGTCAATAGGTAAACTCTCTGGAAACAGCCCTATGACTGTTTGAACTCAAACTTGAACCTGTCGTAACATACGGACTGGAAAACATATGGACACATCTGAAGAAGACAAACCTCGAAATGATAGAGAAGCTGAAGGCAACATACTTGAAAAGAGTGTTATGTTTCTCCAAATACACACCCTCTCGGCTTGTGTACGAAATGACCGGAGAGCCCTTCTTTATAGAACAGCTACGACTGAAGCTCTGACTACCTGCGACGTTAGCCTACCAGGATTTATTGAGGGAACTGCATGAGAAGAAACGCAAGATATAGGAGGACTTCTAAGTTACTGACACTATGACAAACCGTGGATGGACGCAGCGAGGATACGAACTCCGCCACACAGTGACAAGACTCTCAGTGCGCGGATTTCACCACAAGCTGTGCAACATCCAGAGTTTTCACGAGGTCGGCGTGAAGTGAACATGCGCAAGGTGCGGTGACCAGTGTGAGAAATACCACGTGTTAAACTATAAGATGAGAACAGAGTCGCCGGTGAAATTCTGTAGTGAATAAGACCTGTAAATATCATTTGTAAATTCACACACTAAATGGCCAGTTCGACTGCAATAAACATATTATCAATCAAGCCAGGGAGAAAGACTCTGAAAAGAAAAGCACTTACGAACCGTCCCTCCTGAAACTCAATCGATACTACAACATCTGTAATAGGCTTGTTATTTGGTTGCAGAGGCAGTGTGACTAAGTACACGTGGAATCTCGAGAAGGCTTTCGGCATTCATCATAAATACATAGTAAAGAGACTTGGTCACCATATCTATTAATATTGCAAACATTCCTTAGAAGACATAGTAAGGGTCCCCATACTACGATAAACGTAAAATTAATACATATCCTCAATTTTGTCCAAAAGTTGAAGGGCTAAAAGGAACGGAAAGGTTTCAAACTGTGAACCTTGTGTAGATCTATCAAACTAAAGAAAAGCAAATTTCAAAAATAACTTCCGGCCTAAATGTACAGTAATTCAGAAAACAAGCTTGTTTCTTACTCCTTTCCTTTTTTTATTGAAACCTGTTTTTGATTCATCTCGATACAGAAAAACCGATGAACTCTCCACTACAAATGATCGATTTCATCGTGTATTTACATCAATAATATCTCCCTCTACGCAGACCAGTGGTAGAATATCGGTTTCAACACCCCCCACCAGATCACGACTTTAAACACTGAAGAAGTAGTCGGATTCTTTAAGTGTACATAGAGTTCTGCATATCGACCCTACTTCTGGTCTTACACAATTAAAACTTAAAACTCAATAATAAATAGCATGAGGACGTTTAGGTTTATTTTCCGTCCGGAGACCATGGACCATCCACATTCATTCATTCATTCATTCATTCATTCATTCATTCATTCATTCATTCATTCATTCATTCATTCATTCATTCATTCATTCATTCATTATTTATTTATTTATTTATTTATTTATTTATTTATTTATTTATTTATTTATTTATTTATTTATTTATTTATTTATTTATTTATTTATTTATTTATTTATTTATTTATTTATTTATTTATTTATTTATTTATTTATTTATTTATTTATTTATTTATTTATTTATTTATTTATTTATTTATTTATTTATTTATTCGCTAAACAGCCAATAAGTAACTACGATAAATTCCATTATACATTCTGGCGTTCATCCGTTTTTTGCTTGACAGATCTGATTTTCATTAGCGCGATGTGTCGAGCACGGCTTTCATCCAAACACTTGCACCAGTTGGCCGTTTCTGACAAAAGTTGCGATGCTTGCTCTGAAAAGGTCTTATTTGTTCGCGTCTTCTGCTCGTAGGTCCATTTCTTCGAGGTCTTTTTTGACGTTAAAGTACAAGAAATTGTTGTTATTTTCCGTTTTGAGTCAAAACTTGTTTTGTAAAAGACGTTTCTTCAAATTGAGAATCGACCATCCGTCTTAGGTGACTGTAGAAGCGAGCTCTGAGTTTGCACATTGTGTCCGTAATCTTCTCTACCTTAGAGTGCATTTCTTGTCTGGATCTTCTTATGTAGATCTCATTTTTTATAGTTTTAATTTTTTTACATATCATTTTATATTTTAATAATAATATGCACATTCAAACATACATACTTTCGATAAATCGACTAATTTTATTTCAAAACAACAACGGAAGGCTTGAATTCTACCATCGGTTGCCCGTCAAATAGGTATCCATGGTTTCCTATTTTCACTGTTATAAAAAGCTTTCTGTGTTAGTACGAGGTTACACACAACAAAAATAAATCCTTAAAATTAAGGTTTTAATTGGTTCAAATGCAGTGCGACCCCTTGTCTGCATGGTCACCGTAGTGCACCTCGGTTAAGAGGGGCCCCGAGTTGGATTCCGAGTAGGAACGAGGTTTTTCCTATCTGGTTAATTTCTCTAGCTCGGAGACGATGTTCTTCCTAATGTACACCTCCTCATTTACACACAACAACTAATCCCTGTGGAAACACGAAATACTAGTTATTATTTCTCCACACGAGTCTAGCGTCATTAAGGGACCATATACACATGTGCTCCACTGTTCGCACCCACGATGGCATTACGGCCTGGGAAGAAGAAGAAGAAGAAGAAGAAGAAATTGCTAGCAAGCTACCTTATTTAATCACGAGGCACACGGATGTTGAAATATTTGCCTAAACTTTAGGGGTATTGAAGTTTAAAACTCCTACTATCTATGTAATTCTCCCTGAAAAAACCTACATAAATTTAGAAGACTTCTAGACCTACAGTAGTCGTATAAGAATGCACTGCCTAGAAACCTAGACCTTACTTATGAATTCAGCTTCATGGCAAAATAGAGCACAACAAATTACATTTCATACGATTAGCTACTGGTAAAATGTTACTAAATCACATTACATGATCCCCAAATGTTTGTGAGACATTCAAAAGAACATACAAGAATTAAACAAGAATGAACTCAGTGGTTTAGTTCTGACCATTCATCCAGGTGAATTTTAGAGTTCAATTTTCACCTCAAAAGCATGTGGCCTCGAGAAGATAACGACCCTAAGCTTCCAGCCAAACCTTAAATGCAGCCGTAACTGAGATATTCTGAAGGGATATTTTTAATTTCTTAATTTGGAATTACGTTATTAATTCATAAATATTTAAAGAAGTGTTTTAGAAGTGTGACTTTTATGGCGACTGCATTAAATTATGCATATATAGTTCTTTTTAAGTTACATCATCGTTGATAAGTTTGTATTAAAATGTCTACACTTCTAAAAATTTGACATAAAGGGTGTGATTTTCACTAGTTTGTAGATAGTAACTTCGAGGTTTACTGTGGCAGTATTGTCACAACAAAAAGATTCCCTAACGTTTGTTTTTTGGTTTTCAGTTCAGCTCATATGAAGTTACACAATTTTTAGCACTCGACGGTCTTACTCCATTTCTTACGGTACTCAACTGATATCTAAAATTTATCGGATGTTTCACAAGAAGAAAATACACTGAACCATAGTCATATCAGTAACTTGTTCACTGTCCGAATTACGCAATGTTAAAAATGTCTAAAAGTAAAATAAAAATCATGAATAGTATGCAGATGAGAATGGACCCTTAATTCCCATGCAGTAGACTTATAATAGATAACTAGTCATGGGATATTTAGACGGTAATAGGTTACAGTGCAAACAAATTTGTTTAGTAGGGAGTGTCATGCAACCCTATTTTCTATAATGTATAGAGTAACATAAATTCTAGGAGTTCTGATAGCCGTACCACTAATATATATGCAAATCTCAAATCCTAACCGCTGTCCAGGGTAGACTACTCGCTGAAGTAAGGTTCCATTCTAACCTATTAGCGCCTAAAAACCCGGACTTTGTAGATAACATAATCAGCTGTGATTAGTTCAAATATCTAAGTCGGAATGCTTAAAATATACTACTACATATACAGTACAGTAAACTAGTGAAAATGTTAAAAAATGTCGAACTAGATGACCACGGCCTCCAGGTAATAAAGAACATGTGTTGGAGTCAGATGACTTCTCAGATGATGCTGAAATACAAAGAATTGTTTTACTAAGCTACATCTTCTTCCCTCTTGTATACAAAGTACATTCTGAAGCAATCCTTAAAGAGACATTTTCATCAAGTTAAACGGGTGTAATTATCAGCAATGCAAGGTATTTTTATGACACTGTTATAGCATTCCTCAAAATGCGCAACTGATCCTCATATTATTACATAAAATAAATTTCATCGTAAAGTCCGTATTGTCGTACGTATACTTTAAGGTTAAGTCAATATTCCACCTTACAATACCATAAGTTTATTGTTTATTTATTTAAACAACATTATTAAATAATACGGGACATGTTTCGTCTAACTTGTAGACATCATCAGCCGTAAGATATTCAAGAAAAAGCTTTAAAAAGGACAAGGACAGAACAAACACAATAAAATAAATCGGTTGTCGAACACGTCAATCAAAATAGCGAGGATGTTTCCAGATTGTTCCAAGTACAAACATTCAAATCCTGTTGACGAAAAACTGAAATTCACACACATGAGAAAGATATAGTAAAGCTTGTTAAAATTCTTCTTGAGTGTGCCGTTGATATGCAGCAATCAGGTGCGTCGGCAAAAGCTGAATAATGAAGTGTATAATGTTATTTGTAGCAGAAAAAAGACGATCAACGAGCATGTGTAGGGAATCCAGAGGGAAGATGTAAAAAACGTCATATTATTTAATATTTTTTAAAATAAATAAACAATAAACTTATGGTATTGATCCTCATATGTCAAGGATAATATCATGATCGTCTGTAAACAAACTACTGAATTACGACGGATAACAGTAAATCACAGTCCTCTGACGCAAAGGAATAACTAACAATGTTTGCCAGTAATATCCAGGAGAAATGAGACACCATCATTTTAAAAAATTAGAAAAGAGAGACGATCCCCGAGCCACATTCTCTGTGATGAAAAATATGGGTATCTATAACATATTTTAATAATTCGAATCCGTTACAATCCTTAAAAATTACTTTCTCACACCGTTTTTATTTATATCCCAACTATAGTAGTGATTTCTGATGAAACCTTTTGTAAATGCCTGCATAAATTGTAATGTTATTATTTAAAAAGCAAGAGGCTGTGTTTTAGCAGTCAGAGAACATTTAGTGTGTTGCTGAAAGTGTGACAAAAGTATTTCATTCATTTCTTGTGCATTATACTCGTAATTTTCACATCTGTTTCGATAATACCTTTTAAACTATATGATATAACTTAATCTTCAAAGCAGACTCGAATGGTGTGCCTATGGTTGATAGTTATCTGGATAAAAATTAACTGCATGTAAAAAGTTGGCCAAAATATATTATATTCGAGTAAGACAAATTTAAATTACAAATATTGTATGTATATTTCTGCAAGTGATCAGTTCTGTAGCTGTGACTTCAAACAGCACATAGAAAAATCGTAATGCAAATATATTACATGGCTCAGCTACATACTAAGGGGTGAATATCGACTCGTAAAGAGCCATCATTTTTCTTCAATTGAATTAATTACTGAGTTGAAGTGTAGTTGCACGAAGTTGGGTGATGCAGGAAATATTAGATTAGGAAATGAAGTCTTAAGGAAAGTAGATCAATATTGTTACTTGGGTAGTAAAGTAACTAACGATGGCAAAATTAAGCAGGGCATAAAATGCAGACTAGTACAAGCATGGAAGGCCTCTCTTAGCAAAATAAATTTGCTCACTTCGAACATTGATATAGGACTTTCGTCTGTAGCATGGCATTGTATGGAAGTGAAATATAGACGATAACCAGCTCAGGAAGAAAGTAGAAGTTTATGAAAAATGGTGTCACGGAAGAATGCTGTAGATGAGATGGATAGATCTAATCACGAATGAAGAGATAGTGAATCGAATCGGTGAGAGGAAATTGATCTGGCGAAATTTGACTGGAAGAATAGATGAAATGACAGGGCACAACTTAAGAAACCCAGACTAAATCAGTTGGTTTTTGAAGCAAGTGTAGGCGGAAACAACGGGAGGCTTAGACCAAGATATGAATATGACAGATCGATTGGGAGGGATGTAGGATGTAATAGTTACGTAGTAATGAAAATGTTAGCACAGATAGGGTGACGTGAAAAGCTATATCTAACCAGTCTATGGTCCAATGACTCAAATAACAACAATGACAACAACAACATTAATGAGTTTTATAATGTCTGTGCCAGTTCTAAAATACACCATTCTGTTCCAAAGTTATATGACTTTCATTTTATTTTTATTGCTGTACATTTTATAAAGGCTGAGATAAACATATTTCCAAAGATAAATTTTTGAAGATTCTAACGTATATCAACCCCCTAAGCTTAAACCTGAAAATCAGACTTTTGAGACGTTATTCTTGTTTGAATTGGTGGAAATGCGAGTTTGACACTTGCTACGTATGTGAAAATCTATGTAGTTGTGAGATACGTCAAGAATCTGAAGCTTGAAGATTTTGACACCCAGACAAATACATCATCACGCAAGGCAAATGAGATCAAATATCAAAAATTCATCTTCGAACTATTTCGAGCTCCGGAATATAAAGATATGTTCGATCAAATTCACTGATAAGAGTAAGTAGATAATGCTTTATAACTGTTGTGCTCTTATAAACGTATACACTTATTTATTAAATAAATGTATGTACTCAAAGTTAGTTTCGCCAAACTGAAGAAAATAACTGAGTCGAAAATGAAAAGAAATGGTTTCCGATATTACAAAATATAAAACTTTTCTTTCAAAAGTTAGCATAAGACTGAAAAACCACAAAATTTTCTTTATAGAGAAAATAATGAAATGTCTCCGAACATTCATTTTAAATAGAGTCCCTGCAGCAATAGGTATTACAAAACAGCAAGGCCTTCCCTATGCACAGTAGGTACTGAAAACCACAAATATATTCGAAAATAACCATCTTTCTAATAATTTACACATATTTGTAAATTCAAAAAGTTAAAAAATGCGAGTGTTATCTACATTAAGAGAACCTTAGTCATTCAGATAGAAATTTAAATGAAAAATTGTGTCAAACTGCTCTGAGGAAAAATAAAATTATCATAAAAATGTCTTCAAAAAATTAAAATCAAATTTATAATGATTAACTTATTTTCATCTAACGAGGCCTTTTTGAGATACATCTGTATGGAATTTGGAGTGGATAAGTGGTGGATTCAGTGTATCGAAAGGGGAAAACTAACTCAGGGTCTACGAAATTATCTGGAAGGGAGTATGACCACATGAGGCCTCTTTGATAAAAACCTTATATACAAATAAATAAAGTCTAGGGTCGGTCAAGGCAGAAAAACATTCAATAAGATGAGGAGAGTGTTCTGGAATTTACGTCTAAAAATTAGACTTCTGAAATGTTACGTCTTCTTCACCTTGTTCTATGAAGTTGAGACCTGGGCCATACAGAAAAGTGAAATGGACACAAAAGGTCACAAATGATGAGGTAATTGGGCGAATAGGAAAGAGAAAGGAAATACTGTCAAAATCAGAAATCAAGAATCTCTAAGATGCTGGCCGACCTTCTAAGAGGAGATGGCAGTTGAAAAAGAAAATATGTCTCTTAGTCATGGTCATCCATCAGTACTTCACATCACACCCTTCACGGTTGGTAAGTAACATCCAGTCACACATTTTGTATCGCCAATTTCAGATGGACCCAGCGATAAGATATACTTATGTCAAAAATATGGCAGTATTGTATTGTACGAGGGATATTCTTTTCATCCTTCACATTATCTCCTCAGACCCTCAGACCATATAAGAGTGCTATAGCAGTGCAGAAATTGAACTTAAATTGAGACTCTTCTTGCCGTGTTTAAACACCGGATTATCTTCATTTATTCTATAAGAAATATCCTTAAAGCCGCATATTTGAGCCTAAGTCATTTCATACTTTTTCCACATTAAAACTGAATGGCATTTAATTTATCAATTAACGTTCTCGTCTTCTGCCCGGTCTTCAATTTTACGCCCATGTCACCAGCGAGCCAGTCCTTGGATGACATGGACCGATATAAATTGGGGGAAAAGATGTATTACACTCATAACAGATCTGTATTTTAAGCAAATGATGGAATATTTGCGAAGACGGTAATGTCGTTGAAGGTAGAGGAAAAGCGGTGCAGAGAATGACCGCGGCGTTACCATGCACGCTGACATGAAGGTCAACCAATCACACGACCGCACCAAGTGCTGGGATAACACAGGACAAGTACGAAGAAGCGTCTCTTTCAATATCCACACGATTTGAGACGGTTCCTTTGAAATGGCGAGTAACAATTAAAATCTCAAATTGTGTCTACCCTCGATTTCTAATACGTAAATTAACAATGATAAAATGTAAAGACAGGATTATTGAAAATGATCATAAGAATAACTCGCAATCAATTATATAGCGTTTGACGAACTCTACCACATACTATATTTCCAAATCAATTTCTGAGCCTTGAGTTCTCTGCTATCTGACACATTCTAGCAAATTCACCAATCACTTTGAAGATATAATATGTTTAATCTATATACTTTGCCCATGTGGCAGCCTCCTCATGGGGGAAATTTTATTAATTAATGAATGAATTACCTTCTTAATTTTATAAAGAGAGAAATAGTATTTATCCATATTATTATAGGCTATGTATAATTATGTTATCCGTTCAGGAGAGGAGGTAATGTTTAAGAAAGTAGGAAAAATTGTGCTTCTGTGACTCTTAAATGTGAATACTCTGCCTGAACGATTGATCGATTTCAAAAAATAAGTACTTGGTATTCAGTTTTCTGAAGCTTCCGTGGCTCAGGTGGCAGCGCACCGGCCTCTCACCGCTGGGTTTCGTGGTTCAAATCCCGGTCATTCCATGTGAGATTTGTGCTGGACAAAGCGGAGGCGGGACAGGTTTTTCTTCGGGTTATCCGGTTTTGCCTGTCATCTTTCATTCCAGCAACACTTTCCAATATCATTTCATTCCATCTGTCATTCATTAATCATTGCCCCAGAGGAGTGCAACAGGCTTCGGAAGTCGGCATAATTCCTATCATCGCCGCTAGATTGGGACCTAATTCATTCCATTCCTGACCTGGTCGAATGACTGGAAGCAGGTTGTGGATTTCCATTTTCATTGATTTTTCTACAGAAAATGGCATATGTATCTGGTGAAGATATAAGTCCGTTCGCATTATAATCCATACAGCAGGCATATTCAGCCTGGGGAAGCCACAACCCGCTCTACAGCAGCATAACACAGGTGTCCTCGCACTGGAATGGCTAGGAGTTAAATCGGCAACTTGTCCGTCCATGCAGTTAAGTGGCTATGCATACCTTCCAGGCGTTCTAAATGGGGATAAGAAACGGACTTTTGTCCTCAGTACATTTTATAATCATCTTATCTCGAACAATATTCCAGGGAAAATACTTTCCTGTGTTTTGGCCCCTGCTAATCTGAAAGTCCTGTTAGAAAATGAGTGTGCTCGTAGGAATTAGAATTTAATTTCGTAATCAAATATTAATATACATTTTGTTCGTAACTCTTAAGATTTCGCCACAAAATCGCACTTTTGCATGTTATGGAGCATTTCCATCATGCGCTTGCATGTCAGCGCAGTACAGCTGAGTGGTATTGGGTGCAAATAGTTCCTAACGTGCATCAGTGATTCAAGTCCACCAAGAATGTCTGAGGTGCACGGCAAAGGTAACGAAAGAAAATGTTCATCAAGCCGAAAGAATTGGACGTTTGGGATCTGTTAGAAGTATAGTTTCTGAAAAATACTAAGTCATTGTTTCCTGACTACTACCTTCGAGACGCTAGTTGATATAGCGTCCGAGGGGAGAGATGGTTTGTGATAGGCAATTCAATCATAGGTAAGTTACTGTTGCCAGCAGTGCTCAAATGCAATTCTGACTTCAACGTGGTGAAGCCACGTGCGCCGAAATAACTATTCTAAGTTTCAGAAACTCAGCCTTAGCAGCACCATTCCAAGGGTCAGTTACAGCATTCAGGAAGAAATTCTTTGCCAGGTATTGTCAACCACTTATTCTGCACACTGAAGCCTTCCCATATTTCCTTCTAGTTATTCTTTGTTGCTAATATTTTCCTATCCACATCAGTTGGTAGATCACGTGGAGCACGCGAAAAGATTTAAAAACAGTCACGTATTGCAGCGGTAGCGTGCCTGCCATTTTACACGGAGGGCCCGTGTTCGATTTCCGGCCAAGTCAGGAATTTTTACCTGGATTTGATGGCTGGCTCGAGGTCCACTCAGCCTAAGTGAATACAATTGAGTAGCTATCTGACGGTGAAATGGCGGCCCTGGTGTAGAGAGCCACGAATAACGACCGACAGAATTCGTCGTGCTCCCCACACGACACTTCATAATCTGCAGGCCTTTGGTTTGGTCATATGGAGCTGAAACACGATGGCTTATATATCGCACTAATATAACCTCAACAGAATTATTTATTTGTCCTGACTTCCATGTGGCCCAAAAGGCACGATTAAAATATATTTACTGCCTATATTTATTTAAATTCCAAAGAAGACGCAATGTAGTGATTCCGCAAATTTATCTGTCTTTGCATACCTCTGTTTTCTAACTGGCGTACATAAAATATAAGCTGGAGGTATCTGATTTATCGGAAGATGCAACTTTATCTGATCTGTAAGTGTTGCATTAATGGGTCAGACTTTAATTAGAAGCTGGTGTCGTCTGGATTGCACAACAATTGTGTTTAAAGAGTTGCATAAACATCAGGGGCACAGACTTTTTAAACCCCTACTCTTTCTGTAATTCTCTCCACAAAGCTTGCTTGCAGGCTCAAGAATCCCTAGAAACAGGTAGATGAATGCAGTCTGCACTACGACTGCATTATGATTCCTCTTCATAGTGATAACACATGAAATATACGAGTTTAATTCCTGATACAGACAGTGCTAGGAGAGTAAACGTGATGAGCAGATGAACACTAAACTTTGCATGAAACCGCAGGAACCAAACCAGTTTCGGTCATGTGACCATGAGAGGCGAATGGAGGAGAATATGTTGCCTAAGAGACAATCGGTAGCAGATCTGGCAGACCATAATTGCGTTCGGTAGTTAAGAGCAAAGAAAATACGCGACCGTTCTACTTTGTACAAACTAAACTATAATCAAAACTGATGCATGAATACTGAGCTTCAGCAGTTTCAGTCCCCGGTGTCATAATGTTTCCATTAAGGATATAAAAAGTATTTCGTTCATAATTTTCTAAATGATTTTAGCAGAATATCGCAGCGCTGCATGATGATCACTTTCACTACCTCATGTCTGTCTGCTTCACTCTATTTCGAGGGACAGTGTATAAGTCAAATATGATTGATGGAAATACCGCAGTTAGCTTTACGAGAATGCTATTATGAACTATTTATGTTCTTGTATAGTAAAAGGTGCTATAATAATAATAATCATAATAATAATAATGGCGTATGGCCTTCGGAGAGGCCTGGTGCAGGTCTTTTGTTTTAGATGGCCTATTAGGCGACCTGATGGTTTCTAATGTTGAATACGCCACACACACCCAGCCCCGAGCCATTGGAATTAACCAATTAAGGTTAAAAACCCCGACCATGCCGAGAATCGAACCCGGGACCCTCTGAACCGAAGACCAGTTCGCTGACCATTCAGCCGACAACTCGGACAGTAAAAGGTACTAAGAGGGCGCTTTTATTCTCCGTCTTCTACCGAGGGTTGACATATTCTTCAATGAAATCCTAGTTAATTTAAATAATAAATGTTCGGTAACTTAAATATCAGTTGTCCTTACCAATGGACTGTAAAGTCTGTTGTTATTATTACGTATTTTTCTCCCGTTCACCACAAATTCACAACCTGCTACATCTGATTCCATGATACACGGAGGATAGTCTCTATTATTTAACGGGAATTTAAATTATTTTCTGAAAGTGTTATATTAGTAATTTAATGCGATTGCACCGCAGCAACAAGATCGACATTGATACGTTCGATGCTTTTATGTAAAATCTGAAAATTTTGCTACACAGATATATATTCAGTAGGAAAATATGGACATTAATCCTACTCCAATATTGACAATAATTACCTTGTATAGGAATTTATGCGTACCCCCCAACCCCATGGCACTATAGCCCTTGAAGGCCTATCAAACGATCGAAAGCCTGCAGATTGTGAGGTATCGTGTGGTCAGCACGACGAATCCTCTCGGCCATTATTCTTGGCTTTCGAGACCGGGGCCGCTATCTCACCGTCGGATAGCTCCTCAATTCTAATCACGTAGGCTGAGTGGACCTCGATCCAGCCCTCAGGTGCAGGTAAAAAGTCCCTGACCTGGCCGGGAATGGAACCCGGGGCCGGGACCAGTATTTATAAATTAAAACAAGCAGAATTTCATGGATTTTTGAACAAAATTCGAGTTTCCTGAGATAATATGAAATTGTCAATAAAACATACTTCTGTCAGGGAACCAGTATTAAAATGAGGATTTTTGAGTTAATGTTCCCAAAAAAATTCAAAATGATTGTACCTTAAACTTCCAGATCTGTAAGAAGTAAGCACATCGAAAAAAAACATTGCTCTCTCAGTACAATTAAATGGAGTGGTCCGCTCTATGCTCGGCCACATTTGACGCCAGGAATTTACCTGGTACCCATCTTTGTTGAAGGCTTGGCGAACCTCAGAATTGGAAATCTAGCTTCTTAAATTTTCAATTTCCTGGCACATAGAGATTCAAGGTAATATTTATCATGAACTTTATGATAGTAAAGATTGAATATACTGTAATTTTATCACGTTTTCTTGGACATAAAATATACAAAATCTAATAATCGGTAAATCTCCATATTCATTTTGACTTTTAATGTTTTTCTCACGGTATTATGGAAATATTACGGTTGTATAGTTCTGAACATTGGGCGTGATTCACTTTTGAGAACCTTCAAAAATATGTTGTTAAAGGGTTCCTAATAAGACGTCCATCAAACGTGTACAAAGTTTACGGTTTCTAATTTTTTAAAAAGAATTTTCGTGTAAATCATCCGACAGCCTCATAGCTACAGAGATGAGTCCCCGACACATCGCATACGTACCTGACTTGACTCCATAGCTCAAATAATATGTTGATATTATTGAAAAATTAAAATTACCATTAACTCATCTCACAATTGGATTGCTGCATCACACCACAATACCTACAAAATTTCAACGCACTTCCCTTAATAAGGAAGGAAATATAAATCTGTAAAATTTAGAATATCACACGATAGCTACTCACACGAAATGAGTCGCGTTCCTCTCCACTCACTGGAGCACGAAATCCTTTGTCTCTGAAACAGCTGACTGTCGTCTCACTGTGATGAAGCTGAGGTGTTGTTACATACCATCAAAATGATATGTCCCCTGTATCTACACCTAGTTTTATACCTGCTTAACGATTTTCTGTAAAAATTCACTCAAAACTATCTGCTGTCACTTGTTTCATACGTATGTACTTTATTTTGTGCGTTTTCAATGTTAGAATTTTGAACTCACTCGTTTCTTTGTCAGAGAATAATTCACTGCTTAACAATATTTCGGTTACACTGTTGGCGAATAGAATGTTTAAAGTCAAAATTAAATATACCTGAGCGAAATAAAATCCTATCGTGTTATTTTAAGTAAACGTACACTGTTGTTCGTTTCTCTAGCGATATATTCTGACGAAATATTGTTGTGTTTGTGTCATCAAACAGTCATTTGACATGTTCAGAGTAATCATAACTCCAAACTGATTTTAAAAAACACGTTTTGTTTTTTAGTACACCACCTCAAAACAACTCACTTCAAATTTCACTTGGCACGGGTTTTTTCACAATTTTATAAAATACTAGGCATCAATTAATTCAAATAGTGTCGTCTGATGAATCAACTTCTCTTATATATATTTTCTTTAATTTTTGTCCGCACTAAGACGGCGTTATTTCTTTGCCTCGGATGTTTCCGTATAGGCAGCCCGCAACTCAATGTCGAAACGCCCAACGCTAGCAGGCGAACGGAGTTCCTCCTAATCCTCGTTGCCATGGTAACTCCCCTCTCTGCTGCCTTTCATGACCAACCCTACCCCCACTCGCCCTAGCAACTCCTATCCTATCCTCTCCTCTCCTCCAGACAAACTCACTATGCACAATATACACGGACGGTCGAGCAATGACGGAAGTAGTGCCATCTATGGAGTAATCAATGAAACTACACACACTGAGGGAGGAGCGGAGAACAAGAGAGAAGGAAGAGGGGTAAAGAGACGAAAGACATTAACATTTCAGAGTAAGTGTACTGTTTTGTGTAGGCAGATATGCCAGTTATTTTTATAGAAAAAGACGCACTTTCTCCGCAGATCAAAGAGATTAAAGCCCAAAGAAGGAGCTATTGTATTGAGGTAGGAGGATGCTGTGAGCCGTGAACATATTTTTCAAGAGACAAGGCAGTTTAACGCCAGCTAATTTCGCAAGGGTGGTTCTTAATTTAAGCTCAAACCACTGCTGATAAAACTGGTCATGTGATATTTTGTAAATTTTTCAGAAAACGGAAAAAACGTCTGGTATTGAAACCATTACAGATATAAAGGAGATCTTTATATCAAAGAAATTATTCTGCTAATTTATAATTATTTCAGAAAAATATCACACATTAGAATTTGGTACCGAGCTCGATAGCTGCAGTCGCTTAAGTGCGACCAATATCCAGTATTCGGGAGATAGTGGGTTCAAACCCCACTATCGGCAGCCTTGAAAATAGTTTTCCGTGGTTTCCCATTTTCACACCAGGCAAATGCTGGGGCTGTACTTTAATTAAGGCCACGGCCGTTTCCTTCCCAGTCCTAGCCCTTTCCTGTCCCATCGCCGCCATAAGACCTATCTGTGTCGGTGCGACGTAAAGCCAATAGATATGTAGTGATTAATTATGCATGGATATAGCCGGTTTTGGAAGAACACTACTTGTAAGATAGCAAGTTCAGGAATAACTCATGTTTGGGAATATTGTATTAAAATGTTGACGAAATAGGGTGGACATTGAAGAGCAATGTCTAGGAATAACACTGGAATGTAATAAGCAGTTATAAGAAGAGAGGTGGAAAAGTTTAATGAGTTATACATTCAATTATTCAAATCATCAAATTTTACCATTGAGTTAGTTATTATTGAATAAAATAATAAGACAATAAAGACGTTTTCACAGAAGACAGTCCAATCTAGAAGCTCGTTGTGATAATCATACTGCACATGACATCTGCAGCTCCAGTGGGATTTTCCCTTTATAATAATTGTGGTGACTCATTACCTCGTTTAATTGTGACATTGTCCAGCTCCATGGCTAAATGGTTAGCATGCTGGCCTTTGGCCACAGGAGTCCCGGTTTCGATTCCCGGCAGGGTCGGGAATTTTAACCATAATTGGTTAATTTCGCTGACACGGGGGCTGGGTGTATGTGTCGCCTCCATAATCATTTCATCCTCATCACGATGCGCAGGTCGCCTACGGAAGTCAAATCAGAAGACCTGCATCTGGCGAGCCGAACTTGTCCTCGGACACTCCCAGCACTAAAAGCCATACGCCATTTCATTTTCATTGTGACATTCACACTATCAATAAGTTGTCTGTTCACGTCTGCGCCGTGAGCTGTTGTTCTTCAAGATTGACCAAAATGTGCTGTCAATAGTCTGCTAATATCTCTAAACTTTAAAGAATTCACGCTCACTCCTCTTGGTACTAGAGCAACGCTCAGGTCATCCAGGCGTTTACCTTTCTTGATTACAGACCTTGGCATTCCAATATCTGTATTCCCCGCTCACTAGCATGTTAGTTCCCACAGCAGAACGAGTGTAACTTCAACTAGTAATGAGGTGCATTGTTGTACGCGCGCTCACATAATCACACATTGGATTACCTTATTGGTTGTTGGATATAGCGAGATTTGGAAAGGCGGGAACAACGGGTCATGTCACCTACCTTCTAATTGTCTCGTTGGTTAACTCTAACTCCTTTAAGTGTAAATATCAAGTTTTTACATAACAGGACCACTTAATATAGCAAGTTTTGTAATGACTCCCAGTTTTCATCTTATAAGAGAGTTCACATAAGTCCCAGCTTACAATACAAACATCAATTTAATTAAAATCAATTAGTACATGTTTCGTCCTTATATCGTGGGCATGAACAGCTATAGCTTAAATATCAGTTTAAAACCAAAATAAAAAGGTATCACATAGTAAGAAAGAGATAAAACTACGTGAAGGCTAAGTATCAAGTCCTTGTTATCGAACAGTCTTTTGTTGATTGTAAAGTGTGGCACCATCTTGGCTCTTCTTGAAATGGATCATGTTGATTTAGACGTTATAAATAATATATTATGAGTTTATAGTGGGGAAAGCAACGGCGAACTACCTCATTCCTCATCTTGCCTAGTACGCCTCATTTGGGTGCTCCCATTGGTGTTTGAGGATTCCTTATAACCGCAAAACCATTGGTGGTGCTGTTTGAGGATCCAACCAGACTCTGGGCTGATGACCTAACAGATGAGTTTATATAATCTTGACTTGTACTGAATGGGGCGTTGTGTGGAATCATGCTCAAGCCAGGTAGTTAAAAGTGAAGTCTCTTATAACATTTACAGTGACAGTACGGAAACCCAGTTTTCATTCGTAAATTCTGACTGCCTACAGCGACTTTTTTTAACGAAGATGTAATTCATAATGGTGCAATGAATAACGTATGGATTGTACCGGTTCTCAATATCGCAAAATTTTGCATACCTATACAGCCAAATTTGAGAATGGGAGGGAAACACGTTGCCATAGAGGTTTAGGTGGGGATGTCATCTGACCCACGGGTGTGGCTGATACTGGTGTCATGGGTGGAAGGGGCTCCCTCATTACCAGGGGATACCACGAACAGCCAGTTGTCTCTTTTTTTATTTTGTTAGTTAGTTGTAGTAGTAGAATATTAGTTTCAGTGAAGGGTGGTGCTGCTTATGGTCTGGAAATCCGCCTCTGCAGCGCCACCATACAAGTTAGAGTTTGGAGTAAGTAGTTTTATAGAGTTAAGTAGTTTTAAGGGTTAAATAGTAGATATTGTCTGTTTAACGTTTGTTTTTGTTTCTGTGTGTTTTGTTGTCTTTATTGCCTGTAAGCCGATGGTGTATACTAGGGTGGGCAATAAAGAGATGTTCATTCATTCATATAGCCAAATTTGAAATGGACTGCGTCGTATGGAAAAAACCACCTCATTATAACAACGAGAGCACGAGTTGCGTTACATCGATGTCATTGGATTTATGTTTGGCGATAGAAGAACTATTCCTCCCCCACAAAGCTGTACAGGACATTTAACGTAGGATCGGACTTCAACGAGAGAAATTGCAGTGACTACTTTGAAATATTCCATCCAAACCCTCAAGGACCATATCCCCCAAACTTTTAAACGAAACCGTGTATCTTGACTTTAGAAAGAATAATATAATTCACACTGCTGTGTGATAAAGCAACATGTGAGCTAATCAGTGGAAAGAATGAAAGTGCGCTAACAAGTTGCCAGAGGTCTATCACTATAGCACCAAATGGGTCTGGCCCCACAAAACGAGCCAGTTGGAGGAACGGGACAAGACAGTGTGAGTCAATCAGCGAGCTCTTACAACAGTGCACTCCCTTGGTGTTACTCATTATAACCTGACCCGGAGACAATATTTGGGTGACTTCACCCGGGGAAGAATCGCCGGGGAACTGGATGGAGGACGAAGTGTGGCGAGTGTAACCCAAGAGTTTGGTATTTCTCACAGCATTGTTTCTCGTGCATGGAGATCATTCCGAACCACAGGCATTGCTGCCCTAAGGAGAGGAAGGGGTCGACCACGGTCAACTACAGCTGCAGATGACCGCTACATTGTGAAACAGGCTAGAAGAGATTCACGTCAAACAGCGGGTGCAACTGCAACCACGTTTAACAGGACTGCAAGGCACCCAATCTCACGCTCCACAGCGGCACGTCGATTGCATAGGCTGGTCTGTTTGCCCGAAGACCGTGACATTGACACCCGCACATCGGCGGCATCAGGTCTGGACCGACGAGGACTGGGGTCGCATGCTCATGAGAGTAGATTCAATCTGAGTAGTGATTCGATACGTACCCTAATCTGGCGAGAGTTGGGAACACTTAATGCACCCAGGAACATTGTTGAACATGATCATTTTGGTGGACCAAGTGTTATGGTGTGGGGAGGAATTATGTTGTATGGGCGTATCGACCTCCAAACCTTTGAACGGGGTATACTCACCGGTCAACGTTGTAACAGTGTACTCATTCACCATGTGCATCTTTTCAGAGGTGCATTCGGCCACTACTGCATTCTTTGGATGACAATGTATGACCGCATGGAACAGCACAAGTGGAGGAGGTCTTGGAACGAGAGGATATTCGGCGAATGGACTGGCCTTCCAGTTCCCCGACTTAAATGACGTATTGCAGCACGTTCACATCCAGTTGTCAACCGCCCTGGTGGAGGAATGAAACGACCTACCACAAGAACTCCTTACCAATCTTGTGGCCATCATCGCAGAGCATACACTACTGTCCGTGTTGACCACACACCCTTCTTTTGTGATGTCCAGGGAATCATCATGAGTCGCCTCTGCCATTTCTGTTCCTCTCATGCGATATTCTTCTCAGTTGCGATACTGGAGCAGTTCTTCCTATGTATGGTTCAAGTTTCATCGAGCTATATTACTTGGGAGTGACACAACATGCGAAAGTTACTTTCGTCCTTACGTTTTGCATAGCAGTGTGTAATTATGTTGTCAAATCCTCATTTTTCCCCCTTTTACTGTATATTTAGACCTCAGGGGTAGCCTCCAATCGGGGAAAGTTAAAATAAATTTAATTAAATACTATGTAAAAGTACATTTTTTCTGAGAATTAGAGTTACGGAAAAAGTGTATACTTCAGTAGAAAATGTAGTTATAAATCGCTCTTTGGTACGGCTAGTCGTTTACAATTTATTTTAGTTTTTATGGAATAAATAATGCTCCAAAACGACATAAGAGTATATTTCTGAACATTCTTTACAGCTATGAAAAAATACACTTGGAGTTTTTTGAAGAAAATTGAATTTGAAGTGCACTTAGCCATCTCCATTCTAATAACCGAGCAACTGGCCGCGCGCTTTGGGTCACGTAGCTATCAGCTTGCATTCGGGAGATAGCGGGTTCGAATCCCACTGTCGGCAGCATTTAAGACGGATTTCCATGGTTTCCTATTTTCACACCCGGTAAATGTACATCAATTAAGGCCAAGGTCGCTTCCGTGTCGCTCCTAGCCCTTTCCTATCCCATCATCACCTAAGACCTATATGTGTTGGTGCATCGTAAAGGAAATTGTAAAAAATGTCACTTGTTAGAGTCCCGGACGCACAATATTTCTCGACTTGCCCTACTTTTACAAAACTAACTGCTCTCCTGGTAATTTTGCATAGTTATAAGGAATAAATTACTGAGATCAGCTGAGCGGTTACCAGGATTATTCTCCTTAAACAAACATACCCGCACACTCTCCCGTTATAATATTTCTCCATATTAGTGATAGTTAAACCCCGGATTTTTATGCAGTAACAGGTTAGATTGCAAACTAATATGGTTAGTAGGAAGTGTCGGCCACCCGCTCTTCCATTACGTAGCAAGAGTAACATAAATTATAGGGGTTCTGATGGGCCGTCCACCTAATGCTTATGCAAACCCCATAGCACAGTCGTTGTGAAGGTAGACTATACTTGCTACTCGCTTCCGTAAGTTTGCATTCTAACCTATTACTGCATAAAAATCCGGGCTCAAGTGATAGTAGTCATTTAATCTTTGCTGTATCCTCTTGAATTGTTTTCCAAGTAACGATCATAATTTATGTTTCCCATTTTCTCTCCTATACTTCCTAATTTTCATTTCATTTTCTCCCTTTTTCCTTCCCCTTCTTATATTTATTCGCGAATGAGTTCCTTAGGACCACGCGGATTTAACACTTGTTGGCTTTCCTTTTAGCACAGTGTTCTGTCATACCAACGACTAAGCGTTTTAATGCTGAAAACATTTTTACAGACAAAGTCGGGGTCCCCTTACTATGAAATACGTAAAATGAAGCAATTTCCTCAATTATACCTAAAGCTGAAGAGCTAAAGGGGCCGAAAAGGTTTCAAATTGTGGCTCTTGGATAGCTCTATCAGAATGAAAAAACAAGTTTGGAAAATCACGTCCAGTCTAAATTCACTTCCGGGAAAACACCCTAAAATTGCTTGTTTTTACTCGTTTCCTTTTTTATTCAAATCCTAACCAAATTAACTTATTTACATGATGTTTTCGGTAATTTTTCTTGGGTTCAATACCCTCAGTCATTTTTTATGTTTTAATGTCTATACCTAATCTATATAAATAAACTCGTAACAACCCTGTGTCTGTGCATTGACTATTTTGGCGAAATTCCCGTAGAGTTATCCGTTTCTGGTGTAATAATGGCAATCTGCATATTTTTAGCTTTAGTATCTGTCTGTTTGTTTCTTTGTTTGTCTGTTTGTCTATAACTTGAAAATTACTCGATATATTTCTACCAAACTTCACATTTAGAATCCACCTAGCCTTGGCTACATTTTAAGGCCAATATTTCTTCTAAATCCCTGAACTCACTGGGGATTTATACGAAACCGAAACCGTAATTTTGAACTTCCACAAACTTAATAGAAACCTGCCTGCCTTAATGGAAATCAATTTCTATACCGTGTTCTCATGTTCAAACAAACTTTATGTTTAGCATCCACCTGTCCAAACGTAAGTTTTTAGATCCATACCATGTCAAATTCCTGGAACGGACTGGGTGTTTATAAGGAACTGAAACAATGGTTCTATTCTCCCAAAATATATACAAGACCAACCTGACAGGAAATCGACCAACCTTGATGAAAATACATTTCTAAAACTTTTTCTCATGTGCATTTTTTCGACAGGAGGTTAACGAGGGAGATATCATGAACGGTCGGTTTTGCATGCTAAGTCCAGCCGACATAGCCCAAAACATTTTGTACGTAGTGCAGATTTCTTGTCTATATAAATAAAATTAACGCCCATGTCTGTACCATCTGTATATTTGTTACCTTTAGTTTCCTGAATATCCTTATTTTAACCCCACCCACACCCCCACCCCCACCGCAATCAATTTCCTTTCCTGCACCTTTGGCGTATTTACAGTACAAATACGCCTTTTTATGGACCGTGTGCAGTAAAATGACTGCTACTTGTTTCACAATATCTGCAGCGCTCCTTCGAAAACGAGTAATTAGGCATCCCAAGCATCACTAGTGCTTGCGGGACAATTGTAAGTAGAAAGTACGGCGCTCATGAGCCGCCTGGTATATGGCAGGGAACAATGAGTGGTCAGATTTTTCAGTTCCGAGAGAAACATTTTTTGTTGTAAATACTTTCTGTTAGTTCAAAAGTAGTCTTTATTCTTTGGTGGCGTCTCTGTTCTAGGGATTTTTTTTAATTGCAAATTTCTGTGGTAAATTTAGCGAAGTATTTAAATATTCCACAAAAGAAATTTTTTGTTAGCGATTTGGAGTTCTTTTTTGGTGTTTTGATGACTAATAAATCGTCTTTTTTCGGGACGCTAAAATTTTTAGTCCTATTTTCCACGCTTGTGCTTGCAGTATTTTCTGTTGTTTATATACTTCTGGAATGTCATTGGCGATTATTGCCATGTCATCAGCAAACGCTAGACAGCCTCTAACTCTTATTATATTTGTCTAATTTTTTTTGTAATCAGTCCGTAGACTGGCTTGATCTCTATCCAGTGCTAACCGTTTCATTTCTACGCAACTGCTGCATCCTACATCTGCTTGCCATATTCATACCCTGCTCTACCCCTACTGTTCTTACCTCCTATACTTCCCTTAACAGCCAACTGAGCAAGTCCTGGGTGTTTTAAGATGTGTCATATCATTCTATATCTTCCCCTCGTCAAATGTAAACAAATCGATCTCCTCCCACCAATTCTATTGAGTATATCTTCATTCCTGTTTCGATCCACTCATCTTACCTTCAGCATTCTTCTGTAACAACAGATTCCAAAACCTTCTATTCTCTTCCCTTTTTAGATATCGTCCATGATTCACTTCCATACAATGCCGCGTTCCGGTCTTCAAAAACATTTTTCTAATTCCCATATCAATGTTCGAAGTGAGTAAATTTCTCTTCTTAAGAAAAGCATTCTTTGCTTGTGCTAGTCTGCACTTTATATCCTCCTTGACTTCCACCATCGTCAGTTATTTCATTACTCGCGTAACAATATTCACCTGCTTCCTTTAAGACATAATGTCCTAGTCTAATTTAACCTGCAACATCTGACCTCGTTCGACTGCAGACCATTACATTTGTTTTGGACTTTTTTTTTTTCATCTTGTACTTCTTTCACAAGACTTCGTGCATAGCATTTAGCAACGTCTCCAGATCGTCTGCAGACTCAGATAAAATAACTATTATTAATATTATTCCCTTTTCTTTGAACTCCTTCCAGATATGCTCTGAAGTCTTTGACATTTCTTTTGTCGCTCTTCAATATAGAGTTTATCCGGTGCATCCCTCATTCGCGCAATTTTCTTCCTAAAGTTTGCACTTTCTTGTATATCTCGCTCCTAGATCCGAGCTTGATAGCTGCAGTCACTTAAGTGCGGCCAGTAACCAGTATTCGGGAGATAGTGGGTCCGAACCCCACTGGTGGCATTCCTGAAGATAGTTTTGCGTGGTTTCCCATTTTCACACCAGGCAAATGCTGGAGCTGTATCTTAATTAAGGCCACGGCCACTTCCTTCCGACCGGGCGAGTTGACCGTGTGGTAAGGGGCGCGCAGCTGTTAGCTCGCATCGGGGAGATAGTGGGTTCGAATTTCACTGTCGGCAGCCCTGAAGATGGTTTTCGGTGGTTTCCCATTTTCACACCAGGCAAATGCTGGGGCTGTACCTTAATTAAGGCCACGGCCTCTTCCTTCCCATTCCTAGGCCTTTCCTATCCCATCGTCACCGTAAGACCTAATTATATCGGTGCGACGTAAAACAACGTGAAGCCCACTTCTTCCAAGTCCTTGTGAACCTCTTCAGACTAGAAACATTGTGCCTTCTACTTTTCTCGTGGACTAAGTATCCTGTGTTCAAGTCTCTTTGGATTCATCCTCTTAATGTGTCCATAAAATGATAGTCTTCTTTCCCTCATAGTAGTCGTTATCGCCTCACTTTTTCATAACGTTCTCGAGTAGGTCTCAGTCGGAACATGTGTTGTGAATTTGTTGACTTCTTTGGGCCTAAGATTTTTCTTTCCCTTTTTAATATTGTAAACATATCTTAGCATGCAGATTCGAGGGCCCTATACTACGAACAACGTAAAAATAATAAATTTCCTCCATTGTACCGAGTGTTGAATGGCTATAGGGCCCAGAAAGGTTTTAAATTGTGAGCCATGGACAGCACTATCAAACTAAAAGACAAATTTCCAAAATCGCTTCCGGCTTAAATGCATTTCCGGAAAAACTGCCTCAAATTGCTTGTTCCTTTACTTATTTTCCTGTTTTCGAATCCTAGTCAAATGTGTTCCTTGTTTGAATACTCTCAGGCATTTTTTTTTATTTTTTGAAAAATGTCCACACAGAGTGTAGTATAAGGGCTTGAGTGAAACTCTGCATTGACTCACGTTAGCGCTCGTGGTGGTAAAAAAATGCAACCTGCTAATCTAATCGACCAGATAACAATGAGTAAGAAAAGGATTGTAATTTTTAGGAATAAATAAAGAATATATTCTCATACTTTATTATATTTAATTTGCCTAAAATTAGTAGCTCATATCCCTAGGATGCTTTCAACATTGAGTTGCTTGCCTGATTTTTTTCAATGATTGGGGCGTTACTCTCGTCGTGGTTTCCGCTGCATATAGACACTGTGCTCTCTCAAACTTACTCCTAATTCTTTGCACTCCTTTTCCTTTGTCGCTCTTCAATTTTGTTTGGTTGGATTTGGACTTCAATGTATAAGTCCACGACATAGTCTGAAAGCCATTTCCATCTTTCCCACCTTTCTATTTATAGTTTCTTTTTCATTTCCATTCGGGGGTGAGAATTTCTCCCACGTATTAGAATTTCTGAATACATTGTGTTATTATTATTATTATTATTATTATTATTATTATTATTATTATTATTATTATTATTATTATTATTATTATTATTATTATTAAGTTCTTGCTTTGTCGCGCCGTTACCCACCCCCTTACAGCGAAAGCTAATGACGCTCGTCTGTCCCATGAAGCTGTATGTATAGCGCGCCGTGTATAGCCCGGAGTGAAGTTGTAATGAAAATAGATCGACCTTCTTTACTCGATGACAGCAAGAAAAAGAAAGAATAAGAAGTGGAGGAGGAGGCTGTGTATGCAACAAAGATGGTACCCATCCAACCAAGCAAGCAAGCTACAAGCATCCAGTGGGGAGTGGAATATTTAAAGAGGGGTGGGAATCTCAAATTGAGACAGGAGAGGGTGGCTTGACTTTAACAAGAAGACCTTGTAAGTTCCGTCTTACAGCGAGATGCCTTACATTCCAACTGTGCCCGAGTAAGAAAGGAAAGACTCTACACAGTGGCACACGACGCCCCCTCCAACTAACTTGAGAGAAGGAATTGGAATTAAATTTCCACTTTGCTTTCAATTACATTTTTGTTCCTTAAAGTCGCTGCAACATCCGATAAGAATTGTTTGAAACCCTTTCTCATACTTAGCTCATGGTAATTCAAACTTCTCAACTCTGATTTCTAACCTTACCCTCTTCCGGCTTAATCCTCTTGTCTTACTGTCTTCAGAACAGCCTATAGAAATTACATTTGTGAAGACTTTTGTCATCATGATCTCGAGGATTGAAGAAATATGATTTGTTCGTATTATGATGTTAATCATGCTTACTGTATGGATTATAAATGCAAGGCTAAGTTATTACAGGAAATAAGAACAATTTATATTGACTGTACAATTAGTTTTTTATCCAGATTAATTCAAGAGGTTACGCAAGGTTCTACTCCATCACTCTTACTCTTCATACAGGTCCTACCAAGAGTTTAAGGACACTTGCCCATTTCATGAACATGATTCCTGTCCTTAAAGGAGTTTTTACAGCGAAGTAATACATATTTAGAGGAACCTTTGCTGAAATTTTCATTATAATACCACTCTTTGATTTGAAGTTGCTATGTTTTTAATGTATAATAGTTGGAAAGAAAATAGCTATCTTAATACTTGAGGAGATATGGACAGTATTATTCATTTTAATTGTTAATGTAATGTATACACTTCTGACACGAATAAAGAAAGATTACTTTCATAAACACACAATACTTGAACGTTTACATGATGTTGCAATAAAGTCATTTGCTCCGCTGCTACTCTTAAGCTCTCTCTTCGTAGAACTGCCTCCAGCAAAGGTATCAGCGTCAAGAATGTCTCAAACACAGCGTCCTTTAATACATCATCCTGCTGGCAGTTCTCGTTCTAACCTGTAAAGGGATTATTACTACTATTATTATTCTAAGTTCAGTGTTGAAATAGTTCGATAAGTTGGGCCGGAAGTCGCTCTTGGAAGTGCAAGATGAGCTCTTGAATCGAGATACTGACAGAGGTGCGTAGCCTCGAGCCGTGTATTAGCGAGCAATATGTTGTAAAGATGAAGCCAGCGTAACGATCGTCTTACCTGACTCACGTCAAGAGAACCTAATGTGAAACAACATACGAAACAGTCTCAGAAGGAAAAATGTCCCACCAATTCTCCTGCTGGATTGAATGCACCCAGATACTAAAAACTAAGTGATCACATGAAGGTTTCGTCTACTGATAGGGAGACTACTCTTTCACAAAGAATTTGTGATGTTCGGGGTTATTTATTTATTTATTTATTTATTTATTTATTTATTTATTTATTTATTTATTTATTTATTTATTTATTTATTTATTTATTTTCTTTGCGTTTAGGCCATCTGTGGACCACGGTGCTTGTCTTCTAGCTGTGTTTTTGTCGTCGTCTGCCCCTTTTAGCATACTGGATTGTGTTCTTTGTGGCCTCTTGAGCCTTCCTGTTGTCCCAGTATTCCTTCATTTTATTGCTGAATTCTTTCCCGCGCTCCTCTGACCAATTCCCGGCTCCTTTGTGGCTAGCTGATGTAAGGGATGTTAGGAAAGGTTTAGTTTTGACCATTAAACGGTATGCATTTCTGTCAGTAATGGCGGCTTGATTAATATTAAGCTCTGCAAGATCTTTGTCCACTTGTTTGGTCCAGGGGAATCCAGTAGCTTTACCTTGTTAGCAACCTTGAAGATATTATGGGATAATCTGTTAGGATCAATTCTCTATAGGTGTCCATAGAAAGGCATACGTTTTCTCCTGATGGCATCTATGAGGTTTTCTTGATGCTGGTAGAGCTCATTGTTGGGTTTGTACCATCGCCTTCCATCTGATAGGATCTTTGGCGATATTATTCTTCTTAGGAATTTCCGTTCTTGCACTTCCAGGGCTCTTAGTGGATTATTTTTTTTTTTTTTTTAGTTAGGGATAGGCATTCTGCTGCGTAGAGGACTGATGGTCTGACTACTGCATTATAGTGTCTCAGTTTTACATTCTTTGATAAATGCTTTGAGGCATACAGTTTTCTGCAGGCATGGTAGGCCTTGTCTAATTTGATTCTCCTTTGTTCAAGAGCCATCGTTTCACTTAGGTCCTCCGATATCCACTCTCCGAGGTACTTCACATTTTTAGCTCTCTTGATGTGTTTTGTATCACTGACTCACATTTAATTTATTTATTTATTTATTTATTTATTTATTTATTTATTTATTTATTTATTTATTTATTTATTTAAGGATGCAACTAAATTGCGATCATTGGTCTGTCTGTCGAGAAGTTTTCATTCCCCACCCCGAAGGGTGGGGCGGGCCACCTAGAGGATTACGCCCTCTCTCTGGCCAGGATAGGTGACGGGATTAGGGAGAGATGAAAGAAGAATAAGATGGGTAAGTGTCGGTGTGAAATATGAGATGATTTGTGCGGGCCTCTTGGCTAGGGAGATGTGATTTATTTACATGCAGAACCGATAGGTAATGGGGGAAGGGTTACACGAAACTACCAAGAGAAGATGTAGTGCTAGGGTGTTATATAAAGAGGAGAGGTTGACAAGGGAAGTAAGAAGAAGGCGAAGGAGATCGGGAGATGGTGGCGATGGTGGAAAAATAGTTGGGCGGGAGTGGATAATATCGAAGATGTGGACGAGGTGATTGAGGAGGAACCGTCCGGCGACGGCTGCGGGATGTGATAGAACGATGTAAGGGTGGTGAAGGAGAACGAGAAGATTAAACACGATGGTGGCGGCCGTAGAGTTGTAGTCCTTGGGCGATCAGGCGCTGGATGTCTCCGGAAGTTGGAAGCTGTAGTCTAACTAAGAATGTAGGTCCGTCTGCGTTGTAGATACGAGAAGCTCTTCTTATAGGAAGGCCTGCCTGGCGAAGTTCGCGTGCGATGGCTTCAGCGGCGATGCTCGAATCCAATCCACGAACGACACAGCTGTAGATGTTGTGGTGATCAATGATGTCAATGGTGAACGTGCCATGGTTGCAGGTGGATCGCTGGGAGTTCCCTCGATAGGAAGTGGAAGGGATGGTCTCTGGCGACGAGTTTGATCAGAGGGGGAGGGAGGAGGAGCGGAGACGTCGTTATAGGAAAAGGATGGGACATTACGGTGGTAGTAATAGGAATATGGTGGGAGGTGTGAGCGTGGTGGTGGTGACAGGAGTGGTGAAGCAGGAAGATGAAGTCAGTGGAGGTCATGTATACGACGGTGGCGTTCTTGCAGCAGGCTGAGAGGATGTGGTAGTCGTGACTGGTTCGTCGTCATCATTGAGCTGGGCTAATATGTGTGGCGGAGTAGATTCCACTCGGTGGAGGCGGTGATGGATGGATGAAAGCACCATTAGCTTGAATTTTGAGAAGGTCGTCTTTAGAGGGGAAATACAGCAGTACGTCTGGTGCTGGGATTGGGCCCTTGTAGAGTCTGGTGACATACGATGCAAATGTTCATGGATGGACTTGGTGCCAGCCATATGCTTTTTTACGGTCGGGTAGGTGTGGATTTATAGTTGAGGCGTCATCCGGCCGAAAAAAAATTAGGAGATGTAGGAAAATATCGATGAGTCCACGTATATAGAGAGACCTGAGAATCCTCCCCGATCATTGGTTGGGAAGAAAGAGTTGCTTTAGAAAGTAAATGCTCATAATATACAAGTAGATGAAATTTGTTGAATGCTGATTTCGAAATAAATTAAGAAAATATCACAAATGTAAATCAGTGCAAGATCCCGAGTGGAATTCATAATATGGATACAAGCGAGAAGTAGTCGTCGTGGATTGTCTGGCATTCCCAGATGGCTTGACATTTCTACAGAGCTCAATAAAAATAGCTATGAAGCCCCTCAATACACTCATACCCTAGGCTGACAAGGTGGGAATACAGTGTCACTAGGCAAAGCAGCTGGAACCGAGAGGGATAACGAAAATCAGCAAGTTCAAGAACCTCGAAGAAGGGCTGGAATGCAAACTTTTAGATGGGGTGCAACTAACAACCCTGGCTAACAAGGTAGAGTTGGCACACCAGATGATCAAGAACACATAAAACAAAACGCTAGGAACAAGGGAATGCTATTGTCGTCCTGTCTTGTCACTCATGGCATGACAAATATTCGCGTTTTCTGTTATTTCTAAAGCCATTGCTGCTATGTTAGGAGACGGAGAGAGAGTGTGAGAATGTATTCGTTTTACAACAAAAATACATTAAAACCTATCTTAAACGGAACTTCTATTAAGCGGAAACTTTCCATTAACGGAAAATTACACCTCAATTCCTTGATAAGGGCAGAAAATATAATGCAAATCGCTCGCGACTAAGCGGAAACTGTCAAACGCGGAAAATACAATGCAAATTACTCTGTATTAAGCGGAAACTGTGAAATGCGGAAATTATAATGCAAATCACTCTGGATTAAGCGAAACTGTCAAACACGGAAAATGTAACACAAATCAGTCTGGGTTAAGCGAAACTGTCAAACGCGGAAAATGTAATGAAAATCACTCTTTATTAAGCGGAAACTGTCAAACGTGGAAAATGTAATGCAAATCACTCTGAATTAAGCGGAAACTGTCAAACGCGGAAAATGTAATGCAAATCACTCTTTCTTAAGCGGAAACTGACAAAAGCGGAAAATGCAATGCAAATCACTCTGGATTAAGCGGAAACTGACAAAAGCGGAAAATGTAATGCAATTCACTCTGAATTAAGCGAAACTGTCAAACGCGGAAAATGTAATGAAAATCACTCTTTATTAAGCGGAAACTGTCAAACGTGGAAAATGTAATGCAAATCACTCTGAATTAAGCGGAAACTGTCAAACGTGGAAAATGTAATGCAAATCACTCTGAATTAAGCGGAAACTGTCAAACGCGGAAAATGTAATGCAAATCACTCTGGATTAAGCGGAAACTGACAAAAGCGGAAAATGTAATGCAATTCACTCTGAATTAAGCGGAAACTGTCAAATGCGAAAAATGCAATGCAAATCGCTCTTTATTAAGCGGAAACTGTCAAACGCGGAAAATGTAATGCAAATCACTCTGGATTAAGCGGAAACTGACAAAAGCGGAAAATGTAATGCAATTCACTCTGAATTAAGCGAAACTGTCAAACGCGGAAAATGTAATGAAAATCACTCTTTATTAAGCGGAAACTGTCAAACGTGGAAAATGTAATGCAAATCACTCTGAATTAAGCGGAAACTGTCAAACGCGGAAAATGCAATCCAAATCACTCTTTATTAAGCTGAAACTGACAAACGCGGAATATGTAATGCAAATCACTCTTTATTAAGCGGAAACTGTCAAACGCGGAAAATGTAATGCAAATCACTCTGGATTAAGCGGAAACTGACAAACGCGGAAAATGTAATGCAAATCACTCTGAATTAAGCGGAAACTGTCAAACGCTGAAAACGCCACTCAAATTACTCTGGATTAAGCGGGAACTGTCGAACGCGGAAAATGTAATGCAAATCACTCTTTATTAAGCGGAAACTGTCAAACGCTGAAAATGTAACTCCAATCACTCTGAATTAAGCGGAAACTGTCAAACGCGGAAGATGTAATGCAAATCACTCTGAATTAAGCGGAAACTGTCAAACGCGGAAAATGCAATCCAAATCACTCTTTATTAAGCTGAAACTGACAAACGCTGAAAACGCCACTCAAATTACTCTGGATTAAGCGGGAACTGTCGAACGCGGAAAATGTAATGCAAATCACTCTTTACTAAGCGGAAATTGTCAAACGCTGAAAATGTGACTCCAATCACTCTGAATTAAGCGGAAACTGTCAAACGCGGAAGATATAATGCAAATCACTCTTTACTAAGCGGAACTGTCAAACGCGGAAAATATAATGCAAATCACTCTTTATTAAGCGGGAACTGTCAAACGCAGTAAATGCCACTCAAATTACTCTGGATTAAGCGGGAACTGTCGAACGCGGAAAATATAAAACAAATCACTTTTTAGTAAGCGGAGACTGTCAAATGCGGAAAATGCAATGCAAATCGCTCTTTATTAAGCGGAAACTGTCAAACGCGGAAAATGTAATGCAAATCACTCTTTACTAAGCGGAAATTGTCAAACGCTGAAAATGCAACTCCAATCACTCTGAATTAAGCGGGAACTGTCAAACGCGGAAAATATAATACAAATCACTTTTTACTAAGCGGAAACTGTCAAACGCGGAAAATGCAATCCAAATCACTCTTTATTAAGCGGGAACTGTCAAACGCGGAAAATGCAATGCAAATCACTCTTTATTAAGTGGGAACAGTCAAACGCGGAAAATATAATGCAAATCACTGTTCATTAAGCGGAAAATGTCAAGAGCTGAAAAAGTAATGGAAATCACTCTACATTAAGCGGAAAGGGAAGCCCTTAATTGGAAGAATTCAATCTTCCTAGTGGCTCGTTAAGCAAGATTTTAGTGACCCTGTACATTCTAGATGGCCTGTGATCCATTCTGTCCCAGTCACTTTGGTTTGTTTTGGGGATTAACGGCTGGGTATTTCCATCGACCGCCTGGACAATCCACTGTCAGTACGGTACTCCATCTCTGAAATTCACGGTCTGTGGTTCAGTAATTCCCACCCGAGTTGGAAGATAACTGAGTGAAAGTAATCGGATCACTTGTAACGACTGCATTCTTAGTAGACTAATATTTACTTGTGATCGTTACTTCTGACAAACATTTATATTTACATGTAATTTACGTCATGAAATAAAATTGTAATTGTACTTTTTAGTCATTGATATGCATCGTATGGAAGTAAAAACGGATAATAATAAATTATGGTTATGAAAATAACTTTTTCAGTTCTATTACAGCAGAATCAGTAACTTCACCAGTTTTGGATGAGGCGCCTCCCCAGTACTTTCAAAGACATTCCAACGATGTTCTTGAGTTAAACAGAGGTATTCCCTCAAGTGTCCCTGTCGCGCGTCTTTCCAGTAAATGATAAGATGTAGTTTCCACCAAACATGTCGAGACCTTTTAAAGATAACTTTAAGTACCAATTATTTTTTTAAATGACAAATTATTTGTAACGCTAAGAATACCTAACTCAACTTAAGAGGACCCGGGCCCGGAAAATATGGTAAAAATCGATTTTATTAAAACATAGAGGATGGTTTCTCGTTTAATTTGAGATATAAGTCACTATATTATCTGATTAGAAAGTGTGGTAAAGGAATTTTTGAAATGGGCGTTGCAACTGATGAATGGACATTGTGCAGCATACGTATGACAGATATATGGAATGCATTTCTAAATTTAAATTTGTCGCTCCTGCAAGAATCACAGTGTTCGTGTGGAAATTTTATATGTTAGCGAGCCTGTTTATGCAGATGTGTGTGTGTGTGTGTGTGTGCGTGTGTGTGTGTGTGTGTGTGTGTGTGTGTGTGCGTGTGTGTGTGTGTGTGTGTGTGTGTGTGTGTGTGTGTGTGTGTGTGTGTGTGTGTGTGTGTGTGTGTGTGTGTGTGTGTGGCGTGTGCTAACTAACCTGTTTGATTTGGGAGGAAAGAATATAGCAGTTCATCTGTTTGTTTACACATTTGACTTGGTGCTGTGTCCCGCTATATCACGTATTTTATCATATGAATATGGGGAACATTACTGGTAAAGTGTTTAAAAAATGTAAAACATTGGAAAACTAAGACTAAATTAATTTCTTCTGCTGAAAGTGCGACATTTTCATGTGAAAATGTGAGTGTGACAATCAGTGAAAATCATCATGACAAACAAGTATCTTCTTCGGCAAAGAAATTAGGTGATTTTGATAAGACAAACAACTGAATTAGAAAAGTGCGATATGAATTTAAATTAATGTATAAATAAAAAACCTTATCAGATGTGTTGGAATAAAATGTTTTGCCCATATGGATCAGCAATGCTGTAGAATGTAATGCTGTTCTTTAAACTCTGATTCCCGAAAGTTAACATTTTATCAAATTCGATGCACTTTTTCTCTGAAACTACTGAGGGTAGAAACACTAAGCTCTTAACCACGCTCTGACACCGTCATTATTCCATACCCTGGTTTACAAAGAAATGATAGGTTAAAAAGTGCATATTATTTATACAAAATATTGACTGTTATAAAAAATATTATATTTCAGTAAACAATAAATAAACTCATAAAACACTGTGTTAAAGTGTGTACAGGTATCCAGTTTAACATACATACACACATACATTATCATTATAGACTGTTATGCCTTTCAGCGTTCAGTCTGCAAGCCTCTGAGAATTTACTAAACGTCGCCACAATCCTCGATTTGCAACTAGTGTTGTGGCCTCATATAGTTCTATACCTCTTATCTTTAAATCGTTAGAAACAGAGTCTAACCATCGTCGTCTTGCTCTCCCTCTACTTCTCTTACCCTCCATAACAGAGACCATTATTATCCTAGGTAACCTATCCTCCTCCATTCGCCTCACATGACCCCACCACCGAAGCCGGTTTATGCGTACAGCTTCATCCATCGAGCTCATTCCTAAATTAGCCTTTATCTCCTCATTCCGAGTTCCCTCCTGCCATTGTTCCCACCTGTTTGTACCAGCAATCATTCTTGCTACTTTCATGTCTGTTACTTCTAACTTATGAATAAGATATCCTGAGTCCACCCAGCTTTCGCTCCCATAAAGCAAAGTTGGTCTGAAAACAGACCGATGTAAAGACAGTTTCGTCTGGAAGCTGACTTCCTTCTTACAGAATACTGCTGATCGCAACTGCGAGCTCACTGCATTAGCTTTACTACACCTAGATTCAATTTCACTTACTATATTACCATCCTGGGAAAACACACAACCTAAATACTTGAAATTATCGACCTGTTCTAGCTTTGTATCACCAATCTGGCATTCAATTCTGTTGGATTTCTTACCTACTGACATCAATTTAGTCTTCGAGAGGCTAAATTTCATACCATACTCATTGCACCTATTTTCAAGTTCCAAGATGTTAGACTGCAGGCTTTCGGCACAGTCTGCCATTAAGACCAAGTCGTCAGCATAGGCCAGGCTGCTTACTACATTTCCACCTAACTGAATCCCTCCCTGCCATTTTATACCTTTCACAATATGATCCATATAAACCACAAACAGCAAAGGTGAAAGATTACAGCCTTGTCTAACTCCTGTAAGTACCCTGAACCATGAACTCATTCTACCATCAATTCTCACTGAAGCCCAATTGTCAACATAAATGCCTTTGATTGATTTTAATAATCTACCTTTAATTCCATAGTCCCCCAGTATAGCGAACATCTTTTCCCTCGGTACCCTGTCATATGCTTTCTCTAGATCTACGAAACATAAACACAACTGCCTATTCCTCTCGTAGCATTTTTCAATTACCTGGCGCATACTGAAAATCTGATCCTGACAGCCTCTCTGTGGTCTGAAACCACACTGGTTTTCATCCAACTTCCTCTCAACGACTGATCGCACCCTCCCTTCCAAGATGCCTTTGAATACTTTGCCTGGTATACTAATCAATGAGATACCTCGATAGTTGTTGCAATCCTTCCTGTTCCCTTGCTTATAGATAGGTGCAATTACTGCTTTTGTCCAATCTGAAGGTACCTTACCAACACTCCACGCTAATTTGACTACTCTATGAAGCCATTTCATCCCTGCCTTCCCACTATACTTCACCATTTCAGGTCTAATTTTATCTATCCCTGCTGCCTTATGACAATGGAGTTTATTTACTATCCTTTCCACTTCCCCAAGCATAATTTCACCAACATCATTTTCCTCCTCCCCATGAGCTTGACTGTTTGCAACACCACCATGATGATTTCCTTTTACATTGAGAAGATGTTCAAAATATTCCCTCCACCTCTCCAGTGATTCCCTGGGATCTGTTATGAGTTCACCTGAATTACTCAAAACACTGTTCATTTCCTTTTTCCCTCCCTTCCTAAGATTCTTTATTACTGTCCAGAAAGGTTTCCCTGCTGCTTGACCTAGCCTTTCCAGGTTATTACCAAAATCTTCCCATGACTTCTTTTTGGATTCTACAACTATTTGTTTCGCTCTGTTTCTTTCATCTACGTAAAATCCCTGTCTGCCTTGGCCCTTGTTTGGAGCCATTTCTGATAAGCCTTCTTTTTACGTTTACAGGCTGCTCTCACTTCATCATTCCACCAAGATGTTCTCCTTTTCCCATCTTTACACACAGTTGTTCCTAGGCATTCCCTTGCTGTTTCTACTACAGCATCCCTGTATGCCACCCATTCACTTTCTATATCCTGAACCTGCTTAATGTCTACTGTTCGAAACTTCTCACTAATCATATCCATGTCCTTCTGTCTAATTTCCTCGTCCTGGAGATTTTCTACCCTTATTCGTTTGCAGACAGATTTCACTTTCTCTACCCTAGGCCTAGATATACTTAGTTCACTACAGATCAGATAGTGGTCTGTATCATCGAAAAATCCCCGAAAAACTCGTACATTCCTAAAAGATTTCCTGAATTCAAAGTCTGTTAAGATATAGTCTATTATGGATCTGGTACCCCTAGCCTCCCATGTGTAGCGGTGAATAGCCTTATGCTTGAAGAATGTATTCGTAACAGCTAAACCCATACTAGCACAGAAGTCAAGCAAACGCTTCCCATTCCCATTAGCTTCCATATCTTCCCCACATTTACCAATCACCCTTTCGTATCCTTCAGTTCTATTCCCAACTCTCGCATTGAAATCGCCCATTAGCACTATTCTATCCTTGCTGTTGACCCTGACCACGATGTCACTCAATGCTTCATAAAACTTGTCAACTTCATCCTCATCTGCACCCTCACATGGTGAATACACGGACACAATTCTTGTCCTAATTCCTCCCACTGACAAATCTACCAACATCATTCGCTCACTTACGTGCCTAACAGAAACTATGTTGCGTGCAATGGTATTCCTGATAAAGAGCCCTACCCCAGACTCTGCCCTTCCCTTTCTAACACCCGTCAAGTACACTTTATAATCTCCTATCTCTTCCTCCTTATCTCCCCTTACCCGAATATCACTTACTCCTAGCACATCCAGATGCATCCTCTTTGCTGACTTAGCAAGGTCTACCTTCTTTCTTCCATAAGCCCCATTAATATTGATAGCTCCCCATCGAATTCCATTTCGTTCGCCAAGTTGTTTCCAAGGAGTCCCTCGCCTGTCAAATGGGAGTGGGACTCCATTACTCCCATAGGTCCGAGGCTTGCTTAAAGTGTTCTGAGCTCGGTAAATTCATGAAGCAGGATTCTGCCCTACTTGCACATAGTCCAAGTGAGGATCTCTCCTCTAACGGGTTATGGACCACCGGTGGATTGTATAGTCCTAGCCGCCTGAGCACAAGGAGGGCCACGACTCAGAATATGTCCGAGATGCCCACTCCCATTCCATAGCAACTGGTATCCCGACTCTCAGGACCACTTACTAGGCCACTCAGCCGTTGCCCATGGTTCACGAACTAGGACGTGACTACAGTAACCCACAAACATGAACCATATCCAGTTTAAAATGTGTAAAAATATGACACTTCTAGAGTTAATAGATTCGTAGAAAAGGTACATCAAAGTTCTTAAATATATCATTGCTGAGATAGGCGGGTCCACCTGCCGATAAAAATAAAGATCATTTCGCAAGTTCGAAGCTAACATGTTGAGTATCACCTCCTGACGATAGACACTTAATGTCTCTATATTCAAAAAACACACACAGAATGAATTAATAGATTTTCCTATTAGTGGCTGAATAAGACAATGAACCTTAGTGTAGGAATGCGTGACGTATCCCAGCCATAAGGCATATTTATGTCCAAACAGAAACGTTCTGGCGTTGAAATGTAATCCCACCTGTAAAGGGAGTCCTTGTATTTTTCCACACGCGATTCAGTGTGGTCCACATCCTACACGTAGATGCTGTGCAGACGTTGTCCGTGTGGCTGCGGCGCCCCGCAGCAAATCGTTCCCGTATTGCCACTGGATCAAGGCTGTCTCTATTATTTGGCGTATGGAGATAATGGAAATTCTAAGTTCCCATGGAGGGAATTAGATATTTTTCCACCAATAGAGCATATCAAAAATCAGCATCAGTGGGTAGGGTCTGACACATCCCACTCTGAAGAGTCTAGTGTCAGACCTAAGACGAAATGCTGGTTAATAGAGCAAACGCCTGAAAAGCCATACATCTAATTTTTTATCTGATTTTTGATATGCTCTATTGGTGGAAAAATATCTAATTCCCTCCATGGGAACTTAGAATTTCCATTTGGAATTGCTAGGCGGGCATTAATTCCATTGCGGAGTTTTATCTCCCGTATGCAGTTATCAGACTGTGCCTCATAAGAGGCTTCTGGTAAGTTCATCTGCATACACCCCAGCATCAGTGGGTAGGGTCTGACACATCCCACTCTGAAGAGCCTAGTGTCAGACCTAAGACGAAATGCTGGTTAATAGAGCAAACGCCTGAAAAGCCATACATCTTATCTGTATGGAGATAAGTTACACATAAGTACATCTAAGAGTTATATACAAATGCACATAAACAAAAAACATGAATGTCATAGGATCGTATCAAATTTGAATGTGCAGGTCCTTGCAAGTGAGTGCAAGTTGCGGTGCTATCCAGGTAGTGAGAGTGACATCCTGGAACCAAAATCTGAAGTTCAAAACCTTTACCATAGGTTCTTAAGTTCCAGGGCTCCAGTTAATTAGCCTCTAGCCACCTGTACTCCGGAAGACATTTAGGAATTAAATTAACGGAAATCTTTCTGGTTGTAATTCTGGTACGTTGTTAAACATATTTACACATGATATTCTCATACTACTTGAGACTCTATCTACCAAACCCATTGAACTAAAGCACTTCTATGCGCAACATTTACCAGCAACGCAAGGACCAAGAGGGAGACCAATGCGCGGTATTTCATGCTACTACAAACCAAGACTAGGTAAAATTTTAAGTACACGCCAAGAACAGGATACAATGATAATAAACTTTCAATGGATCTCCGTGATAGCAATATACGCAGGGCCACTAACACCCATTGAAGAACTAATAGCAATCATCATGTCCTCCATAAAGCAAACAGCTCCGGGCAGAGACATAATACTTGCCGGAGACCTAAACTGCAGACTTGACAACAACAATCATAGAGCGAAAGAGCTCCTGGAAATGATGACTGAGGAAGGTTTCAACCTTGTTAACAACTTCGAAGATAGAACGTACTTTACATATACAGGGAGTAGTACTATAGACTTAATCTTTTGCAAAGGTTAAAACATTAAGCTAATAAATTACTCCGTGTGTTTCACTACAGAACAGAAGATGACAAGGAAACACTGTCCTGTCTCGACCTATTTTAATGTCTCAAGAATAGAGAAGAGAGAGAACTATGCTGATGCCAAACCCTCAAGAGAGAGAAATAAAAATGTACTCAAACAACAAGCCAAAGAACGGAAAAAAACTTGAAAAGAACATAAAGAATAATGACATAGATGCAGCCGCACCATCCCTGGAGAAGACAATCAAATCAGCACTTGTGTATAAGCGTAAGAGAAGATCGCGAATATGGTTCGATAAAGATTGCTATAAGAAGAGAAAGAGCACTATTAAGGCCACGCATGCGGCAAAGAACAACAAGAGCGTTGAGACAATAAGGCAATATTTCGTCATCAGGAAGGAATACAAGAAACTGCTGTCGGTAAAACGAAATGAACATATGGAAAAGGAAGCGATAAAAATCGTGAAGGATGCCATCAACGACCCGTTTGTAGCATTAAAGCCTAGGAAAATGCAAAGCAGTGGAATGATAGAAATGGATACATGGGAAGATCACTTTAGGAATATAGTAAATATTGATGAGGACGTCAATACTGAGGCTGTGATAACAGGATCATACCAAGAAGTAACTGACCCGTTCACAAAGGAAGAGGTGTACGAAGCTATTATGTCACTTAAAAATAAGAAGGCCATAGGACCTGATGGCATATACATCAAACACATAAAAGACTCATCAGACACACTATTACCGGCGATTTCAAACCTAATGAACCTCTGTCTACAAGTATGCAACATCCCAACATCTTGGAGAATCTCGACTATGAAAATGTTGTACAAGGGAAAAGGCGACCAGTCAGACCCTAACTCATATAGAAGAATAGCTATAGAAAAATGCATGCTGAAAATAATGACAAAGCTTCTCACAAAAAGAGTTATAGACGCAGTAGAACACAAACTCCCAGAGGAACAGTTTGGATTCCGTAAAGGAAGGAGCACCCTCCATGCCATTAACAACCTCATCAATGACATTGAAGAAGCCCTCAGACATCCAAGAGGCAAATTCCATGCAGTATTTGTTGATTATGCAAAAGCTTTCGACACGTTAAGCAGACCACTAATAATCGCGAAGCTGGAAGCAATAATGGGGAAAGACAAGCTCACGACTCCGATAAGTAACATACTGAAGACAAATTACATACAAATTGATGACCAAGTCGCGACTTCGAAATTGATCATGCAGACCAACGGAGTACTCCAAGGAGACCCACTAAGCCCCTTGCTGTTTAACATTGCGGCGTACGATGTGGTAAAGGTTACTCATCAAGGAATAGAGGATTTGAAAATATACTTATATTCAGACGATATGGTCATTGGATCAAGTTCCCTACATGATGTGCAAAAAGCTGTAGACAATCTAGACAGGTGGGCAAAAGATAACAAGATGAAAATTAACACAGAGAAAACAGTGAAAATGACATTTCGGAAAGGTGGCCGAGAGGCCGCAAGTGACAGGATATACCTAGGATCTACAGTCCTCAAGACTGTCAATACATTTAAGTATCTAGGACTGACCATGCAAACAACAGCAACAACCTATAGGATTCACATAAAGTCTAGAGCAACAGCGGCCACCAAAGCAATATATGATATTAAAACAATTACCAAGCTTCCACTAGAAACTGCTATGAAACTATTCGATGCGAAAATTGCGCCAATTGCCACATATGGACTGGACATTATATGGAATAAATTGGGTCTGGCTGAGCTGAAGACAATTGAAGCAGTCAAGTCGCGCTTCCTGAAAGCTACACTGGGAATATCAAAATACACAAAATCAAGGCTTGCATATGAGCTTGCAAAGGAAACCTTCATCGAGGACCTCCGAATGAAGCGAGGGTTTCCATCCACAGATGCATGGGAAAAATTAATGCAGGACAGAGTGAAGAAGAGGGAAGAAATCTGGCTCGATTTCTACTCAACGGAGGCGATGATGAATAGAATATGGACAAATACCAATCAAGACATGCGACATTTCGTTAACTCGATGGCGGTCCATGGGTATCACCATAAACTATGCAACACCGAGTACTTCCATGACCCCGACCTGTGTTTGCAAGCTGTGCAATGAGGATTGCAATCGATATCACGTAATCACATGAAAAAACCGGGAATTATCTATTGTGAACTTTTGTAATAGTGAGAGGTGACAGTACATATGACAAACTTCGTTTATACAATGCGCAATTTGTGTGCTGTATCTTTATTAATTATGATGATTAATAAAGTGTTTATTATTATAACTTCAAATTTGGGTGCCTAAACGCATTTCGTTACTTTGAGGCTAGAACGTTTGTAGCCTCATTTTACAGACGTTGAACTTCCTAGCACAACACTTCGTCTCTAACGGTAGCGTCTTCACTCACGTCCTACACTTTATGGGAGTGTGAACTGTGGCACGTGTGTATAGTTAAAATGTCAAATACAGCGTGTAATTCTCGAGAGAATTGGATCGATCTATCTTGTAATCTTATCAAGTTCTCTCTTCCGGAAATGTGCTTTAGAAAGAAGAATGTGGTATTTGGAACGCTGTAGACGAGGAATATTATTTTCTCTTCAGTAATTTTTATGGTTCATTACGCCTCAATATTCGTCTAATAAGAGTTCAATCCATATTCAGGCTTCACTGCAGAAGAAAACATCATTATGCTCGTTAAATGCTCCAAGTTTAGTGCGTAGGTTCCTGGTTTTGCAGTGCGTCTCCATAAGCTCGTGTTTGCATTCGAAAGAGGTTCATCTGTTGGTAGGATATAGGGAGACCGACTCGCTTAGCGTAGTGAATATAAAGCAAAAATAGGAGAGGAAGAATTTCATACAATTGTAAACTTATTAAATAAAAAGTGGGAAGAACAGCAAAATATTTCTGTGGCAAAAGAAAATAAGAGGAAACAAAACAAACACTTACTTAAGGAATAAAATATATAGCATTGTATAACATGTAGAACAAACAGGAAAAGAAAGGAATTTGTAGAAGATTTCTGTTTGGACATAAATATGCCTTATGGCTGGGATACGTCACGCATTCCTACAGTAAGGTTCATTGTCTTATTCAGCCACTAATAGGAAAATTAACACAAGGAAATTGTTCTGATCGACTGCATACCCATATGTGGCTGGGAGGCGCGACCAGTCTTAAGGGGAGTGGGAAAACAATTTTTTCAGATGGCGTTTCCAAATGTTTTCTTATAAACTTATTTGCACTCTACTGAATGAAATGGTGTATAATTTATTGTGATACGCTACCCGTAAACATCTTTAAAAAATTATTTTAGAATGCTAATGCACAAAAGACAAAAAAATTACAACTTCGGGCATGCCTCTGTTGGAAGTTACTTATTTCCGTAACCGTTTGATCTGGAAGGCTGTGGTTTTCGCTGATCTGTTCCAGAATTATGTGTGAAGAAGTCGCCGGCACTGTCATAAGAAACACTCAGATAATACTGATTATGGACCAGGCTGTTTTATGGGTAAATGCTGACTATGGACCAGGCTGTTTTATGGGTAAATGCTGACTATGGACCAGGCTGTTTTATGGGTAAATGCTGACTATGGACCAGGCTGTTTTATGGGTAAATGCTGACTATGGACCAGGCTGTTTTATGTGCAGACATGGGTAAATGCTGACTCTTTTACCAGGCTGTTTTATGTGCAGACATGGGTAAATGCTGACTATGGACCAGGCTGTTTTATGGGTAAATGCTGACTATGGACCAGGCTGTTTTATGTACAGACATGAGTAAATGCTGACTATGGACCAGGCTGTTTTATGGGTAAATGCTGACTATGGACCAGGCTGTTTTATGTGCAGACATGGGTAAATGCTGACTATGGACCAGGCTGTTTTATGGGTAAATGCTGACTATGGACCAGGCTGTTTTATGTGCAGACATGGGTAAATGCTGACTATGGACCAGGCTGTTTTATGGGTAAATGCTGACTATGGACCAGGCTGTTTTATGGGTAAATGCTGACTATGGACCAGGCTGTTTTATGTGCAGACATGGGTAAATGCTGACTATGGACCAGGCTGTTTTAGGTGCAGACATGGGTAAATGCTGACTATGGACCAGGCTGTTTTAAGTGCAGACATGGGTAAATGCTGACTATGGACCAGGCTGTTTTAAGTGCAGACATGAGTAAATGCTGACTATGGACCAGGCTGTTTTAAGTGCAGACATGGGTAAATGATGACTATGGACCAGGCTGTTTTAGGTGCAGACATGGGTAAATGATGACTATGGACCAGGCTGTTTTAGGTGCAGACATGGGTAAATGCTGACTATGGACCAGGCTGTTTAAGTGCAGACATGGGTAAATGCTGACTATGGACCAGGCTGTTTTAGGTGCAGACATGGGTAAATGCTGACTATGGACCAGGCTGTTTAAGTGCAGACATGGGTAAATGCTGACTATGGACCAGGCTGTTTTAAGTGCAGACATGGGTAAATGATGACTATGGACCAGGCTGTTTTATGGGTAAATGCTGACTATGGACCAGGCTGTTTTAGGTGCAGACATGGGTAAATGCTGACTATGGACTAGGCTGTTTTAGGTGCAGACATGGGTAAATGATGACTATGGACCAGGCTGTTTTATGGGTAAATGCTGACTATGGACCAGGCTGTTTTAGGTGCAGACATGGGTAAATGTGTGAGTAAACATTGTGCCTTACTCCGAACTCATTTTCTGAAAATTGACTTTTTCACATGTCTGACCCAATATCACAAGCTAAGGAGATCATTATTGTTAGAGTTATTTTATGCCTTAATGCAGCTACTGAACTAGAAAAAGTATTTCCCTTGATTCTTTTCTAATTTACATCATTTTAATAACATTTTCCCTAAATATGGAATATTAAAAAATTAATAAATGTACAGCTGTTTACTCAATCCACTTCTTTCTAATTCAGTGCCTAGGGGAAGGTTGTAATTATCAGTGGTAAGAATTTCAAAATTTGAACCTTAATAGTTCGTGTGATGTTGGAATATCTTTCCTGTAAAATTAACATTGTCAAGCTAGGGGTTTCCCACTCCCCTCAAGGAAAGTCATGAACAGGTGTTGATTATTGACAGTAACAGAGGCCAGGGCAGTAGCTTGTGAAACAGCAGGAAACTCCGTCGGTTGCAGCTCAAAGCGCGTAAGGCTTGAAGATCACTAAACCAAATATCGAAAAGGCATAACCTAAGTCTAGTGGTAGCCCACGTCTTGATTCCAGCATACGCCACTGAATTCGAAATTGTTCCCGTGCGGAAACGAAGTGAATTGATAGTGAATGAATAAAGCTTCAGGCTCATATCACTTTCAAGCCGTATTTCCTCTCTTGTCAATTTATTTCCGTAGGTTCGCTTGTCTCTAACTGACATGTCAGTGGTATGTTTGTCGTTACTATGTGAAATGATGGCTTTGTAGCATTGCATTTTTTAAAACCTGTAATTACAGTGATGCTTGGAAAGGGATCTGACGCACGTCCAGCCATGACATGTTTTCTGTTTTAATAACTACAGCTGTGCAATATTAATCATTGTAATAATCCTGTGCCGCACGTGTGTTTTGATGGCCAATGGATTACCGGAGTGTTGACGAGCGTACGCTTCATCCCACATTCACAGAGAACCCACACCGTGACCCGTTCTACACACGCGTAATACGGGTTAGTATATCTGTCTTTTTCAGGAGACCAAGCACGAAGTCGGGGACAAAATTTTCTCAGTTTTGTTGTTTGTTGAGATGGTGGTTGTTCTTGCTGATGTTATTTCGGATGCCATACTATGTTATGAATCAAATCTTAAGTTTTAATCCTGAGAACGCATTATGACTGCATTACTATTTTTTATGTTTTGTCCAGAACATCACGCCCCCATTCCTTCTTGTAGTTTTCTTGCTTGTAGGTTGCAACTCTGTGACATTAATCCTTCAGAGTTTCGGAACATGCCTCATATTAAAGACAAAGTTTCACTCTTCCTGTTGGTTGTCCTGTCAAACAGGACCGAAATGAAAACCTAACCTGGACAATGATTCCGATCAACAAATAGTATTTTTTTTCTTTGCAATTGGCTTTACGTCGCACCGACACAGATAGGTCTTATGGCGACGATGGTATAGGAAAGGCCTAGGATAGGGAAGGAAGTGTCCGTGGCCTTAATTAAGGTACATCCCCAGCATTTGCCAGGTGTGAAAATGGGGAAACCACGGAAAACCATTTTTAGGGCTGCCGACAGTGGGGTTAAATAGTATTTTGTGCGCGTTTCCTTCAGACTCATTTTCCTCAGTTTGTGATTTTCAAGAGCTTGGTATATTTCCTCTGCGCTTTACGATATCAGAATGAGGGTTTTTCTAATGATGGTATTTAAGGTAGCGGGTAAATTGCCGTCAGTAACACTTGTGCGAACGGATAACTTGGACCAAATAAGATTTTTAAATGAAAACTGCATTTGAAAGTTCCTTAAAAACAGAATTTGCAATGGGGCGTATCATAAACGACAAGGCAACGTGTAACTATGATGAAGTTTCTTGGACCTCGAGCACGGGCAACAACGATGACGCATTAAGAATATTGTCTACAAATGGATGTAAATGTCACCTGCTCCACTTCTGCGTGTGGTATGAACTCCATCATATTAAAGCTTCATCTGACACTTTTTGAGACACATTTCATCGCAATAGCTTTCTTATTTTCAAGAATGTTCAAATGTAGTCGAAAAATGTATATTTCCAGTTTAAAAATTAATATTTGGTTTAATTTCCCCGTACGTAGAAAGTTAGGAATAGTACTTACACAGCAAGTAACTCCATCCCTTCCATAATGTCATTTATCAAAAGCACAATTTCGGTACCTTAAACCGTTAAGTAAGTATTTGAAGTGTCCATCCAGCATATTCAACTTTGCTCTTCATGTTGAGAATAAATGTTCTAACCTTTGCTTCATATTTCGGTTGCAAATTTTTTTAAAAAAATTGTAATATTACCACAGAAAAATTCAAAATGCTACCATCAGTATTATGATTATCATTTAGATCGGTGGTTCCCAATTTGTAAGCGCTCGAGAGCCACATTGGAATCCTTCGTTATTATCGCGGAGCACACTTTAACAACGGACCTATTTTCGTAAAATCCCACAAATACAACAGAAATATCAGTATGAAATAATATGCATAGTTCAATTGAAATGAAGGTTTAATAATGTTAATTACTAGAAACACTATTTTACATTTGTATAAAAGAGTGGAATTAAAAATAAACACTTCTACTCAGGACAATTGGATTTTGAAGAAGAGCACCCACAATGTCAGTTCATTTGAATTAATGTTTGACAAATTACAATAAGGAAAAATACCTAAAGACAAACTGGAAATAATAATGTAGGCAAAAGAAAACAGTGGGAACAGTGTGTTGGATCAGCTGCAATGTCTAGTTGTTGCAAATCTCGAAAGATGCAGCAAGAAAGAATCTGAAAGTCGACTTCTCTATTGACTTTTAATTAATTTCATGGAAGAAAATACACTTTTGCACATGTACATGCTCCCAAACATTTCAGTCATTTTTAGTCCAAATTGTCTTAACTTCGGATATTTTTCGCTGCATGGCAGTTTAAAAAAAATCAATCCCTTCTATTGTCTCGTCTGTAGAAACCTATCGGCTTGTAGATCGCACAGATCAAATTGTAGATGTGGTTCTTGTTCCTCGATTGTTCCACCAAGGGGACTCATGTAAAGTTGTACACTGCTTTTCAGAATTTCAATTTCCTTGAATCGTGTGTTGAATTCTTCAATGATCTCTTGAAATTCCGAACTGAAATCTGAAAAATCTGGACTTTCCTCGTATTTCTTCGCCGCTAATTGTATACAGCAAAGGCCATATGTCAGTTCACTGGCACTAATATTCATGAGGGCTCATTTTCCCCCGAAGTTTGGATTTTAACTTTTTAATCCAAAATAATTTCCTTAGATCAAGTAAGTACTTAAAACAGGAAATAACATAAAACGATTATTTCATTCTGACTTAGGTGTATAAAGAGTTTAAAAATTAATATATTTTTAACTAGCTATGATATTTTTTGTAACTTTTATTCAAATTTCATTAAATATTTATAAAAAGCTCTCGCGGGCAGCAAGATATGGCTTCGTGGGCCGCCATTTGTAATACCCTAATGTACACCATGAGTCATATAAACAATATAATATAATTAATTATCTAACTTCAATGGTTTAGAAGCTGAGCGTACCGGAAGTATAACTTCTTAACATGGGAGACAAATGAGAGGCTTGGACCACTTCAGTATTACGTCTAATAGTCTACACTATTATATCGATATTGGTCTTTATTTAAACAAAAAGTTCAAAGATATTCATCGAGGACCGTATTATTCCGAAGTCTGTAGACCGCGGCCTGGAAACATTCTACTGAGAAATGTATACTACTTCATGACTGAAGACCTACGCATGTATCCTAACCTACCGCCTACAACTTGATCGACAAGATATCTGGTTGGAACTCCGTCAGTTTTTACACATAGGCATCTTTCTATTTCCGGCTACGTGTTTATCGCGGACCGTTACTATCTGATTACACGGCTATTGATACTCATCAATACATCTAGCCTGGTAACATGCTGAGCATGGGAACAGGAAGATACTCCTGTACTATCTCACTCTCAATCCTCCTTGCTACGCTTTTTCTTCTTAGAACTGACAGCATGTCGGAGGCGATGCACATTGAGTCGATCGCCACGCGGGGGAGCGGACTTCGGGATCCTGCGAAAAAGAAAAAAAGGCCGGATTCTATTCAACGACGATCGTGACCAATGGATCTCGACCGGACTCTCATGAAGACCTCCGACCTTTGTAAACCCTTGGCGATGTATGGTTATCACTCTAAACTCTATTAAAAGAAAATGCACGAAGAAACTGACATAGGATGTATATGTTAACTTTCTGTCCCTCTCAGTGAAAAATACAAAATTAACGAGCAAATGCCGGTAACTCATTTGACCAAAGTTGAAAATCATCCACACATTTTCACAGTTTATACACTACTCATAAAATTAAATCGCTCAACCACGGCTTCTGTTATACTGATTTCCTTTGTGGACGTTACAAAACGACGTCAATTTCATTATTACCTTATTCATTCAGTTCTGAAGACCACTTTTAATATCTACACAGATCATAAAACTAAGGAATAGTTTCTATTTGAAAGTTTTAATTAAATTATTCCAACACTTCCTCAACCCTCTGCTCCTCCCTTTCCAATAAATGTAATTCTCCCCTGTCAAAGTGTTCACTCAGTTCCTGTGAATATTAATTGAAACCAAACAAAGAATGAAGAGTTAGTATGAGCCCTTAAATAAATGATCATCGTAGTAGACATCGGTTCAGAGTGGACTGGCTTCAGTCTTAAATGCGTATGGTCAAATCGTTTAGCCCAGGGAAAGAGTATTTGCATTTGTATCAATACACACGCAGTATATTCATATACACACAACACACTACCTATCACCACAGAAACACGCAACATGCTTCCAGAGCGTTGGCATGCAAAGGGCAACCGGCTGTAACACCGGTCCAAATTCACTCGGCGTGCCGATCCCGACGAATTGGGAAAAGGCAAGAATGAACTAAAATGAGAAGAAATAAACAGTTCCCTGAGTCACCTATTGTGAAATAGACAAACTTTATAGGATGGTAATATTATAGTGTTCTAGTCCCGGTCTAATCATGACTGCGCTAGTATTGTAGAGGATGGTAATTTTGCAGTGTTCTCGTCTTGGTCTAGACATGACTGTGTTAATATCTTAGTGGGTAGTGATGTTACAGTGTTCTATTCCTGGTCTAGTCGGGACTGTGTAAGAGAGTATGGTAATGTTACAGTGTTCTATTCCTGGTCTAGTCGGGACTGTGTAAGAGAGTATGGTAATGTTACAGTGTTCTATTCCTGGTCTAGTCAGGATTGTGTAAGAGAGTATGGTAATGTTACAGTGTTCTATTCCTGGTCTAGTCGGGACTGTGTAAGAGAGTATGGTAATGTTACAGTGTTCTATTCCTGGTCTAGCCAGGACTGTGTAAGAGAGTATGGTAATGTTACAGTGTTCTATTCCTGGTCTAGTCGGGACTGTGTAAGAGAGGATGGTAATGTTACAGTGTTCTATTCCTGGTCTAGCCAGGACTGTGTAAGAGAGGATGGTAATGTTACAGTGTTCTATTCCTGGTCTAGTCGGGACTGTGTAAGAGAGTATGGTAATGTTACAGTGTTCTATTCCTGGTCTAGTCGGGACTGTGTAAGAGAGTATGGTAATGTTACAGTGTTCTATTCCTGGTCTAGTCGGGACTGTGTAAGAGAGTATGGTAATGTTACAGTGTTCTATTCCTGGTCTAATCAGCACTGTATAAGAGAGTATGGTAATGTTACAGTGTTCTATTCCTGGTCTAGTGGGGACTGTGTAAGAGAGGATGGTAATGTTACAGTGTTCTATTCCTGGTCTAGTCGGGACTGTGTAAGAGAGTATGGTAATGTTACAGTGTTCTATTCCTGGTCTAGTCGGGACTGTGTAAGAGAGTATGGTAATGTTACAGTGTTCTATTCCTGTTCTAGTCGGGACTGTGTAAGAGAGTATGGTAATGTTACAGTGTTCTATTCCTGGTCTAGCCAGGACTGTGTAAGAGAGTATGGTAATGTTACAGTGTTCTATTCCTGGTCTAGCCAGGACTGTGTAAGAGAGTATGGTAATGTTACAGTGTTCTATTCCTGGTCTAGTCGGGACTGTGTAAGAGAGTATGGTACTGTTACAGTGTTCTATTCCTGGTCTAGTCGGGACTGTGTAAGAGAGTATGGTAATGTTACAGTGTTCTATTCCTGGTCTAGTCGGGACTGTGTAAGAGAGTATGGTAATGTTACAGTGTTCTATTCCTGGTCTAGTCGGGACTGTGTAAGAGAGTATGGTAATGTTACAGTGTTCTATTCCTGGTCTAGTCAGCACTGTATAAGAGAGTATGGTAATGTTACAGTGTTCTATTACTGGTCTAGCCAGGACTGTGTAAGAGAGTATGGTAATGTTACAGTGTTCTATTCTGGTCTAGCCAGGACTGTGTAAGAGAGTATGGTAATGTTACAGTGTTCTATTCCTGGTCTAGTCGGGACTGTGTAAGAGAGTATGGTAATGTTACAGTGTTCTATTCCTGGTCTAGCCAGGACTGTGTAAGAGAGTATGGTAATGTTACAGTGTTCTATTCCTGGTCTAGCCAGGACTGTGTAAGAGAGTATGGTAATGTTACAGTGTTCTATTCCTGGTCTAGTCGGGACTGTGTAAGAGAGTATGGTAATGTTACAGTGTTCTATTCCTGGTCTAGCCAGGACTGTGTAAGAGAGTATGGTAATGTTACAGTGTTCTATTCCTGGTCTAGTCAGCACTGTATAAGAGAGTATGGTAATGTTACAGTGTTCTATTCCTGGTCTAGTCAGGACTGTGTAAGAGAGTATGGTAATGTTACAGTGTTCTATTCCTGGTCTAGTCGGGACTGTGTAAGAGAGTATGGTAATGTTACAGTGTTCTATTCCTGGTCTAGTCAGGACTGTGTAAGAGAGTATGGTAATGTTACAGTGTTCTATTCCTGGTCTAGTCGGGACTGTGTAAGAGAGTATGGTAATGTTACAGTGTTCTATTCCTGGTCTAGTCGGGACTATGTAAGAGAGTATGGTAATGTTACAGTGTTCTATTCCTGGTCTAGTCAGCACTGTATAAGAGAGTATGGTAATGTTACAGTGTTCTATTCCTGGTCTAGTCGGGACTGTGTAAGAGAGTATGGTAATGTTACAGTGTTCTATTCCTGGTCTAGTCGGGACTGTGTAAGAGAGTATGGTAATGTTACAGTGTTCTATTCCTGGTCTAGTCAGGACTGTGTAAGAGAGTATGGTAATGTTACAGTGTTCTATTCCTGGTCTAGTCGGGACTGTGTAAGAGAGTATGGTAATGTTACAGTGTTCTATTCCTGGTCTAGCCAGGACTGTGTAAGAGAGTATGGTAATGTTACAGTGTTCTATTCCTGGTCTAGCCAGGACTGTGTAAGAGAGTATGGTAATGTTACAGTGTTCTATTCCTGGTCTAGTCAGGACTGTGTAAGAGAGTATGGTAATGTTACAGTGTTCTATTCCTGGTCTAGTCAGGACTGTGTAAGAGAGTATGGTAATGTTACAGTGTTCTATTCCTGGTCTAGCCAGGACTGTGTAAGAGAGTATGGTAATGTTACAGTGTTCTATTCCTGGTCTAGTCAGCACTGTGTAAGAGAGTATGGTAATGTTACAGTGTTCTATTCCTGGTCTAGTCAGGACTGTGTAAGAGAGTATGGTAATGTTACAGTGTTCTATTCCTGGTCTAGCCAGGACTGTGTAAGAGAGTATGGTAATGTTACAGTGTTCTATTCCTGGTCTAGTCGGGACTGTGTAAGAGAGTATGGTACTGTTACAGTGTTCTATTCCTGGTCTAGTCAGGACTGTGTAAGAGAGTATGGTAATGTTACAGTGTTCTATTCCTGGTCTAGTCAGGACTGTGTAAGAGAGTATGGTAATGTTACAGTGTTCTATTCCTGGTCTAGCCAGGACTGTGTAAGAGAGTATGGTAATGTTACAGTGTTCTATTCCTGGTCTAGTCAGCACTGTATAAGAGAGTATGGTAATGTTACAGTGTTCTATTCCTGGTCTAGTCAGGACTGTGTAAGAGAGTATGGTAATGTTACAGTGTTCTATTCCTGGTCTAGTCGGGACTGTGTAAGAGAGTATGGTAATGTTACAGTGTTCTATTCCTGGTCTAGTCAGCACTGTGTAAGAGAGTATGGTAATGTTACAGTGTTCTATTCCTGGTCTAGTCAGGACTGTGTAAGAGAGTATGGTAATGTTACAGTGTTCTATTCCTGGTCTAGCCAGGACTGTGTAAGAGAGTATGGTAATGTTACAGTGTTCTATTCCTGGTCTAGTCGGGACTGTGTAAGAGAGTATGGTACTGTTACAGTGTTCTATTCCTGGTCTAGTCAGGACTGTGTAAGAGAGTATGGTAATGTTACAGTGTTCTATTCCTGGTCTAGTCAGGACTGTGTAAGAGAGTATGGTAATGTTACAGTGTTCTATTCCTGGTCTAGCCAGGACAGTGTAAGAGAGTATGGTAATGTTACAGTGTTCTATTCCTGGTCTAGCCAGGACTGTGTAAGAGAGTATGGTAATGTTACAGTGTTCTATTCCTGGTCTAGCCAGGACTGTGTAAGAGAGTATGGTAATGTTACAGTGTTCTATTCCTGGTCTAGTCAGCACTGTGTAAGAGAGTATGGTAATGTTACAGTGTTCTATTCCTGGTCTAGTCAGGACTGTGTAAGAGAGTATGGTAATGTTACAGTGTTCTATTCCTGGTCTAGCCAGGACTGTGTAAGAGAGTATGGTAATGTTACAGTGTTCTATTCCTGGTCTAGCCAGGACTGTGTAAGAGAGTATGGTAATGTTACAGTGTTCTATTCCTGGTCTAGCCAGGACTGTGTAAGAGAGTATGGTAATGTTACAGTGTTCTATCCCTGGTCTAACCATGACTGTGTAAGAGAGTATGGTAATGTTAGTGTTCTATTCCTGGTCTAGCCAGGACTGTGTAAGAGAGTATGGTAATGTTACAGTGTTCTATTCCTGGTCTAGTCAGCACTGTGTAAGAGAGTATGGTAATGTTACAGTGTTCTATTCCTGGTCTAGTCAGGACTGTGTAAGAGAGTATGGTAATGTTACAGTGTTCTATTCCTGGTCTAGTCGGGACTGTGTAAGAGAGTATGGTAATGTTACAGTGTTCTATTCCTGGTCTAGCCAGGACTGTGTAAGAGAGTATGGTAATGTTACAGTGTTCTATTCCTGGTCTAGTCAGGACTGTGTAAGAGAGTATGGTAATGTTACAGTGTTCTATTCCTGGTCTAGTCGGGGCTGTGTAAGAGAGTATGGTAATGTTACAGTGTTCTATTCCTGGTCTAGTCAGCACTGTGTAAGAGAGTATGGTAATGTTACAGTGTTCTATTCCTGGTCTAGCCAGGACTGTGTAAGAGAGTATGGTAATGTTACAGTGTTCTATTCCTGGTCTAGTCGGGACTGTGTAAGAGAGTATGGTAATGTTACAGTGTTGTATTCCTGGTCTAGTCGGGACTGTGTAAGAGAGTATGGTAATGTTACAGTGTTCTATTCCTGGTCTAGTCAGCACTGTGTAAGAGAGTATGGTAATGTTACAGTGTTCTATTCCTGGTCTAGTCGGGACTGTGTAAGAGAGTATGGTAATGTTACAGTGTTCTATTCCTGGCCTAGTCGGGACTGTGTAAGAGAGGATGGTAATGTTACAGTGTTCTATTCCTGGTCTAGTCAGGACTGTGTAAGAGAGTATGGTAATGTTACAGTGTTCTATTCCTGGTCTAGTCGGGACTGTGTAAGAGAGTATGGTAATGTTACAGTGTTCTATTCCTGGTCTAGCCAGGACTGTGTAAGAGAGTATGGTAATGTTACAGTGTTCTATTCCTGGTCTAGTCAGGACTGTGTAAGAGAGTATGGTAATGTTACAGTGTTCTATTCCTGGTCTAGTCGGGACTGTGTAAGAGAGTATGGTAATGTTACAGTGTTCTATTCCTGGTCTAGCCAGGACTGTGTAAGAGAGTATGGTAATGTTACAGTGTTCTATTCCTGGTCTAGCCAGGACTGTGTAAGAGAGTATGGTAATGTTACAGTGTTCTATTCCTGGTCTAGTCAGGATTGTGTAAGAGAGTATGGTAATGTTACAGTGTTCTATTCCTGGTCTAGTCGGGACTGTGTAAGAGAGTATGGTAATGTTACAGTGTTCTATTCCTGGTCTAGCCAGGACTGTGTAAGAGAGTATGGTAATGTTACAGTGTTCTATTCCTGATCCAGTCAGGACTGTGTAAGAGAGTATGGTAATGTTACAGTGTTCTATTCCTGGTCTAGCCAGGACTGTGTAAGAGAGTATGGTAATGTTACAGTGTTCTATTCCTGGTCTAGCCAGGACTGTGTAAGAGAGTATGGTAATGTTACAGTGTTCTATTCCTGGTCTAGCCAGGACTGTGTAAGAGAGTATGGTAATGTTACAGTGTTCTATTCCTGGTCTAGTCGGGACTGTGTAAGAGAGTATGGTAATGTTACAGTGTTCTATTCCTGGTCTAGTCAGGACTGTGTAAGAGAGTATGGTACTGTTACAGTGTTCTATTCCTGGTCTAGCCAGGACTGTGTAAGAGAGTATGGTAATGTTACAGTGTTCTATTCCTGGTCTAGTCAGCACTGTGTAAGAGAGTATGGTAATGTTACAGTGTTCTATTCCTGGTCTAGTCAGGACTGTGTAAGAGAGTATGGTAATGTTACAGTGTTCTATTCCTGGTCTAGCCAGGACTGTGTAAGAGAGTATGGTAATATTACAGTGTTCTATTCCTGGTCTAGTCAGGACTGTGTAAGAGAGTATGGTAATGTTACAGTGTTCTATTCCTGGTCTAGTCGGGACTGTGTAAGAGAGTATGGTAATGTTACAGTGTTCTATTCCTGGTCTAGCCAGGACTGTGTAAGAGAGTATGGTAATGTTACAGTGTTCTATTCCTGGTCTAGCCAGGACTGTGTAAGAGAGTATGGTAATATTACAGTGTTCTATTCCTGGTCTAGTCAGGATTGTGTAAGAGAGTATGGTAATGTTACAGTGTTCTATTCCTGGTCTAGTCGGGACTGTGTAAGAGAGTATGGTAATGTTACAGTGTTCTATTCCTGGTCTAGCCAGGACTGTGTAAGAGAGTATGGTAATGTTACAGTGTTCTATTCCTGATCCAGTCAGGACTGTGTAAGAGAGTATGGTAATGTTACAGTGTTCTATTCCTGGTCTAGCCAGGACTGTGTAAGAGAGTATGGTAATGTTACAGTGTTCTATTCCTGGTCTAGCCAGGACTGTGTAAGAGAGTATGGTAATGTTACAGTGTTCTATTCCTGGTCTAGCCAGGACTGTGTAAGAGAGTATGGTAATGTTACAGTGTTCTATTCCTGGTCTAGTCGGGACTGTGTAAGAGAGTATGGTAATGTTACAGTGTTCTATTCCTGGTCTAGTCAGGACTGTGTAAGAGAGTATGGTACTGTTACAGTGTTCTATTCCTGGTCTAGCCAGGACTGTGTAAGAGAGTATGGTAATGTTACAGTGTTCTATTCCTGGTCTAGTCAGCACTGTGTAAGAGAGTATGGTAATGTTACAGTGTTCTATTCCTGGTCTAGTCAGGACTGTGTAAGAGAGTATGGTAATGTTACAGTGTTCTATTCCTGGTCTAGTCAGGACTGTGTAAGAGAGGATGGTAATGTTACAGTGTTCTATTCCTGGTCTAGTCAGGACTGTGTAAGAGAGTATGGTAATGTTACAGTGTTCTATTCCTGGTCTAGTCAGGACTGTGTAAGAGAGTATGGTAATGTTACAGTGTTCTATTCCTGGTCTAGTCAGGACTGTGTAAGAGAGTATGGTAATGTTACAGTGTTCTATTCCTGGTCTAGTCGGGACTGTGTAAGAGAGTATGGTAATGTTACAGTGTTCTATTCCTGGTCTAGTCAGGACTGTGTAAGAGAGTATGGTAATGTTACAGTGTTCTATTCCTGGTCTAGTCAGGACTGTGTAAGAGAGTATGGTAATGTTACAGTGTTCTATTCCTGGTCTAGTCAGGACTGTGTAAGAGAGTATGGTAATGTTACAGTGTTCTATTCCTGGTCTAGTCAGCACTGTATAAGAGAGTATGGTAATGTTACAGTGTTCTAGTCTTGTTCTAACATGACAACATTTCGAACACCAGGACTGTTTAAGATAAAATGTAACATTTTTGAGTCTACGCTGGTTGGTTTTATCTCTTGTTGTGGCACGCGGGGTTTAGAACCAGGTTAGCAGTTCAGTCGCACGTGATGTTGATGTATTAAGTCCCCCCTAGAAGCACTCGGAGTTTCCGGTGGTGGCCCGTCTAAAAGCCTCACACAACTCGGTCAAAAGACTCGTAAAGAGGGAGTGGCGCTACAATGAGGACAACTGCAATGCCCAGGGTCGACCCAGTCCTGGGAAAGAGGACTCTCAGCACACCAATACAATTGGAAATCTAAAGAATTGTATTGATCATGAAATAGCTTCTCCGTAGAGTAATGATGGCCAACAGCAAATTACAGTATATTTAAGTACAGGGCTGTCCAATAAAACCTTTACATTTGCAATTAGGTATAATTTCCCTCTGAAAGTTGGTGTAAACTTGAAATTGAGTTTAATTATCTCGGAGTTTCTGGTATAATCCCCTCTGTGGTGTAGTGGTTAGTGTGATTAGCTACCACTCATGGCGGCCTGGGTTCGATTCCCGAAATTTGAAAAGTGGTACGAGGGATGAAGCTTAGTCTCGGGAGGTCAACTGAGTAGAGGTGGGTTCGATTCCCACCTCAGCCATCCTCGAAGAGGTTTTCCGTGGTTTCCACTTCTCCTCCAGGCAAAATGCCGGTATGGTACCTAATTTAAGTGCCATGGCTGCTTCCCGTGCGGACATTTTCAAAATATTCAAAAAAGCCTGAGGGTATTGAACCAAGGAACAAAATACAAAACGAATTACGTAAATAGTTAATTTGGTATGTTCGCCTCTGTGGTGTAGTGGTTAGCGTGATTAGCTGCCACCCCTGGATGCCCTCGTTCGATTCCTTGTTGTGACATGAAATTTGAAATGTGATTTGAGGGGTGGAACGGGGTCCACTCAGCTTCGTGATGGGTCCGATTCCCACGTCAGCCATCCTCGAAGTGGTTTTCCGTGGTTTCGCACTTCTCATCCAGCAAATACCGGGATGGTACCTTCCAATCTTCCCATCCCCCCCACAACGCATAGCAGGTGAGGCCGCCTGGGCGAGGTACTGGTTCTCCTTCCCACTTTTATCCCCGTGACCCAAAGTTTCGCGGTCCACGGCACTGCCCTTCAGGTGATAGAGGTGGGATCCATCGCTGAGTCCGAGGAAAAACTAACCCTGGGGGGTAAACAGATTTAGGAACGAGAAGGAAGAAGACGAATAAAGAAACATGCGATCTTAGGCTGTCTTTTAGGCCGGAAGTGATTTTTGAAACTCATAATTTAATAGAGCTATCCAATACTCACAATTTTAAACCTTCCCGGGCCCTTCAGCCTTCAACATTCGACACAATTGAGGACATTACTTCATTTTAGGTTTTCATAGTGTGGGAACCTCTACTTTGTCTGCTAAGAAATGTTTTCAATATTAAGACTAAGTTTACAGCACTTCGTGTGATGATACAAACAAACACAAGCTTCACTAACGCAGCCAATAGATTGCAGATATTATATGATTTTTTAATTACTGCTCAAAGTTATAGGAAAGCAAAAACATGACACTCGGATTCTCATAGTGCGTATTTCAGAGAACTGCACAGAAATCAGACTTAGGATTGTACAGAGTACATGACTCGGAAAGAACAGCTCTGACGAATCCCCTACAGTAACTCTCTAATTCAAAACAGATTGTGCACGTTTGTTATTATTGCTTCAAACGTAGCGCTACCATCTTGAGGCAGATAATCACCGTGCCGCGCGGATATATTTTAGTGTAGATTTGTACTGCGGGGTTGTAGCACGGCCTTTTGGGTATCGTTTGATTTGTCTGAGGGAATTCTACAAGTGTACATGAGGCGCAGGAAATCAAATAGAGAACAGTTTAGAAATTTTTAATTCTTAGAAGTACGAAAATATCTTCCGAAACGACGTTAGGTCTAAACTGCCAGTACGATGACGTCACTCGATGACATCATATCACGTCATTAAACTTGTAAAGATTCACTAAAGTATTGCTTGTGCCCGGCGTTCAGGTCACGTAACCAATCAATAAATATATCGCCACAGATCTGCAGTTAGGGTAGTCACCCGTGTGGCAGATTTCCTATTAATTCTTTACGTAGACTTTTTATTAAATAATTTCAGAAAAATTGGAAATTTATCGATCAACACCCTATGTAAATTATTCTAATCCTAATGTTCCTCCCAATTTGTCCTCTTGAATTCCAGCTTTATATTCAAATTGTGATCGTTCCTAGTCTTGAAAAGGTGTAGGGAAACCCTGGAGAGAAAATGCTGTGGAAAGCAATCAAGGGAAGCAATGTATAAACATATTGGAGGTAGGTTCTGACTAGTGCAGCGGCCGTAGAATTTTGAGTGTTTCCTAGACTTACTTATTGAATTGTTTTCGCTGTTCCAGCTAAATGAGCGCGCGAGTCAACACAGCGCCATCTTGTATCAGAGTATGCGTGTGACGTCACATATTTAGCAAAAATGTTGCCTTAATTTTAAGTGCTGTTTCCTCATAACTACGTTTCAGATTTCCATTTTATTTATTTATGTATTTAATAATAATAATAATAATAATAATAATAATGCCATTTGCTTTACGGCCAACTAACTACTTGTACGATTTTCGGAAGCGCCGAGGTGCCGGAATTTAGTCCCGCAGGAGTTTTATTACGTGCCAGTAAATCTACCGACACGAGGCTGACGTATCTGAGCACCTTCAAATACCACCGGGCTAAACTAGGATCGAGCCTGCCAAGTTGGGGTCAGAAGGCCAGTGCCTCAACCGTCTGAGCCACTCAGCCCGGCAAGTGAATAACATTTCGACCGGATATGCCGGATATGATTTTCAAAATTTTCTTTTTCCATTTGATAGAGATTCCTAGAACACGCGTTTTGACAGCTTCACCGTTACTCTACCTTCACTGTTTTAGACACAATTGAGTGAAATAACTAACTTTATGTTTTTTTCTAAAGTGTGGCCTTATTGTACGATATAAGAAACATTTTCAATGTTAAAATGTATTGTCAATACTGGTCGCATTCGGCACGGTAATAGATAGTGACAAGTATACTCTACCTGCACAACGGTTATGCTATGAGATTTGTATGAGCATTAGGGGCACGGTCTACCAAAACTCCTAGAATGTATGTTACTCTTCTTACATTATGGAAAAGCGAGCTGGATTACATTAGTTACTAACTAAATTACTTTGCATTTTAACCTGAAATTCTGAGGTCTAGTATTAAGTTATGCGGCCCCTAGTGGCACCGATCACGTCTGATATGCCACCGTCGTTCAGGGGTTAGTTTTGATCTACTGCCATCTATCAAAGATGAGTGACAGAAGAAGAGACAGAACACACCAAAATGGCATATGCACGCTGATTCAACTAACCAGTGCGAGTCTCAGACGAGTTGCCGGTTGTTCCTTGTGCTGTATATGGGCAATCGCATGATGCCATAACCGCCTGATCCATAAAGCTCGCCCAGTGATATGACCGCAGCTAGACTGCGATAAGCTTCCGTACAACATACAGTGTGATTGTTTCTTATGCAATGGTTGATCGGTTTAGTGTGTGTCATGACATCTGAATTAAGAGTTTAACAGTGCATTCCCGTATGCTACAGATTTTGCTGGACCTTTTTGGAAAAAATTCTAGAAGAATTCGAACCAAAATTTTGAAGATTCATGAGGCTGAATTGTACAGAATGAATCTGAATATCATCACACGCTACGATTGAGGGAGTTTTATTGTTTTCTGTCTGATGAAAGATCTGATTATGCATTCATCGAGATTGAAGAGTTTTCTACGGGAGTACGAGAAAGGTGTGACAGCCACCGCTCTCTCGTTTACGACACGGAGCATGCAGGAACGACGGCAACTCTTGAGGGACTCAGCCCGTAGAAGGGTAACTTGGACATGAATGGAGAAGGTTATCCTGGACGCAGTACCACCGACAGTGGTTCGATTCACGATCCGACAACTCTGATACGGGAAACACAATATATGAAACATTCTTCCAAGATTATTAAATTACGAATATGCGACCAAAGTAATCAGAATACTTTTACTCAATTACATTCCAGCTTTGTATGCTGTAATGTAGAACATTTCAACAGATACGCCAGTGGCACTATCTAAGGTTAAAATCGCCTGTGGTATCCAGTTGATGTGGTATAAACTGACTGTAGCAAACCTGAGAAGCCTTGGGAAAAAATAAACCTGAAACTAGTGATAGACATAAAGCTGAAGATTACAGGCCAGTCAGTTTGACATGCGTTGCATGTAAGCTTTGGGAAAGCATTCCTTCTGCTTATATTAGACATGTTTACGAAATTAATAACTGGTTCGATAGAAGGCAGTTCGAGTTTAGGAAAGGTTATTCCACTAAAGCTCAACTTGTAGAATTCCAGCAAGTTATAGCAGATATCCTGAATTCACGAGATAAAATGGGCTGTATCGCGAATGATTTTACTAAAGCATTTGATAGGGTAGACCATGAGAGACCACTGGCAAAAACGAGGGCTGTTGGACTAGACAAAAGGGTGACTGGATGGGTGGCTACATTTCTAGAAAACGGAATTCAGATAATTAGAGTAGGTGAAGTTTTATCTGATCCTGTAATCATTAATACAGGAATTCCTCAAGGCAGTATTATTTGACCTAATGGTTTCTTATATATATAAGTCATATGAGTAACGAAGTGGAATCAGAGATAAGGCTTTTCTGTTGCAGATGATGTTATTCTGTATAGTGTAACAAATAAGACACAAGATAGTGAGCAACTGCAAAAAGACCTCGACAACATTGTGAGATGGACACCAGGCAATGGTATGACTATAACCAGGGTTAAAAGTCAGGTTGTGAGTTCCACAAATAAGAAAAGTCTTCTTAGTTTTAATTGCTGTGTTGATGGGATGAAAGTTCCTTATGGGGATCGTTGTAAGTACCTAGGTGATAATACTGTATAAGGAAAGATCTTCACTGGGGTAATCACATACATGGGATTGTAAATAAAGTGTACAGATGTCTGCACATTATTATGAGGGTATTTAGGGGGTGCAGTAAGGATGTAAAGGAGAGGACATATACGTCTCTGGTAAGACCCCAACTAGAGTATGGTTCCAAAGTACGGGACACTCACCAGGATTATTTGAATCGAGAACTGGAAAAAAACAAAGAAAAGCAGCTCGATTTGTTCTGTAATTTCCGAAAGAAAACAAGAGTAGCGTAACGAAAATGTTGCGAAATTTGAGCTGGGAAGACTTGGGAGACGAGATGCTCGACTAAGTGGTATGTTTCGATCTGTCAGTGGAGAGAAGGCGTCGAAAGACATCAGCAGACGTATAATTTGAGTGGTGATTTTAAAAGTACGGACGGACGGACGGATTGTCAAGGTTTACAGAGGACATTGTTTTAATTTCAACTCCCTTATATACACTGATGTGGTAGAATAAATATGACGGAAAGCTCAGCAGATTTCGGAAGAGTTCTTCAACACGGAAGGAGTGAAAATCATTATCTGGAGAGGGCCTAACTACAGGCTAAACCACATATGCACTCGCCTCGGCGTCCATGGGTACCGCGGGAAGATACGAACGGCGTACTACATTGTTTTACATTTCGTTTTTCCTACTAACACTGCCATCGATGTGTTAGTCTCTCCAGACCTTCCTGAAACCATTCTTTCGGAGTGCTGCGTACCCGGGCCTTGACAGATGTATCCAGTTCTGCAAAATCCGAAAAATGGCGACCACACAGAGGTTTCTTCATGTTCTCGAACAGGTGATAGCACTGTTCGATTTGTTTTTGGCGGTGGACTGCCGCTATGCTTCCATTGCATCGATTGTTGTTTTGTTTGTGGCTCATGGTAATGGAGCCATGCCTCATCTCCAGTCACAAGCCTAGCAATGAAGTCGGCTGGATCTTGATAATGGCGTTGCAAAAGTTCTCTGCATACGTCCACACGCCTGTACGTTTCGTCTACAGACAAGAGTCTAGGCACCCACGTGGCCTGTTCGACCCGAGCAATGTTGGCTGGTGTTGACACTGTCACATTCCCTCCAGAACTGGTCCCCTAGTCCACCGATATGCGCCCTGTTTTCCAACCTTCCACCCAGTTGCAAAACGTTTTCCGTGACGGCCCATGTTCTCCACAGACTGCCACCAAGCGTCGATGAATTTCTGTAGTGGCCACGCCTTCTTTCCATAGGAACGAAGTCGTATAGCGCTGTCCCTGGCGGTTGTTTCCCATGTTGTATGGTCCTACGCTGAGAGTGTTGTTATGAAATGGCTATGACGAGTGCATTCGTTGGCTCCTGTGCGTGTGCTGCTACCAAACAGTGGAACAAGACTCTAGTTACACGTCACCACCTTCAAACGTGAAATGTGAATCATGCCCAGACGTATAAAAAATAAAGTGTAAAACAAGCCCCTCTTAATTCTAACAAGGAAAAACTGCACCTGCCCACTCTGTGCTACACCCTGTTCACGATACTCTCTATTGAAATGTGTAAACAGAACGCAACCTCTCTGTACAGTTGTCAAAGTCTGGTGAAAACAGTGGCGCACGCAGGGATCAAGACGTTGGCTACCACTAGACTTAGCTTAACCCTTTTCCATAGTTGGTTTAGTTAATGTCAAGCCTTAAGGGTTTTGAGCTGCAGCCAATGGCCAGTTGAGTAGCCTGTTGTGTTGTCAAGGCTGCTTCAAGAGCTACTGCCCTGGCCTCTGCTACTGTCAATACTGAACTCTTTATCAGTGTACGTGGTAGCCTGCGGTTTAGCAAGTTAAAGTCCGGCTTTGTGTCTGAATGGATAGAATGCTTGCTTTTGGTCCGATAGCCGCGGTTCAATTCTCACAATTAACTCCCTCGTACTGTTAATTCCCCTGGCTTGGGGACTGAATGTTTATGACGTCATCGCCATTCATTTCATCCTCAATAGGTCACCACCAAACCTATACAGATGCCATGCACCATTATTAAATTAAAATTTGGACTTTTACTCCATTACCAGCGGTCATACACATCGTTTCATGAATATCCTCGAGAGATCAGTGGTGATGTCCGACCCATGATCACGGGTTCAATTCCAACCAACAAAAGAGAACACTAAACTTGAAAGATTGCATTTCATTTTAGCAGCTCTACCTACAAAAAGAAAACTATATTACTCCTATAACAGTAGCCCTGCAGTGTCTTCCGACAAGGATGTACAAGTAAATGGGGGTTAAATTCCAGCACTCTGTGATCTATTTAATTAAGTCATAGGAAGTATACACGATGACGAACGCCTGGCAGTGGCGATCTGACGGAGCGAAGCCTGGCACACCTCTCCCCCCGGTCTCCGCACCTATCGGACATACAGCAACAAGCCACGCATGGTGGGGAGCATCGCTTGGACTGTAATATCAGTCTCCGATGCCTTGCTGTCAGAAATACGTGCGACGTTTTCCTCTTTCTCATTTCTTTCAAGTTTTGCAAATGGAACTGTGTGTCACATTCTTACATTATAATGTGCTTTAACTTTCCATCATTCTCATTTGAGGCTGTCCGACTCGCTGGCTGAACGATCAGCGTCCTGGCCTTCGGTTCAGAGGGTCCCGGGTTCGATCCCGGCGGGATCGGGGATTTTAACCTTAATTGGTTAATTCCAATGGCACGACGCGCAGGTCGCCTACGGGAATCAAATAGAAAGACCTGCACCTGGCGAGCCGAACACGTCCTGGGATATCCCGGCACTAAAACCCATACGACATTTCATTTTTCATTTGAGGCTTAGGCTTCACGGATAGCCTCGGTAGCCCGCACTATACGCGTGGCTGTAAACATTCCTTTTATGTACCTTATGATTTACATGTTCGATTATGTACTCGCGTAATAATATAGCCTAAGCTGTAGTTCTGTGCAGTTCCTTCTTACACTATCACTGTATTATATTTACATGGTATATTGTCGCAAGACTTGTACGAAGTTGTCATCTTTACGCTGAGATACAAGACAAGGGGGTGAGTTATTCATTACTGGAGATATGCTTCCTGTTCAAGGGTTGCTAAAACCACTTCATCAAGACCAAAGTACCAGGCGAAGAAGTCTCGCAGTGGCACTAACCACGTTTCGCTGTTTTATATAGCGCCGCAAGGCTAATTTTAGAGGGCAACACGCGGCGGTACTTTGGCAAGGGAGGAGGGGAGACAATTCATAAAGCTTACTACGCGCTTACCCCACTCCATTCCCCAGAGTGACAAAGAGGCTGACCTAATTAATTCTCCTGATCCTATTGACCCATGTCATAGAGCGAGCACAGCTGCGCCAGTATAGTTTCACTTAGTGTCTTAGTATAAAGAGTAGAGTTCATCCTTCATAAGCAGACACCGGGCTGTGACTGCTGTTACGTCATGTCTAATTTGACATTACCATCCTCTACAATACTAACACAGTCATGTCTAGACCAGAACTAGAACACTGAAACATTAGCATCCTCTACAATATTAACACAGTCGTGTCTAGACCAGATCTAGAACACCGTAACATTACCATCCTCTACAATATTAACACAGTCGTGTCTAGACCAGAACTAGAACACTGAAACATTACCATCCTCTACAATATTAACACAGTCGTGTCTAGACCAGAACTAGAACACTGAAACATTACCATCCTCTACAATAGTAACACAGTCGTGTCTAGACCAGAACTAGAATACTGTAACATTACCATCCTCTACAATATTAACACAGTCGTGTCTAGACCAGAACTAGAATACTGTAACATTACCATCCTCTACAATAGTAACACAGTCGTGTCTAGACCAGAACTAGAACACCGTAACATTACCATCCTCTACAATATTAACACAGTCATGTCTAGACCAGAACTAGAACACCGTAACATGACCATCCTCTACAATATTAACACAGTCATGTCTAGACCAGAACTAGAACACTGAAACATTACCATCCTCTACAATAGTAACACAGTCGTGTCTAGACCAGAACTAGAATACTGTAACATTACCATCCTCTACAATAGTAACACAGTCGTGTCTAGACCAGAACTAGAATACTGTAACATTACCATCCTCTACAATATTAACACAGTCGTGTCTAGACCAGAACTAGAATACTGTAACATTACCATCCTCTACAATAGTAACACAGTCGTGTCTAGACCAGAACTAGAACACCGTAACATTACCATCCTCTACAATATTAACACAGTCATGTCTAGACCAGAACTAGAACACCGTAACATGACCATCCTCTACAATATTAACACAGTCATGTCTAGATCAGAACTAGAATACTGTAACATTATCATCCTCTACAATACTAACACAGTTATGTCTACACCAGAACTAGAACACCGTAACGTTACCATCCTCTGCAATACTAACACAGTTATGTCTACACCAGAACTAGAACACCGTAACGTTACCATCCTCTGCAATACTAACACAGTTATGTCTACACCAGAACTAGAATACTGTAACATTATCATCCTCTACAATACTAACACAATCATGTCTAGACCAGAAATAGAACACTGTAACATTGCCATACTCTGCAATACTAACACAGTCATGTCTAGACCAGAACTATAACACCGTAACGTTACCATCCTCTACAATACTAACACAGTCATGTCTAGACCAGAACTAGAACACCGTAACGTTACCATCCTCTGCAATACTAACACAGTCATGTCTAGACCAGAAATAGAACACTGTAACATTGCCATACTCTGCAATACTAACACAGTCATGTCTAGACCAGAAATAGAACACTGTAACATTACCATCCTCTACAATACTAACACAGTCATGTTTAGACCAGAACTAGAATACTGTAACATTATCATCCTCTACAATACTAACACAGTCATGTCTAGACCAGAACTAGAATACTGTAACATTATCATCCTCTACAATACTAACACAGTCATGTCTAGACCAGAAATAGAACACTGTAACATTACCATCCTCTACAATACTAACACAGTCATGTTTAGACCAGAACTAGAATACTGTAACATTATCATCCTCTACAATACTAACACAGTCATGTTTAGACCAGAACTAGAATACTGTAACATTATCATCCTCTACAATACTAACACAGTCATGTCTAGACCAGAACTAGAACACTATAACATTACCATCCTCTATAATACTAACGCAGTCATATCTATGCCAGGATTAGAACACTGTAACATTACTATTCTCTACAATAGCAACACGATTGCTGTTTGAAGGACAAGGGAGATGTTTACATTAAGGGGTCCTAATGGAGGCAGGAGCTGTGCCGCCATCTGAGAGTCAAAGAAAGCGCCAGTTCCGCCCTGTTAGCACCTTAATTGGGCAGGACGGGCCAGTAAGTGGTTGATGGGGATAAAAGCGAACACGGTGAACGCTGTAGAGTGAGGTACAGTGCCAACAAACAGCTCTTTCATTGGAGGATAATACGTGTTGGGAGAAAGGAGCTAAAGTTATCGTACGGGAGTGCATCACAAATTATTGCATTCCTATTGGTAACATGAAAAGAAATGTGGAAATATACCGAAGAAGGGGGAATTCATTTTCTCCGTCTACTTCTGTCATCTCTATGTTACCATTTTCCCCTGTTTGACTTGTCTGTGTTCGGTTCCCCACTCTTCTTTGTAGGTTTTTTTCTGATTACCAGGGTCGACACTTTGTATGGATTTGACGCAGTTTTACGGTCGGCTGCCCTTCTTAACGACAACCCGCTATGTGTTGACTGTTGGTATATTGTATGTAAATGAAGCTGGGTATTGAGATACACAGCCGAGATGGAGGAAATAACGAGATAAATTTTAAAATCCCGAATCAAACCCGGGCCCTACACTGACCATTCACACAAGGATCTGAACAACTGAAGTTTCTTCAGAGTACCGCAGATATTTCTGGGATCGCTGGACCTCCCCAGACTCATTCTGATTTTGATTTGACGCCGGATGCTCTTCCTGACGCCGGCCCCATGTTGTAGGGCTGTAGTGCCGTGCTCTGCCTGACTCCACGTGATTTTTGAGATCAAAATCTCGATCGAGGATCGGCCGGTATTTGAACCTCAGACTTCTGACTGTTAAGCCGCCAGGTAAGCTACTGAGCTAACCGCATACCCCTCCTCCCCAGACTTCCTTCAGATATTTATGAGGTCGATGGGGCAGTGTAGATCATTTGGGGTTTTGAGGGGGCCTTTAAGGCCGGACACCATTTGATTTTTCAGGACCGAGCGGGAATCCATTCGCGATCGTTCACGTTAAAAGCCAGCCGCAAAACCTATACAATACTAACGCCTCTTTGATATTTCAATCTGCATAAACACAACTACTATATTGCTATTTGCTTTACGTCGCACGACACAGATAGGTCTTATGGCGACGATGGGATAGGAAAGGTCTAGGAAGTGGAAGGAAGCGGCCGTGGCCTTAATTAAGGTACAGCCCGGCATTTGCCTGGTGTGAAAATGGGAAACCACGGAAAACCATCTTCAGGGCTGCCGACAGTGGGACTCGAACCCACTATCTCCCGATTACTGGATACTGGCCGCACTTAAGCGACTGCAGCTATCGAGTTCGGTGCATAAATACAACTCTTTCATTTAGTTCCGGGTAGAGTGAATCGACGGAATGGAGCACTTCTCAGTGACGTACCAGGAGGCCCGCGATCGCCGTACTTCCTACTTATAAATGTCCCGCATGCAGTAGTGATGAATGGGATGCCTACTAACTTATTTTCACAGGGGCACTACTGCCAGCAGGCAGATTACGTCAGAATATGAAGAGAGAACACCGAACGGTCTCTCGCAGCATGTTCCTCAGCGCTACCCGTCTAATGCAACCCCTTGCATTAGTAAACCGTATAGTACTAGGCTAATGTATGGTTCAGCAGCACTACATTTGCTGTCTGTATATCGGCAATGGCTAGTGTGTTCAGCAAGGACGAATATACAGACATCATTTTAATCAATGAAGAATCTGGTCGGAAATCAGCCGAAGTTCGCAGACGGTATGCACACGAGTTTCCAAACTGACTTCTATCTTCTATACACGTATTTCGCCGAACAGATCTGCAATTAAGAACTAATAGATCGTTCAAGGCACATACCAGGAGGGACAGAGCGATCTTTGAAAATGCTGATGTTGTGTACAATCCACTGCAATACTTTGAACGCAATACTTCACACAGTAGTTTGAACTTCGCCTAACCGTGGTAATAAAATAATAATGATAATAATATACAGACCATCATTGTTACAACATACACATGTTTAATGTTACTTAGGGCAAAGACGAAGTGCTCAGGAGCCAGGAGAATCCCAAACTTCAATACAAAGGATCCTGAAGGAGAGAAAAAGGCACCATATAAGGCGCACTTACATCAGCAACTTAATGGAGACAATTTTGATCGCAGGGCGTTATCCACATTTTATTCGGAATATCCCGTGGAGCGATGAATGTTACTTTTCGAACGATTCCATCGTCAACACTCACAATCTCCATTATTAGGTTCCAGCAAACTCCCACGGGGTTCGAAGCCAGCACATCCAGCTCCAGTGCGAGGTTAATGTGTAGTGCACTATTCTGAGAGACTACATTATTGGGGCTGTTTCTATAGGCCCTACGCTCACCGGTGGGCGTTATTTGGAATATTCAGAATGTTTCTGCATCTTTGGCGTATTTTCAAATGCACTCTGTTATAAAACTTGTGAAGTAAAATGACTGCTATTTATTTTACAACATATGAAATACAGTACGTTGTAGCGCTCCTTCGAAAACAAGTGGCTAGGCATCCCATGCATCACTAGTGCATGCGGGACATTTGTAAGTAGAAAGTATGGTGCTCGCGGGCTGCCTGGTATATTCAGTCTTGCGGTGATTTTCTCCCTATGATGATCCTTCTCCCAGTGGATCTATACCGTGCTGTCCTTTCATTCAGAGGAAAGAACTGAAGGGCCTGATTTAGCGTTAAAAGAGGGTGGCTTTCCGGTTATTTTTTTTCTTTCAAAGAATAATCTGCAGCTCCACCATAGGTAGGGCTGCGATATTAAAATGGTTAAGTCCCAGAAACGAATGAACGGAAACAGATTGAGCAAAGAAATATTTCACCTATTTGATTCAAAACGCAAAACCACGATGCCTTGGTTTAGAAATACCAAAGTAGACCTTCAAGTGCTACAGATCAAACCGGAAGGCGCCTTTGACAGAGGTCTTTTCCGAAAAACGTTAGTGACGATAAGGCTAAACCGAGGCGAACAACCAAAAAGAAGACACGGTGTACCTTGGATAGAGGAACGCAAACAGGCCCACTTAGAGACTTCATTAGTTCAATCGACTGATGTACTAAATCTCAGAAATTATGAACAAAAATAACAACCTTTTCTCAGTCTGAAATTTTACTAATTTTAATAATAACTATGCCAACGGCCGTAGCCGTGTTGAAACACCGGATCCCGTGAGATCTCCGAAGTTAAGCAACATTGGGCGTGGTCAGGAGTTGGATGGGTTGCCACGCGCTGTTGGTGGGGGGTAAGGGAAAGGAGGAGCGGAAATGAACTGGCCACCCTACCGCACGTAAACTCCGGCTCAGGAACACCTCTGTCGAGGTTAGGACCTGCCTTCGGGCAGAAGAACCCTTACCTTACTAATAATAACTATAGGACCCGTTCTGCTCTGCAGCATCCCTTATAAATAGGTCAGATAACTCGTCTTGATATGTCTGTCTGTCTTGCCTGCCCTTTTCAATAGTTTTGTGAACATCGGATAAGAAGCGCAGTTCGTAGTCAGAATTCATCCATTTTGACGTAACCATGCCGTCTGTTTGGTAAACATATATCCCTATATAAGCATTTTTATCCTGAAATTCTTGATGTAAAGCTTGGTATTTAAGTGCGGCCAGTATCCAGTAATCGGAAGATCGTGGGTTCGAACCCCACTGTCGGCACCCCTGAAGATGATTTTCCGTGATTTCCCATTTTCAAACCAGGCAAATGCAGGGGCTGTACCTTAATTAAGGTCACGGCCGCTTCCTTCCCATTCCTAGACCTTTCCTATCCCATCGTCGCAATAAGACATATCTGTGTCGGTGTGACGTAAAGCAAATAATAAAAGCTTGGTAGTATTCTTAATCGCAGTTATTCTATAAAGAACAGTTGCCTTGTGAGCTCATAGGTTAGCGTCGAAGGAAAGCTTTTTCCCAGGCAGAGAACTCTTTTAAGATACGTAGCCTTCACTCTTTCTAGTGTAGCTAGGTTATACTTCTATAGGTGTTTGATCATAGACTTTTTTCTCTTATCAGCATGTAAGTTATTAGGAACGCTCTGCCATCTGTTGAATTTATTTGCAAGCTGGGAAAGGTTAGGGAATCAAAGAGTATCTAGCAGAGAATAGTATTCTTCCGTGATCAGAGGAAGTGTATACTCTGTGACTTGAGAGGTAGTAATCAAACACGGCTGTATGCATTGGCATTATTAAGGATGAAAATCACATATAGCAGAATATTAATGAAAGTGTTAGTCGCTTAGCAACCCGCTAAGTACAGAATGTATTGCGGGTTAGGGTAAGCCTTCGCCTGCAATTATTGGAGCGATCATTTAATGATTTGATTTTATGATTACTCAAAGTTGGCTGAACTTAGAGAAATATCAATATCTCGTGATTTACCGGCAGGTAGTTCCGGAGAGAATAAAACAAAAAAGAAGCAAATCGGTCCAGTAGAACGGACGGACGGATTTGTCAAAGCTGTTTTAGTACTATTTTAATATATAGACAATTATAGTACGGAGAGCGTAAGTATAGACTGTTTGGAATTCGTGAAATAGTGATACTCACCAGTCATATAGCAACAGGTAAGAAAATTATTGAAGAACTCCAGATTATAGGAAAGAAGACTGGGCTTCAAATTTCTTTTGAGAAGACTGCGTCCATGACCAACATTAAGGAGGCCCCTCAGCTGTTGAAGTTAGGAGACGAAGAAATAAGGAGAGTTAAGAGGCTTAAGTATTTGGGAGAAACATTACTAGAGAATGGGTCGGAAAAGCGCGCGAGAAAAATTGAAATGGCACTTCAACTGACAAGGAACACCTACAACATAAACGTTCTGACTTACGGAGCTACATTGAGGCATCTAGAAACCGCTGTTAAACTTGAGTGGCTGTGTGCAGCAGAAACATTGAAAAGGTGGACTTGAAGATATATGGAAAATAAAAACAAGAATTCTAAGTCCAAATGTAAAGAATGGAATAAGGAGCCTCAAATATTTTTAAAAAATGTATCAAAGATCAGAATGAATGGTTGAATTGATGAGGAAGAGAAGGTTACAGTTCTATGGGCACTTGTTGAGCATGGACAGTAAGCGAAGAGAATTCTTCAGGAAGAGTAAGACAGAGCTGAAGTGGTTTCTGGAAGTGAGGTTGGGCTTGATGAACGTGGGGTTCCTGAAGATTACATCGAATACATAAATCAATTTAGACAAGTCGTGAACACTTCCGTGGTTTCCAGAGGACTGGGAGAACGCTGGTGAGAAAAAGGAGGTTCTATACAGAAGAAAGAAGCAGGAGAGAGAAGGAAGACAGGAGAAGGCTAAAAATACCGCAGATGTCAGGCGAGGTCGAGTTGCTATATTACAGAAAGCATATCGAATTAGTTGGAACACATATAACAAAAAAATCATTATCTTGGAAACCAAAACTAAGACATTATAATACAGTAGTAAAACCTGAAGCATTATACGCATCGGAAACCTTAATCATTGGCGGTAGATCATTCACAAACGATACAGAAAAGCAAGAAAGAACAATGTTATGGAAAATGTTTTGTCATACTGAAAAAAATCTCAGACACTATCAAGTATAGGAGTTTGAAATTCTATGGTTACATTCTCAGAATGAAAAATGATAGACTAACCAAAAGAATAATTCTAAATCTTGCCCTCACACTGAATGTCAAAAACAATTGGCTATATGAAATAGAATCAAATCTTCAGGAAAGTGTGAATAACCCATTTACTTTCAGAACACTGATTAATAATCATTGCTTCACGAAGCCAAAAGCTAGAACTAATAAAAGCTGGACAGAAGAACGTAAGAAGAATTTCAGTGAGAGGATAAAGAGAAGAGATTTTGGGAAGAGAAGGAAACAAAATCATCAGCTAAATAAATTCAAACGAGCTCGTCAGTTCGGCAGAACGATGTGAATAATAATAATAATAATAATAATAATAATAATAATAATAATAATAATAATAATAATAATAATAATACACTTATGTACACAGTGAAAAAATGAAGAGATATTGGGAAGAAAAGAAGAAGAAACATTGTGCAAAATAAGTTCAAACGCGCTCCACAGCTGGGCACAACGAATCAAAAAAAATACACTTATGTACTCTGCCATATTGATAGGGAACACATCTTGTTGGCTAGATTAAAGAATTTCCATCTAATAATCGTATGGCCTCAGCTACCGTGAACAGACATTTCAATTTTGACGCCATCTGGCTGTCTGCTCGTCAATTTCGACGTTTTGTTTTACTCTAGGCGCACTAGATGGCAGACTGAGTAAACCGAAACTGTCTTGGGCGTCTATGGCGGAGATTTAATGAATTTTGTCGGGTAAACACCAAATGTGTCACCAGAGATCTTTTACATGCTGACATCGTACGACATGGAGTGTCGAATGGACTTTTTTTCCGGCCTTCTAAAATCCGACTACCTCCGCCAGGTTTTAACCCGCTATCTTGGGATCCGAAGGCCGACACTCTATCACTGATCCACAGAGGCAGAACTGCCATTTGTTGTACAATTCAATCGAATTCAGACTGAAATAACACCTGTCTCCCGTACTACACCGTCATAGGAGGCTTGTGGTGGTGTCTCAAAGGCCGCCAGCAATACAACTGATGAGCCCATTAATTTACTGATTGGAAAGTTCTAAAGAGCCAAAATGTTTTTAATGAACCAATCAGAACTACTAGGTGGCTGAGCGGTGTGTGTCACTAAATAAGAGCTTGCATTCTGGAGATAGTGGGTTCGAACCCTACGGTACTCAACGCAGCCCTACCGGTAATTTTGCGTCGTTCCCCATTTTCGTTTAAAGTTAAAACTTCATCACTGATACGTATTGAACTAATAATTACTTATAATTAATTTTCACACCAGGCAAATTTTGGGACTGTGCTTTAATTAAGACTACGGCCATTTCCTTCCCACTCCTAACCCTTTCCTATCCTTGCGTCGCGGTGCCGAAATCCTTCGATGTGTTGAACATCTGAAAGTGTGACAAAATTAAGACAGCCCACTAAAGAATACGTACGTTATGGCCGGACCCTCAACTGGTATAGTGCTTGCTTAGTCATCAGCCCAAAGGCTGGTTGGATCCTCAACAGCTCCGCCATCGGCTGTCATAGATGGCCTAGGCATTACTGAAGAGCCGTACTAGGGAAATGAGGAGGGACGTAGTTTCCCGTTGCTTTCCTCACCGAGCCAGAAGTTGCTATTACATATCAGTCTGCCAAGCCCACTGAAATGCATGCACCAACCGATCCTATGGGCAACAGTTTCACACCATTCATAGTGGGAACTGGCTGCATAAGGATTGGCATTACTAGCATCACTCATACCTCAGTCACTTTCATATTGTCAAAGCCAAGGATAAGACAGAGACAGATCTATGAAAGTAACAAAATTGCTCTAGCCCTTACCAGAAGACACAGTGCACTGTAAACACTAGGTCTCACTAGCAAAGGCACTAACACTAATTAGGAGGGAAAATGGAACTGATCCGACACTTTGAAAAATAAAAGTACCGGCCAAAGGAAGACAAGGGCCACGAAGGATGTGAAAATGAAAAATCTCTAGGCCTCGAGTGCTCTAAAACTGTCGGGGTCGGAAAAGGAAAAGAAATCGCCAAGAGAGGTCGAATAGGATAGATGAAAGTGAGGAGCCTGGCACAAGTAAGTGGAAGCAATGGCAGGACTCAGCTAAGGGCCCCGTGGTCGGCAATTCACGCCACCAAGATGAGAGTCCCTGGGATCCCTTTTAGTCGCCTCTTACGACAGGCAGGGGATACCGTGGGTGTTATTCTACCTCCCCCACCCTCGGAGGGGAGTATTGAAGTGCAATTATAAGAAATAAATTCCTTTGGGAAATCAATATCATTGCTTAATATTACTTAGTTCATATATGGTGTTGGAAAGGTGGACCCTCTTGTCAATTTATTTCTTATAATTGCACTTCAGTACGGAACAAAAATGAAATTTATAGCTTATAATTATGCAGCCAATCAAGCAAAGAAGAAAGCCTTTTTATTTTTAAGCTGAACATTAAAATGACTACATTAAGCAACGATATTGATTTCCTAAGACAATGTAACCAACACTGATGTAATATTATTTAGTTCATATATTGTATTGGAAAGGTCAATTGTTTTCTTATAATTGTATCACGGTGTCTGTCAGGCTCCAGATATGTATTCTCATGAGTTTCGTTCATTGGATAATTCCTCGCACGATTTCCTGCACTCGGTAATGTGCTGAGAAGGAGCGTGCGGGTTGTCTTGCCAAGAAGATCAAGCGATGGGTTATCTCTCCGGAGGAGTGGTTACGTTTTCTCCTCATTGTCGTACGTAGATGTGTGATTGTGACTACCGTCAAAAGATAAAATATGTTGTCTATGTACAGTGAGAAGGATTAGGTGAAATACTACTACTACTAAACGTTTTCATTTCTTCCCTGAAGGGGGAGGCGGGCCTCTTAGACGGTTACGCCATCTCTCAGGCCGGGAGATGTGCGGAGAAGGTGAGGGGGTGGGCGGCCGTGGCCTACACTACGAACTGTCCCGGCATTCGCCTTAGTGCAGGAGAATGGAAAACCACGGAAGACCATTCTCAGGACAGCCGACAGGTGGGGCCAGGCGTGTAGTCCGGCAATGTGTCCCAGAGCCGTAGAGCCACGGTAGAGCCTTGGTCTCTTGAGGGACGAAACCCAAGGGCCGATGACCACTCTGTATCTACCGACCCGAGGTGAAATGGCAAGTTGTAGAGAAATGTAACATTCGTAAGTGTGAGCTACCAGGTGTATGCATGAGATTTTACCGGTTTTTGTGGTAAAAGAAACACGTAATTTTCAAGATAAATTCATTTTTTTGTTTGTTCAAAATATTGGCGATCGGCTTCTACACACTTCGTCCATCTTTCAGGTAAGTTATCAATATCATGTCAGAAAAACTGCTTGTCTTTTGCAGCAAACCATTCGTCGAGTCATTTTCCAACTTCCTCGAAATTGCTGAAATGCTGCACTGCGAGCGCGTGCCCCATTGATGCGAAGAGGTGATTGATGGAGCCATGTCAGGAGAGTACGGCGGGTGCGGAAGGATGTCCCATTCAAGAGATTTCAAAATGTCTTTCACTGGTTTTGCTGTGTGAGACGGCGCATTGTCGTGTAACGAAATCACTTCGCCATGTCTTCTGGCCCATTCCGGTCGTCTTTCGATCAATGTGTGATTGAATCATTTGTTGGCGATAGTGTTGTGCATTACCGGGTTGGCCGGGCTTCAAGTGTTCATAATACACAACACCGCTACCAGAGCGCGCATTGTCTTTCACATTGAAATCACCACGTTTAAATTGTCTCACATGTTCTAATCGTCGGAGCATGTTCACCAGATGTCTCTACCAGCAAACGATCACTTTCCGCAGTCTTTTCCATTTGATTAAAGAAACAAAGCAATACGTGCCACAAGTGTTCTTTTTCAGGCACAAACGTCGACTTGATCACTGAACGATAGAACACAGACGCTACTGTTTGGCGGACTCATCTTGTGTGTGTTGTCAGACGAACAAACTGACGTATGTGTCAAATTCATACGCCGCATACTGTTCGGTGGCGCCATCTCTTAGTGAAACCGGAAAAAAAGACTTATGCATACACGTGGTAAATTAGCATGATAAAAAGTGGAGTTAGACAACTCAGATCTGTTATAGGCATTTATTTACGAGCGGTGAGAATAACTTTGTCCGCCTCTGTGATGTAGTGCTTAGTATCATTAGCTGCCACTCCCGCAGGTCTGGATTCGATTCCCGGCTCTGTCACGAAATTTGAAAAGTGGTACGAGTGTTGGAAGGTGTAATATATTCTGTCACAATTTTCACATATATTTCTAGAACCATGTGATTATAAGCAGCTGTATTAGATTGTCTCTACGTCAGGATTGGACGCTGTGTACGTCATTGGGTCATGTGGCCGTTCAAATAAAGCTCTCTCATTGGCTACTCCTATCTCGCCTATCCCTTGACCTCCAGTCAGTCACCCGTATCATTCCGTCTCCTTACCTGATGTCGTACTTTAAAAATAACGTGTACTTCTACTGATTATCTACCTCAAGGTGTTCCATACGTAAAAGAATGGGGTCCACTCAACCTCCGAAGGTCAGCTGAGTAGAGGGGGTTCGATTACCACCTCAGTCATCCTCGAAGTGGTTTCCCACTCCTTTTCCATGTAATGCCGGAATGGTACCTAACTTAAGGCCACGGCCGCTTCCCTTCCTCTTCCTTATCCAGCCCTTCCAATCTTCCCATCCCCCACAAGGCCCCTGTTCAACATAGCAGATGAGATCACCTGCGCTAGGTACTGGTCCTCCTCACCAGCTGTATCCACGACCAAATGTTTCACGCTCCTGGACACAGCCCTTGAAACGGTAGAAGATGGGTCCCTCTCTGATTCCAAGAGAAAAATCAACTCTGTACGGTAAACTGACTGAGAAAGAAAGAAAGACATTGCTTCGCTTGCAAAACAAAATTATGACAGCTTGCTAGATAATCAATATATGAGGCGTATAGTTTCAAACATGACCAAGTCCGTTGAACTTTTTTTTTTTTTCAGGAGAAGCAAAAAACTCGTTTAGGGTATTAATTCATATATATTCCGACACTTCAATCTTTATGTTGCTTAGCAGAGGCTTCTGATTCATTACCATACAATTTTTACAGTCTAAATATATTACATGAATTGAAAAATATATTTAAAATTTGGACTTGACCATGTTTGAAACTTACGTAAGAGGACTTGGCCATCTTTGAAACTTAGATTAGAAAATTTGGCCTAATACCTAAAGAAAAAAGAAATCTAGATTAGGCCTATTTTCCAACTGTGTTCATCTTGACTTTATTTGGAACAAATATTATTAAAAATGATATAAGATTTAGTGAAAAATCTTTATAAAGATTATTATTTTAAACATTATGTTTGTGTAAAATTAGCCAACATTGTAACCAATGTAGAGGCTAATTAACATTTAAATAGTGTATATTTTGCAAATATGGGGATTCATGTAGTTACTTCAATGTATATTCTTCATATTATACCTATTCAATACCATCGCGCCTTCGAAACACATCACCGAGCCTTGACTGAACCGCCACTAACAACACGTTGTTGATTGTACTCATCTCAGCTGTCTTTCCCTCGTGCGCTTCCTGGTGGAAGGATCATGTTGCCGCTTTCTGGTATGGCGTTTATTTATTTCCTCCATTTTATTGCACAGCAAATATGAATACTATTAAAAACGACCAATTAATTATGTATATATTTATTATTTATAAAATATTTATTAAAATACACGCAAACAAAACCAGAACATGTGACTCGAACAAACGCCAGGCCGCCATATTACCGGAAGAAAACACGTGACTGGATAGCGCAGGATTATTGGCCCGTGCGGGTTAACAGGGACTTGGCCGACTTTGATATGGACCTCATTCTTGGCTGCAATTTTAAATGTGATCTGGCCGGATTTGAGACCAACTTTCTTTCCCGTTGTATTCATCTTGTAAAGAGGAATCCATGGAAGTCAAAACATCAGAACGTGAAAAAGATGGACTTGGTCGTGCTTGAAACTATACGCCTCATATGAAGACTAAATGGTGCTCAACCCTCAACTAGAAACATATATTTTTATAAAGTGACTGGTATCGCGGTGTCTGTCGGACCCTAGATATTTACAGTTCCGCTCATTGTATTATTCCTTGCAAGATTTCGTGCACTCGCTAATGAGTGTCAAGGGTGGGAGTTGTGTTCGCAGAATTCCGAGTTGTCTGCAACCGTAACATTCGTAAGACACCGTGATCAAAAGTGGATTTAAACACCTAAGACTTGTTATGAACATTTATTTACGAGCGATGAGAATAGCTTTATGTTATGTGGATCCCATAATAATCATCTTGATCGACAGAGAATTTATTTCTAATGCTATAAAGCAGTGGTGGTTGGTGCATGAAGGGCGCCGCCCCACCGCCCTTTTCAAAAACACTTGACATAATTTCACTCTTCAACTGATTGCATAAAGAGATGGACAAATGTAGCGAAGTCGAACTTATGGTGGTGTGCTATTCAGTCATCCAAAGTTTTCTTTATTATTTCGGCTGTAAATATTTTGCTTTTCTAGTTTCAAAGATATGGCAAAGGCAGTCGTTCAGCAAGCACGATGTTTTCTCTTTAGTCTTGAGGCGGTCGGGCTCTGGCAGGAGAGCCCTCAGTAGGTTCCTAGAGTTTAGCAAGTCTGCGGGGTGCGGGAGGAGCCCGGAAGGACGATATGGGCTTGTCAGGTGAAGGACGAGTGCAGGCGGGTGTATGGTCCGTCCGGCAGAGCCCGTAGTACCATCGCCAATCACTTTACGATGTACCTAGGCTTTTCCTTGCATGTCTTACGTTAACTGTTGTTAGAGATTAATTCCAAAACACTTCACAACACAATGAATTCCATTATCAGTAGCCGAATAAGTTTGAGCGATGTCTTTAAAAGTAGGAAAGATCACAATATGAACATAAAGTTGGAATTCAAGAGGAGAAATTGGGGCAAATATTATTTTTTTGCTATTTGTTTTACGTCGCACCGACACAGATAGGTCTTATGCCGACGATGGGATAAGAAAGGCCTAGGAATAGGAAGGAAGCGGCCGTGAGTAGTATAATGGGACAGTTCGGGCGCCTCCTCCTCCGCCCGCGGCGCGGGAAATTTGAATTCTGGCGGGAAATTTGAATTTTGGCGGGAGATTTGAATTTTGGCGGGAGATTTGAATTTGTAAACAAAGCCACGTGCTTTTTGACAGCTGTCATCGACAACAACGCATCGCTAACCTCACTGCTGCCATCTTGACGGGCCTAAACCTCACTAGTGCCAACTTAACCTAACTAGCATGAGGTAAACAAAGCCACGTGTTTTTTGACAGCCACGTGCTTTTTGACAGACAACAACGCATCGCTAACCTCAGTACTGCCATCTTGACGGGCCTAAACCTCAGTAGTGCCAACTTAACCTCACTAGCATGAGGTAAACAAAGCCACGTGTTTTTTGACAGCCACGTGCTTTTTGACAGATTTGTAAACAAAGCCACGTGCTTTTTGACAGCTGTCATCGACAACAACGCATCGCTAACCTCAGTACTGCCATCTTGACGGGAATAAACCTCGGTGGTACCAACTTAACCTAACTAGCTCGAGATAAACAAAGCCACGTGCTTTTTGACAGCTGTCATCCGCTATCTTTAAACTACAGAGCGCTGTGCTGCCCTCTTTCGTCACCTGTCATCGGCAGTGCTGCCATCTTGGCGGGCCTAAACCTTAGTGCTACCAACTTACCTCACTAGCTCGAGATAAACAAATCCACGTGCTTTTTGACAGCTGTCATCCGCCATCTTTAATCCATAGAGCACAGTGCTGCCCTCTTTAGCTACTTACCTTTGAAATGTGGTGGCGGATAATTTGAAAAATGCTTTTTGACAGCAGCCATCTTACATCGCAAACCTCAGTGCTGCCCTCTTTAGCTAGATACCTGTGGTGGCAGACAATTCCACGTGACAGCAGCCATCTTTAATCAAGAGAGCACCGTGCTGCCCTCTATGTGGTGGCGGCAAATTGAAAAATTCCACGTGCTCTTGTTTGGAAACAAACTCACGTGCTTTTCTTCTGACAGCTACCATCCGCCATCTTTAATCTATAGAGCACAGTGCTGCCCTCTATGTGGTGGTGGCAAATTCCACGTGCTCTTGTTTGGAAACAAAGCTACGTGCAGCTGTCATCCGCCATCTTTAATCAACAGAGCATAGTGCTGCCCTCTATGTGGTGGTGGCAAATTCTACGTGCTCTTGTTTGGTAAACATAGCCACGTGCAGCTGTCATCCACCATCTTTAATCCAGAGAGCACCGTGCTGCCCTCTTTATCGTAGTAGATGTAAATTCGTCACCTGTCATCCGCAGTGCTGCCATCTTTAGCTAGATACCTTTGAAATGTGGTACGTCATCCGCCATCTTGCATCCGAAACCTCAGTGCTGCCTGGTGACGGCAAATTCCACGTGCTCTTGTTTGGAAACAAAGCTTTTAATCCAGAGAGAACAGTGCTGCCCCGGTGGCGGCAAATTCCACGTACTTTACAAAGCTATGTGCTTTTTTGACAAAAAAATTCTGCTCTCGAGATACTTACCGAACTAGACGATACTATACTTACGAAACTGCTCATCACCTTCTTTCTCCTATGAGTAATAAACAAAAACTCTATCTTGCAAATAAGGAGCGGGAGGAAGGTAATACCTAACCTAAAATAAAAGAATATGCCAATTCTACATTATTTATTTACATCTTGTATGTACAAGTTTTATCTTGAATCGTTTTACCCTAGTGATGTTTGCGTACTTCTCGATGCAATTCTTGAATGTACAAGTTTAAACTTGCTGTACTACGCTCTCAGCGTACCTCTTTGTGATGTAAGACAGCGTAACGTAAGTACACACCTCTAGCATAATGTTTATGTAAAGTAGTACCTATCAATACTACTATGCCCCCAGGCTAGCGTGTTGGTAGAATTTGGAATGACAAACCGTTTACAATCATCGCTATTAAGGGCTACCTTACTAATTAAATGAGTGTACAACTGGTGCTTCTTGCTTCTAATGACAGACATTTGCTTATGCAAAACAGATGGATTACTTTTAATGCAATTGTTATAGTTTTCAAAACTTAGCTGATTCTGAACGACATTCCTTTTAACCCCCTTCAATCTCTTTATTTGTAATTCATTTAAGAGTTTTATGCAATATGACTTGGATTTAGTACCTACAAATGAATCGATAATATTCCCAGCACATTCATCTTTCATTTTACCTAGAACCTTTTTGTTCACTAGCGGTAGATGATATTGATTATCTGCAGGATAGTTACTTGTATCAAACCTACCCAAGTCCGGCTTTATATCATTGTAATAGTCATCAGTTTTGATTTGATAAATAAACGAATCGGTATCTGTGTAGAGCAATTGCGAATTATGCGCGTACTTCTTCATCATATAATCGTAATGGAATTCATACATGAGTGTTTTAGCCAATTCAAGTACTGCAAAGCCGACGTAGGTAGGTTTGTCATACTTAACCTTGACACGATTCATCTGTATAATAACTAAATTCTCATGTATGATGGTGCAGCTGTGGAAATTTGGTTTACTTATTAAATAGTTAGCACCATACCTTTTCTTAATATTATCCCAGTTTGTAATCAATTTTACATCAACGCTTTTGTCAACATTTTCCATAGTCTTACCAAACACACTGTTATTCATGAGCTTGTAGAAATCTTTTTCAAACTCGTTAACCGCATTCGTTCTTAAATTATTGTTCAGATCGATATATGGCTTTAGCCACGGTGACTGATTAAATTCTAGTACGCGGTGAATTTTGGATAACTACAAACCATGCTGCAAACACTGTTTTAAATTTCGGTAATGAATGATATACTTAGATTTATCGCACAAATTAGCAATGAGCATTTTCGTCGTTGATGCAATGTACGGGGGCTTCATATTTTCAGGGCAGAACGGTAGGTCATTATGAGAAGTGTGTAACTCTTTAGGATACTGTAAGTCAACTTCGAGGAAATAGCCTTTATCAGCTTCATCACCTAGGGCGTGTAGCTGTAAAGCATCAATTTCGCACTGCGTCAGCCAGCGGAAACCACTCACCGGTAGATGCTGACTCATCGCCCACCCATACTGATTATTAGCATCGAGGTAAACGATATACCGAGATTCCTGGCTGGAATCGAAACTCGGCATGTACTTATTATTAGCCCTCGAATACCGCCCGCTGCACTGACTCAGACCGCCTCGAATTGATGATTTTATGAAGTGCACCATATCGATATCGGTCAGCAGTTCCAAATTCACATGCGTGTGTTTCAACATGGCATCCCAACTTAACCCAGGTGCAGTAAAATACTGACATGGGTCAAGGCTGTAGGTGTTCATGCAAACACAGCGAAAATTTTCAAAAACATCAGCTAACAAAAGTACATCTGTCTTTAAATATAAATCGGAGTATTCACCCAGCGTTTGAATGTGGAACTGCTCCCAGATATGTTGTGCATGTAAATAGTCATCATCACTAATATCTGCTGAATTCAGCGAGCTGTAAAAGGATTGTTTCGATGGTAAGGCACGTTCTTCGAGGCGGTCTAAGCAGTCGAGATATTCATAACAAAAAACACCCTTACGCCGAAGTAAATTAAACTGCGCTTCTTCGGGAAAAACGCGTCGAATTTCCGTAAATTGTTCAGACTGTAAATGACTAGAAAGTTTATCGAGGCTACTCGCCATAAAGCGAAACAAGTCAAGGAATCTCAGTTTTATAGAATGCTCAGCATCTACTTTTACAGACTTTGCAAACGCAATGTACCGCTCTTTATTCTGAGGGATTATATCTACTTTTTCATCTGAAGCTCCAAATTGTGAAATGATGAAATGAGAGTCGTAACCAGATAAGTTATGAAAAATTACAGGGATAAATTTAGGAACTCTATACTTAAGATTACAGCTATAATGAGCGGCACATCTGTAGAAACCAGTTAAATGATCATGATCAAAAACTTTAGGGTCATTTTCGGAAAATTCCCCATCAGAAATGCTACACTTTGTAGCACGTTCATGATCATTTAACTGAATTTCGGTGAGTGGCTTCATAGGAATATTACTATTCAGAATACGACCGAGACGAACTGCATCACTTTCAAGTCTTTCTAAAAATACTTTAGCAGCATCATGTCCTCGATACAGCTCTAACTTGTTAAGCGTACTATCGTAACTACACTTGATGTAATACGCGAAGCTATACGGGACATGCATGTGCGTAGTATTAGTGAAAGAGTTGTCAGGATTAGGTGAGCATGTGTTGCATAGCGTGAGGATGGCTTCAAAGTCTGCATAAATCACGAACGGTACCCACATCTGCTTGTGAAAATTTGTAAATTTTAAAACATTATTACCTGTAGTAGGTATCTCTGTACGTACATGATTGCAGTCATTCTTGGAATGCTTCGTTAACTGATCTTCAGTTTTAAAATACTGCAAGCATCCATCACATAACCACTTTTTACCATCATGTTTTGACAACTGATTGCCAACAAGTCTACTCAGATTTTTAATCCAGCAAAAGTGGCTATTCACACTGTTTTCAATATAGAGTAAATTAACGTGAGTACTCTTCTTATGACATGTATAATACAGAGGACCTACTACAGACTTTTTCTCTACACCATACACATTAATACTAATGTTATTTAGTTCCTCAAAGCGCTTAATATCCTTTATCTGCACAGGAAATTCTATACTATCGAAATTTAGCTGCGTTGAATAGTGTGGATACGATGATGTTCTATTCGCTACATTCCGTTTCACAGGATTTAAAGCTGACATCACCGCCCATGCAAAACATGCTTCGTCATTGTTTTGGATGTTTACAACAGCTTCTTTTCGCTGAATCCATGTCGGCAGCTCGATGTACGATGAACCTCGCATGGGATTGTACTTATTCACGTTAACTTCTAGATACATTATTTCAACTAAAGCCCACCCTGATTCCTTTTCCTGAAATTCCTCGCTCTTAGTTGAAATAATGTTAGAGACATCCCTAAGTACATCACCAAAATTAGTCGACTGACTTGTGACAAAATTCTTCGTATTAAATGATTTAATGTCCGTTATTTCGGATTCATCCATGCTTTTAATGTACAAGGCGAAGAGTTCAAAATTAACTTTAAATAAACTATGATTGGATAAAGATTTAGCAAGAAGCTGTTGTACATCCGGTTGAACGCAATTTAAAAAGTTTGAAGTGCTCTGAAACTTTTGACTGGTGCGAATTCGGTAACTAGCAATCCTACTTTTAAATGCTGTATTAATTTCCTCGATGTTTGCGTTACTACCACTTCTACATGCATTATTTTTATGTGCATTACTCCGTAAGTGTCCCTGAAAATGCGAAGATGGTACATCAGTGTTACAGTGCTCGCAGTAAATAGTTTGAAGTTCATGATTTTTTCTAGGTTTTTTACTACTAGTACTTTCTACAGCTACATCAGTAGCTGCACGCTTTTTCCGTACTACTACCTGAGGGCAAGTAGATATTTGATGTACCTCTGCTAAGTGAGCCTCGTATCGCACTACGTTAGCGAAATACACACTACAAACTTTACATAAAGCAGATGTTATGCTAGGGTGTTTTGATTTCATATGGCGCATGAAGTTATCACGCCTTGCAAACGTTACATTACATTCCTCGCAGCAGGGGAACATCTGAAAAGAGAACGACCGAAAGAGATTAGGTGAAAGTTACGGAAGAAACCAAGTTTCAACGTATAGAGGTTGGACATGGCTGTGAGTTAGGCCTATAGCATGAGGATTGAAGAGAACGACCAAAGTTACGATGTTCGGAAGAAACCAAGTTTCAGCCCGTTGAGGACAGACATAGCTATGTGTACGTGTTTGAAATTATACCACGTCTATAGTATGCGGATTGAAGAGAACAACTATTTATCAATAGCTTAAAGTTACGATGTTTTAGAAGAAACCAAGTTTCAGCTTGTTGAGGGCAGACATAGCTATGTGCACGTGTTTGAAATTATACCACGTCTATAGTATGAGGATTGAAGAGAACGACCAAAGTTACGATGTTTTAGAAGAAACCAAGTTTCAGCTTGTTGAGGGCAGACATAGCTATGTGCACGTGTTTGAAATTATACCACGACTATAGCGTGAGGATTAAAGAGAACAACTATTTATGATTAGCTTAAAGTTACGGTGTTTTAGAAGAAACCAACTTTCAGCCTGTTGAGGACAGACATAGCTATGTGCGCGTGTTTGAAATTATACCACGACTATAGCGTGAGGATTAAAGAGAACAACTATTTATGATTAGCTTAAAGTTACGGTGTTTTAGAAGAAACCAACTTTCAGCCTGTTGAGGACAGACATAGCTATGTGCGCGTGTTTGAAATTATACCTCGTCTATAGTATGCGGGTTGAAGAGAACAACTATTTATCAATAGACTAAAGTTACGATGTTTTAGAAGAAACCAACTTTCAGCCTGTTGAGGGCAGACATAGCTATGTGCGCGTGTTTGAAATTATACCTCGTCTATAGTATGCAGGTTGAAGAGAACAACTATTTATCAATAGCTTAAAGTTACGATGTTTTAGAATAAACCAAGTTTCAGCCCGTTGAGGACAGACATAGCTATGTGTACGTGTTTGAAATTATACCACGTCTATAGTATGAGGATTGAAGAGAACAACTATTTATGATTAGCTTAAAGTTACGATGTTTTAGAAGAAACCAAGTTTCAGCCTGTTGAGGATAGACATAGCTATGTGTGCGTGTTTGAAATTATACCACGTCTATAGTATGAGGATTGAAGAGAACTACTATTTATCAATTGCTTAAAGTTACGATGTTTTAGAAGAAACCAAGTATGAGGATTGAAGAGAACAACTATTTATCAATTGCTTAAAGTTACGATGTTTTAGAAGAAACCAAGTTTCAGCCTGTTGAGGGCAGACATAGCTATGTGTGCGTGTTTGAAATTATACCACGTCTATAGTATGAGGATTGAAGAGAACGACCAAAGTTACGGTGTTTTAGAAGAAACCAACTTTCAGCCTGTTGAGGACAGACATAGCTATGTGCGCGTGTTTGAAATTATACCTCGTCTATAGTATGCGGGTTGAAGAGAACAACTATTTATCAATAGACTAAAGTTACGATGTTTTAGAAGAAACCAAGTTTCAGCCTGTTGAGGGCAGACATAGCTATGTGTGCGTGTTTGAAATTATACCACGTCTATAGTATGAGGATTAAAGAGAACGACTATTTATCAATACTCTAAAGTTACGATGTTTTAGAAGAAACCAAGTTTCAGCCCGTTGAGGACAGACATAGCTATGTGTACGTGTTTGAAATTATACCTCGTCTATAGTATGTGGATTAAAGAGAACAACTATTTATCAATAGACTAAAGTTACGATGTTTTAGAAGAAACCAAGTTTCAGCCTGTTGAGGACAGACATAGCTATGTGCGCGTGTTTGAAATTATACCACGTCTATAGTATGCGGGTTGAAGTGAACAACTATTTATCAATAGCTTAAAGTTACGATGTTTTAGAAGAAACCAATTTTCAGCCTGTTGAGGGCAGACATAGCTATGTGCGCTTCGATGTTTTAGAAGAAACCAAGTTTCAGCCTGTTGAGGGCAGACAGCTATGTGCACACCTCGTCTATAGTATGCGGGTTGAAGAGAACAAGTATTTATCAATAGCTTAAAGTTACGATGTTTTAGAAGAAACCAAGTTTCAGCCTGTTGAGGGCAGACATAGCTATGTACGCACCTCGTCTATAGCGTGAGGATTAAAGAGAACAACTATTTATCAATAGACTAAAGTTACGATGTTTTAGAAGAAACCAAGTTTCAATGAATAGAGGTCAGACATACCTTAAAATCTTCGCGCTGCAAACTGTTACTCGGATAAATAAAATGCGTGCGTTCAAGCCTGAAACTCGAATGATAATATTCTGGTCGTACCTAAAAAGAAGAAACATATATGAATGTAGTGTGTAGGGGTACATCATCTAACCTAGTTATCTTTACAACTCAAAGTTCGAAAACATACCTTTAAAAAATGCACGTGCTGCAGACTGTTACTGGGATGAATAAAATTGCGTACTTTCGAACGGTACCTAAAAAAAGAACAAACATATATGAATGTAGATGTCTAGCGTAGAAGTTGCTTTGCAAATAAAAAAGTAACTAACAGTTCTACCTTACCTTAAGATAAAGGCTGAAGAATAATATTCACAGCAGACGGGAGATGTGTGTGTACGTAATAAACGCATACAGAGAACTGTGAGCACTTCGCGCAAACTGCAGCGACTAAATATGCTGCTTGTTACCAAGCGGATGTGATAATCGCTGACAACTGCGGTACAGTCGGAACGAAGTGTTTATGCAGCAAGAGCTCTCCCCCTGTAGTCCCGCAGGCTGACGTATTCGAACCTCCTGTTGATGCCGAGGTGCCAGAATTTAAGAGTTCGAGCCTTGGAAAGTTAGCGCGCGATCCTCGACTTCTCGAGGGTACATCCGCGGTATTCCTTACCTGTAGGTATTGAGCTAAAGCTAGATCATGTAATGACGATCGCGCAGGCCCCCCCCCCTCGCCTAGCATTTACGGCTTCTAGTTCGAACCCGCTATCTTCTGAAGTAGCGAGAATGATTGAAGAGTGTTGAGGGTGATTCATTCGTCGGATGGAGGAGTTAAGCTATGTGCAGGCTTCTTCTAGTCAGGGTACGCGATTCAAATCCTGGCAACTTATGCCGTCGGGAAGGGCATCTAGCTAGATCATGTTATGACGATCGCGCAGGTCCCTCGCCTAGCATTTGCGGCTTCCAGTTCGAACCCGCTATCTTCCGAAGTAGCGAGAATGATTGAAGAGTGTTGAGTGTGATTCATTTGTCGGATGGAGGCGTTAAGCTGTGCGCAGGCTTCTTCGGTAGGAGTAGGCTATGTCGGGATATCGATTTAAAATCCTAGTCAGGAAGGGCAACCGGTCGTATAAAACTATGGTGTGAGGCGGGGTGTGCAAAAAAGCCAGCATTAAGTAAGGGCTGTTGATAGGGGGTGTTAAACCTTGTGCAGGCTCCTTCGAAAATGATTTTTGAGTACAAGACGTTGATGGTGATTCATTTGTCGGATGGAGGTAATAAGCCTTGTGCTGGCTTCTTCAGTAGGAGTAGGCTATGTCGGAACATCGATTTAAAATCCTAGTCAGGAAGGGCAACCGGTTGTATAAAACTATGGTGTGAGGCGGGGTGTGCAAAAAAAGCCAGCAATAAGTAAGGGCTGTTGATGGGGACGTTAAACCTTGTGCAGGCTCCTTCATCAGGAGAAGCCTACATGCCGGCACCGCGCAGGCTCTTTCGATAGGAGTGGGCACTGTGTGTGTTTTAACCTCTCCGTACAATCATGATAGTTTACGTTAGGAACTTACATAGGCTAAATGCTACACATTCCGTGGCAGAGCCGGGAATCGAACTCGGACCTCCGGGGGTAGCAGCTAATCACACTAACTACTACACTACAGAGGAGGAGTATTTCAGAATATTTTACAACCTTTATTAGTACTGTGTTTTAAGAGCTTACATGGCTGAATGCTACTCAGCTAAGAAGACGTTCGTGAGTTACAAGTCGCTTATCAGCACACCGTGTTTTCGTTCAAGGTTACACAAGCCGGAAGATACGTGTACAATTTCAGCTAACACATGCATTCCACACTCGCTCAAAATGACTGTGCCGATACTTCAAGGACTGTAGAACAAACCCATAGCCTACAGTATGCATGCCTTTCACCCAGTAGTCTCGGGTTCGATTCTCTTGGGAATAAAAATGTGTTTAAATCGCATGAATTTGTTGAGTTGCCCTTCCTGACGCAAAACTAGCAGTATCTAACCTCTTACACTATAGTTTTCAACCGGTTGCCCTTCCTGACAACTCAGATTAAGAATCTGTTTTACAACTTCTAACACGGGAATCGGGGATTTACAGCTAGATGCGCTTCTTAGATTTTAAATCATGAACTATTGTTTTACAGCCGGATGCCCTTCCTGACGCAAAACTAAGATTTTAAATCGCAAGAATTTGTTGAGTTGCCCTTCCTGACGCAAAACTAGCAGTATCTAGCCTCTTACATCATACACTATTGTTTTCGACTGGTTGCCCTTCCTGACAACTCGGATTAAGAATCTGTCGAGAATCGGGGATTTACAGCTAGATGCACTTCTTAGATTTTAAATCACGAACTATTGTTTCACAGCTGGATGCCCTTCCTGACTAAGATTTTAAATCGCAAGAATTTGTTGAGTTGCCCTTCCTGACGCAAAACTGGCAGTATCTAGCCTCTTACACTATGGTTTTCGACCGGTTGCCCTTCCTGACAACTCGGATTAAGAATCTGTCGAGAATCGGGGGATTTACAGCTAGATGTATTTCTTAGATTGTAAATCACAAACTATTGTTTTACTGCCGGATGCCCTTCCTGACTAAGATTTTTAAATCGCAAGAATTTGTTGAGTTGCCCTTCCTGATGCAAAACTGGGAGTATCTAGCCTCTTACACTATGGTTTTCGACCGGTTGCCCTTCCTGACGCTGAAAGACCAGGATTTAGCCAGTTACCCTTCCTGATGTAACAAGACTAGGACTGCACTTGGCTAGAAATAGCCACACGAAGTTATTATATAGAAAGAGAATTGCTGGGCGGATGACAGCTGTCAGAAAAGCATATAAGTTTGTAAAGCACGTGGAATTTGCCGCCACCGGGGCAGCACTGTTCTCTCTGGATTAAAAGCTTTGTTTCCAAACAAGAGCACGTGGAATTTGCCGCCACCCGGCAGCACGGTGATTAAAGATGGCGGATGACAGCTGCACATGGGTTTGTAAAGCATGTGGAATTTACCGCCACCGGGCAGCACGGTGATTAAAGATGGCGGATGATAGCTGTCAAAAAAGCACATAGGTTTGTAAAGCATTTAGAATTTGCCGCCACCACATAGAGTGTAGCACTGAGGTTTGTGATGCAAGATGGCGGATGACAGTTGCACGTGGCTTGGTTTCCAAACAAGAGCACGTGGAATTTGCCGTCACCAGGCAGCACTGAGGTTTCGAATGCAAGATGGCGGATGACGTACCACATTTCAAAGGTAAGTAGCTAAAGAGGGCAGCACGGTGCTCAAAGATGGCGGATGAACGCTGCACGTGGCTTTGTTTCCAAACAAGAGCACGTGGAATTTGCCGTCACTACATAGAGTGCAGCACTGAGGTTTCGGATGCAAGATGGCGGATGACAGCTGTCAAAGGTAAGTAGCTAAAGAGGGCAGCACGATGCTCAAAGATGGTGGATCTAAAGAGGGCAGCACAGTGCTCTGTGGTTTAAAGATGGCGGATGACAGCTGTCAAAAAAGCACGTGGCTATCAAAAAGCACGTGGCTTTGTTTACCTCGCGCTAGTGAGGTTAAGTTGGTAGCACTAAGGTTTAGACCCGTCAAGATGGCAGCACTGCCGATGACAGGTGACGAAAGAGGGCAGCACAGTGCTCAAAGATGGCGGATGACAGCTGTCAAAAAAGGGCATAGGTTTGTAAAGCATTTAGAATTTGCCGCCACCACATAGAGGGCAGCACTGCTTAAAGATGGCGGATGACAGCTGTCAAAGGTAAGTAGCTAAAGAGGGCAGCACTGTGCTCTCTGGATTAAAGATGGCGGATGACAGCTGCACGTGGCTGTCAAAAAGCACGTGGCTTTGTTTACCTCATGCTAGTTAGGTTAAGTTGGTACCACTAAGGTTTAGGCCCGTCAAGATGGCAGTACTGAGGTTAGCGATGCGTTGTTGTCTGTCAAAAAGCACCTGGCTGTCAAAAAACACGTGGCTTTGTTTACCTCACGCTAGTTAGGTTAAGTTGGCACTAGTGAGGTTTAGGTCCGTCAAGATGGCAGCAGTGAGGTTAGCGATGCGTTGTTGTCGATGACAGCTGTCAAAAAGCACGTGGCTTTGTTTACAAATTCAAATCTCCCGCCAAAATTCAAATCTCCCTCCAAAATTCAAATTTCCCGCCAGAATTCAAATTTCCCGCGCCGCGGGTGGAGGAGGAGGCGCCCGAACTGTCCCATTATACTACTGCCGTGGCCTTAATTAAGGTACAGCCCCAGCATTTGCCTCGCGTGAAAATGGGGAACCACGGAAAACCATCTTCAGGGCTGCTGATAGTGGGGCTCGAACCCACTATCTCCCGAATACTGGATACTGGCCGCACTTAAGCGACTGCAGCTATCGAGCTCGGTGGGCAAATATTCGTTTATAGATAGGGGAGTTAGGAATTGAAATAACTTACGAAGAGAGATGTTCAATAAATTTCCAATTCCTTTGCAATTATTTAAGAAAAGGCTACGAAAACAACAGATAGTGAATCTGCCATCTGGGCGACTGCCCTAAATGCAGATCAGTAGTTATTGATTGATTGATTGATTGATTGATTGATTGATTGATTGATTGATTGATTGATTGATTGATTGATTGATTGATTGATTGATTGATTGATTGATTGATTGATTGATTGATTGATTGATTGATTGATTGATTGATTGATTGATTGATTGATTGATTGATTGATTGATTGATTGATTGATTGATTGATTGATTGATTGATTGATTGATTGATTGATTGATTGATTGATTGATTGATTGATTGATTGATTGATTGATTGATTGATTGATTGATTGATTGATTGATTGATTGATTGATTGATTGATTGATTGATTGATTGATTGATTGATTGATTGATTGATTGATTGATTGATTGATTGATTGATTGATTGATTGATTGATTGATTGATTGATTGATTGATTGATTGATTGATTGATTGATTGATTGATTAAACAATTGAGTTCTATAAAGAAGCTTTAATAAAGATTCAAAATGTAACCATAAGGAGACGGCGCTATTTGTAGGTTGATCTTTATGCTTTGAGATTTGGGCAAGACGAGAGAAATTCCAGCATGCGCTGTTTATTTGTTTTTGTGAATGTCATTATTGCCGCTTGTGATTGTGATCAGTGAAATAGTGCAGTTGTGATTGCAGTAGCTGTGAGCTTGTTTACATGTGTGTATAAATGCCATTGTAGTGTAGTTAATTAAATATTTAGTGTTGTAGTGCAGCGGATTTCCATCTCCACAACAAGTTGGCTAATACAAAACTCCAAATATGCTTCAATGGCTCAGTGCTAAAGCACAATCCTAACCCAAAGTACCTCGGGGTAACGCTTGATCGAACCCTATCTTATAGAAAGCATCTTGAAAACCTCGGATCTAAGTTGAGATCACGTAATAATATTCTGTTTAAATTGTGCGGAACTTCATGGGGTGCTTCAGCGGACACATTACGACGCACTGGGCTTGGCCTTGTGTATTCTGCAGCTGAATACTGCTCTTCAGTATGGCTTAACAGTTGCCACGTGAAGAAAGTCGATGTACAACTTAACACCACCATGCGTATCATCTCTGGTACTGCAACGCACTGGCTGCCAGTCCTGTCCCACATTGCTCCACCAAGCCTGCGACGTTCAAGAGCCCTTGTTCAAGAATATGATAAGATCATGTCCAATCCAACTCTACCTATCCACAGAGATGTTGCAGATCTCTGGAGACAAAGGCTGAAATCCCGTAAGCCACCAATGAAAACAGCTAAGAATCTAATGGATGCTGGTTTCAATTTAAAAGAGGAATGGAAAGAGCAATGGTTTCGTACAGCTCCGGAGTGGCCAAACCACGCCCCAGCTGGTTTCAGTTTGCCAAGAAGAACGTGGGCATCACTAAAACAGGTTCGCACTAATTGTGGAAGATCTGCATTCTCCCTTCACCAGTGGGGCTTCGGGGACTCTTCAACGTGTGATTGTGGTGCTTTAGTCCAGACCATAAAATCATATAATGGACGAATGCCCTCTGCGTGCTTATGGTGGAGACCGGAAAGACTTTGCTGATGTCTCAGAATCCCTAGTGCAGTGGATAAACAATTTAGATATCCATGTGTAATTGTTCCCTACTTACCATGTATTCTTTGCAGGTTTTTCTTTTGTATAATATTGTATATACTTGTCCATTCTGTAAATTCCATAAGCTTAATAATAATCGGGTCATTATTATTATTATTATTATTATTATTATTATTATTATTATTATTATTATTATTATTATTATTATTATTATTATTATTATTATTCATCTATAAATATCGTGATGCTGGCCAGTGAAAATTGCACCGACTGGGAGCGGGAAGAGATGGCGGCACAGCCCTGCCAGAGTAAAATCTCACGAACCTCCACTGCTATAAATAGAAAAGCGTATAACGAAACCTGCGAATTTCCTTCGAAGATGGTTAAGAAAGGAAATAAAGGCAGCTATTTAAACAGATTGCGGGTTGAGTAGAATTAGACGAAACATTGCGACCGAGAAACGAAAAACTGGCCTCATCTACCTTAAAGCGTAGCTGTAAGATCCAGCCAGGGGAAGAATATGCTTCCAGTAATATCTCTTACTGTATCTTTGTGAGAGGTGCACTGCTCTGTATTATTTCAGCAACAGTTCGCCTCTATGATTTCCATCTGTTCTAAGTCATTCATCTGATTGAGATTTGGTACGACGACTTCAGTAGGAATGCTTTATTCAGCGGTATCAAAGTTAGGTGCCCAGTCGTATATTTAGCACCTGTTTTGGGGTGTCAGAGTTTGCTCATTTGAGCACTGCGTAGACAGGAGCGAGCGGCGGGAAGCAGGTAGAGGTGGGGAAACGGAAATAGAAATATATGTATTTAAAGTTAATTACAAGTTGGACCAGAGGTCCCTTTGGCTGTAACTAACTAACACTTTAACTTAAATGTATCAATTAATACAACAAAATCTAATTAAAAAGAATACGTAAAAGAGCATAAAAATAAGATTAAAAACTAAACATCTAGGAGATTATAATATTACTGTTACCGTTTTAGAAACACAGACTATACTTTTTTTTCTATTTGCTTTACGTCGCACCGACACAGATATGTCTTATGGCGGACGATGGGATAGGAAAGGCCTAGGAAGTGGAAGGAAGCGGCCGTGGCCTTAATTAAGGTACAGCCCCGGCATTTGCCTGGTGTGAAAATGGGAAACCACGGAAAACCATATTCAGGGCTGCCGACAGTGGGGCTCGAACCTACTATCTCCCGATTACTGGATACTGGCCGCACTTAAGCGACTGTAGCTATCGAGCTCGGTACAGACTATACTAACAAGGAAGAGAAGACATAAGAGAAACCTAAGATATATTTTATTCTTCTTCTTTTGCTACCGATTTTTCTCACACCTGTAGGGTCGCGGGTACGAATTGCGTCGCACATATGGATTTGGTCCTGTTTACGGCCGGATCCCCTTTCTGACGCCAACCCGATATGGACTGACGTAATCACTATTGCGTATTTCTGTGGTGGTTGGTAGTGTGGTATGTTGTCTGAATATGATGAGGAGAGTGTTGGAACGGACACATACACCCAGTTCTCGAGCCAGAAAAATTAATCAGAAGCGATTAAAATCCCCGACCCGGCCGGGAATAGAACCCGGGACCCTCTGAATCGAAGGCCAGTACGCTGACCATTCAGCCAACTAGTCGGCTAAGATACATTTTAACGCCGAAGATGAATTAAGAATTAAGCTAAACCAAACCCCATGGCACAACAGCCCCGAAGGGCCATGGCCTACCAAGCGACCGCTGCTCAGCCCGAAGGCCTGCAGATTACGAGGTGTCATGTGGTCAGCACGACAAAGAATAAAACTGAACATCTAAAATATATCTAGGACATAATGACATTTCGCACTATTTAATTAATTTGTAGAAAAATTCACTTACTTTGCTTAATAAGTGGAAAGCTAGCAATATTTAAGACATTTTTTGTGAGTTCCGGCACTACTCTGCTGTATTTCATATAGTTTAAGGGCATTATATAATTGAGAGGCAGTGGCAATGAACGACTCACTGCACTTTAGCGTACGATGCTGTGGAATCTGAAGGCTGTAAACCTGTTGTCCCGACCATCTGAACAAAGAACTCGGTCAAATATGACGGAGCATTACATTTTAAAATTCTCAGCACTAAGCAAGCAGCTGAGTATGATCGTCTATCACTGAGTTTCAGCCACTCTGAGGCTTTTTAGTAAGATGTTACATGACAGTATTTACGAATATTAAAGACGAAACGCACACATGCATTCTAAACTTGCTGGAGTTTGGTATTATATTTCTCTGAGATATCGCTGTAAATTACAGCGCCGTAATCTAAAATAGGAAATATCATAGTTTGGATCAACATCTTTCTCACCGAAAAAGGAAGATAACGCAGGTTTCTTCGAAACTGATGCAATATACCAGACACTTTCTTGACAAAATGCTTGGCATGGAAGGTCCAGGTGAGAGTGTTATCCATTAGAATACCTAAATTCTTAACACATTCCTGTTACTTGACTACAGAACCGTTTACAATTACTGGAGGAATGTGCCTGTTCAAGAGATTTGATCAATTTCTTCGATATCCTAGAAAAATAGCGAAGGTTTTGTTTTCATTTAATAGTAAATTATGAGAGCCTCCGTGGCTCAGACGGCAGCGCGTCGACCTCTCACCGCTGGATACCGTGGTTGAAATCCCGGTCACTCCATGTGAGATTTGTGCTGGACAAAGCGGAGGCGGGACAGGTTTTTCTCCGGGTACTCCGGTTTTCCCTGTCATCTTTCATTCCAGCAACACTCTCCATTCTCATTTCATAACATCAATCATTCATTAATAAATCACTTTGGGAGTGGCGACCCCATCGTACTAACAGCCTATATCTGCTTCATTCATTACATCCCTGACCCGGTCAATGACTGGAAAACAGGTTGTAGGTTTTCATTTTCATTTTCATTTTCAGTAAATTATGACTTAGTGCATATTGATGTAGTATTTCTATATATAGGTGTTTTACTAATACTTTCGTCAACACGATTCACAGGAAAATGGTAATAGATCTATAAATCATCGGCTGCGATTAGCTGCGCGACACCATCTGGACATTCTATGGACCTGATGGCACGTTCTCTCCCTTATGATATCAGGATGCACATACCCATACACGCGTACGACTTAACTTTCCCCTGCTCGAAAAACCTGGAGCTAGGGGGTTCCTCTACCAACACTGTGCTAAGCTGGTGTGTTCCTTATCTATTATACCATTTACTTGTCTTTCAACCTAACTATACACGTCGCAATACAAGACAAAGTTATGTTTTTCATCTGCCTAAAGTGAGAACTGTGGCTCGGGCAAACTCATGGGCGCTGAGGTCATTAACGTCACTGAATGAGGTGGGTGAATCAGTGGACCTTCTCCACTCACCCCCGTCTAAAATCAGACGTGCCCTAATGACCTCATAAATGTAAGGTCCTCTCTTTAAAATATGTAAATACGTGTATGTAAATGTCTCTAGGTGTAGTTTAATCGTCAATTATTTAAGGAGATTTATTTATTTATTTATTTATTTATTTATTTATTTATTTATTTATTTATTTATTTATTTATTTATTTATTTATTTATTTATTTATTTATTTATTTATTTATTTATTTATTTATTTATTTAAGATGTATTTGTTGTATACTATGTCTTATTTAATCATCTGTAATTGGTCAAATAACCTGTTGATGATAAATAAATCTATCTAACAACATTCTCACTACATCAAAAAATCTGCTTATATTACTATTCATCTTCCATGCCTTCATAAAATAACACATAACTCTATGAATATTCCCTTCCTGGGCAAACAAGGATAACTCACACTCGTTCAGGAAATTCATTTTCACTTCTTGCGTGTTGTTACACAAAAGTGTTAAAGACTTATTTTAGCTTTTTCAAGCAGCCGGACATGTCACTGTCTGATCTAATTACAGTTCTAATACGATGAGCGCAATACGACCCTTCAGGCGTGGGGAGTAACAGACTAACTTCTCTTTGAAATATCCCATCGTACAGAACTCACATATTCTGCCAAAGATCCTCGGTCTTTGACTTCCACCGGAATGATTGAATGATTCATGGATTGGCAAGTTATTTCTCGAGTGTGTTCCACATTTCCCTTGTTCCTAAAGACTGTTCTCTGTCTTCATCTGCGACACTCATTTCCATTAAGTATTGTGCACATCGTTTAGCCACAGAGGTTGTGTTTTCGATTCTTCTTGCAAGGGCAGTCGGTACGTTGTGGGCCAGCCCCTCCGGGTTTTTATATTTACAGCCCTAATTCAAGCTTCCATCTAGTAAACGCGAACCGCGCAGGAAATCCATTCTGTACTTATTAAACTTTATTTATTGCATTTCTCTAATGAGCGGAGTGGCCGCGCTACGGCTATGAAGGCAAGCTCTACATTCGGGAGACATGTGGGATCGAGCTCCGCCGCCGGCTGTCCTGAGAATGGTTTTCTCTGGTTCCCCATTTACACTTCCTGGCAAATGTCGGGATAGTTCCGATTCCTTCCACCTCCTTACAAAATCTAATTCACCATCATTCATTTCATCTTTATTAGTTCCTTATCTAACGTTGGTATCAGGAAGGGCATCCGGCCGTAAAACATTCCGTATAACTTCATCTTATCTCCAACCCGATATCAAAACACGGGACTATTTATGTATTTATTTATTCAATTATTTATCTACTTATTTATTTATGTATTTATTTATCTGTATACTTATCTATTTATTTATGTATTTATGTATCTGTTTATGTATTTATTTATCTGGTTATTTATGTATGTATTTGTCTGGTTATGTACATTTATGGTATGTCTCTTTTTTATTTTTTATTTATCTCATTATTTATATTTTATTTTTCACTTATTTATTTACCTCTTTATTTTTCATTACTTATGTATTTATATATCCATTTATTTATATGTTTATTTATCTGTATACGTATATATTTATTTATGTATTTATTTATCTGCCTATTTATTTATTTATTTATTTATTTATTTATTTATTTATTTATTTATTTATTTATTTATTTATTTATTTATTTATTTATTTATTTATTTATTTATTTATTTATTTATTTATTTATTTGAGGGCGTGATTAACTGAGTATCTTACTTGCTGGTTTCCCGCCCGGAAGTCTGAGGTTTGAAGCCTGGTCGATCCTGGGTTGTTTTTTCCATCTAAAAAAAACCGGGGCGTGAGGAAAGACATCCAGTCTTAAAACCCAACCAACACCAAAGTGAGGCTGGTTAGTTCCAGTGACCCCATAAATAACGGATAAACTGAAGAAAGTTTATTTATTTATTTATTTATTTATTTATTTATTTATTTATTTATTTATTTATTTATTTATTTATTTATTTATTTATTTATTTATTTATTTATTTATTTCCAGGCGGATGGACGCACGCTTCGCGGTGAAGTCCACCAGTTCGGGGGCGGAGTTGGCCGCAACTTGGCAGATGCTCTGGGAAGACTGGAGGCGGCGCCCTTGCTGGTCTCCGCCGTGGGGCGGGATCAGTTCGGCCGCTACCTGCTTCAAGAGTCGCTCGCTCACCTGGTACAGTATCTCCATGGCAACCTCTGCTTATCTACTCTAGTACCGTGGATACACTTCTAACTCGCTGAATATGCATCACACGCCGTAATGCTTACCGACCTCATATCAACAATGTATGTCTCTCTTTCCTTTGACTTTTCATTTATCTATTTATGAATCCATATTTATTTACTTATTTATCTGTTTACATATTTATCTATTTATGTATTTATTTACGTTTATTTATTTCTTCTTACGTCGTTATCACAAACTGAGATCCGCCTCTGCGGTGTATTGGTTAGTGTAATTAACTGCCAGCCCCAAACGTCCGGGTTCGATTCCCAGTTCTGCCATGAAATTTGAATGCGAGGATCCACTCAGCCTCGGGAGATCAGCTGAGTAGAAGGGGTTCGATTCCCACCTCAGACATCCTCGAAGTGCTTTTCCGCGATTTCCCACTTCTTCTCTAACATAAGGCCATGGCCGCTTCCTTCCCTCTTCCTTGTCTATCCGTTCCATTCTTCCCATCCCCCCCACGAGACCTCTATTCACCATAGCAGCTGAGGCCACCTGGGCGAAGTACTCGTTCTTCTCCCCAGGTGTATCCCCGACCAAATGTCTCACGCTCCACTACACTGCCCTTGAGGCGGTAGAGGTGGGATCCCTCGCTGAGTCCGAGAGAAAAGCCAACCCTGGAGGATAAACGAACTAAGAAAGAAGGAAAAAACCGGGCGAGTTGGCCGTGCGGTTAGGGGCGCGCGGTTGTGAGCTTGCATCCGGGAGATAGTGGGTTCGAATCCCACTGTCGGCAGCCCTGAAGATGGTTTTCCGTGGTTTCCCATTTTCACACCAGGCAAATGCTGGGGCTGTACCGTAATAAAGGCCACGGCCGCTTCCTTCCAACTCCTAGGCATTTCGTATCCCATCGTCGCCATAAGACCTATCTGTGTCGGTGCAACGTATAACAAATAGCAAAAAAAAAAAGAAAAAAACATACGACAATTTCTAATAGTATAGCACCGAGCTCGATAGCTGCAGTCGCGTAAGTGCGGCCAGTATCCAGTAGTCGGGAGATAGTGGGTTCGAACTCCACTGTCGGCAGTCCTGAATATGGTTTTCTGTGGTTTCCCATTTTCACACCAGGAAAATACTGGAGATGTACCTTAAATAAGGCACGGCCGCTTCCTTCCCACTCCTAGCCCTTTCCTGTCCCATCGTCACCATAAGACCTATCTGTGTCGGTCCGACGTAAAGCAGGTTGTAGAAAAAATAGTATAGTACCTTTATTTTCTCCTGATCCATAGAGAATTCTCCCAGCTAGATCATTTCGCTGGAGAAAATGTAAAAAGGAAGGCAAACAAGGTATATGGAGCTAATTTACGTCCTGCGGCACGTGTGCCTGCATGGGTGAAGTCCCCCTTCCCCCCGTCGGGGATAACAGAAAACCAGGGGGCAGGGCCCCTCTTACAAGCCACCAATCTCCTGTCCAACAATCACTCTCGTCTCTCCTCTCTGCGGTATCCAGAAGCAAAGGAGGCTATCATAAGAGAAATGCTTGCTTAAGGTTACCTGAATCAAATACAGTAGAGACAATACACGACACTTACGGATTTCGCCTTGCTAAAATGGGAGACAATTCGACGGTGGCGCTCCTAGTGACTTGACCTAAACAAATCGCGCTAAATTCAAATATCAATGGAAATGTATATACGGAAATGGATAAATAAATTACGTCTAGAAAGAAAGTGGTATTGAGATATTAACTTCGAAGTTGCTAAAGCAATTCTGGATAAATGAATGAAAGAATTATTTAAAAGGTTATTATTCAAAGACTGAAATTAGACACATAAACAAGATATGAAATGGGCTGCTGTGAAATGGCTTGATCTTTCATTTATGCATTACTTTATTAGCTTTAGCATTCCTGCCTGAACTTTTACGGTTGGATTTGTCTTTTTTCTCATTTAAAAAACATTGTATGATCACATTAAGACACTTGTCAATAAAAATATCGGCACATTCCTTACACACATGATGCAATGAATTAACATTTAAAAGCTGAACAATTTTCCTCTTAACATGAAGCCTACTAACAGAAAGAAAATCTATAAAATTCCGGTTTTAATCTGAGAAGAGGGATTAAAGAAAGAAAAGTATGAAAATGTTGTCGATAGTGATGCTTTGAGGAATATTTACGTACAATTAGAGTAAAAATGTAACATACCCTTGGCTGTATAGTCGAGGATTTTTAAAGTCGCTAGCCTGGAAATGATCTGAACAGATCTTATAATTCTTATATAAGCGTAATGTCTCTTCTTTCTTGTACACCTTATCCAAATCGCTTCTGTGACATTTCAAAACCCACAGATCACACCTACAACAACACATCGGTATTGAAGGTTAACTGCTGCACTATGGAATAAGATATGCGTATTACATTTTATGCCAGTTAAAATATGGGTCGACCGGGCGAGTTGGCCGTGCGCGTAGAGGCGCGGCTGTGAACTTGCATCCGGGAGATAGTAGGTTCGAATCCCACTATCGGCAGCCCTGAAGATGGTTTTCCGTGGTTTCCCATTTTCACACCAGGCAAATGCTGGGGCTGTACCTTAATTAAGGCCACGGCCGCTTCCTTCCAACTCCTAGGCCTTTCCTATCCCATCGTCGCCATAAGACCTATCTGTGTCGGTGCGACGTAAAGCCCCTAGCAAAAAAAAAAAAATATGGGTCGAGTAGGTCAGAAGATTATGAAGTACTATAAAAATCTCTGTCACTGGAAGAATATATATGCAAACACAATATTACTTACATGTTCTTGTCACGAGGGAATCCGAAGAACGACCGCGCATTTTTCTCTACTTCGTAATTACTGCAGCCAAATACAGCACATACCTTTCCCCTCATGTTGAGAGGAGATATCAAGGAATGACACACTCAGTGTCGCGTATTATCTCTACTGTATTTGCCTGTACCAAATACAGGAGAGACAATACGCGACACGCTTCGAGATATCGAGGGACAGCGATTAGAGCTCTGTCTAGCGGAGTGATCTGGAGTTAATGATTCTGTCATAAGAACACGTGTATTTGTTTGTGAAGTTTTTGGCGATATTTATGCGTTTGCAGTAAGTTGACATAAGTAAATAGTAGCGCGTGTCATTCCTTTATATCTCATCTCAATATAAATGGAAAGATATGTGCTGTGTTTGGCTGCAATAACTATGAAATGTAGAAGGATTCGCGGTCTTTCTTGCGTTTCCCTCGTGACAGGAAAATGTAAATAAATATTGTGTTTTTCAAACATATTCTTCAAGTGACACGAGATGTTTATAGTACTTCCTAAACTTCTTACCTGCGCGACCCATATTTTAGCTGGCTTAAAATATAATAAGCTTATTTTATTGTATAGTGCAGCTGTTAACCTTCAATACCGATGTTTTGTTGTAAGTGCGATCTGTGAGTTTTGATTTAATTCAGGAAAATGCATGTGCATATGTGTGTTGCTGTTTGTGTTCCAAGTTACTCCATTTGGAATGCCGTAATGCGTTACCAAGCGCTGAAGAAAATATGGGTGACTTAAGAAATGTACATATTTTGTCGAAACAAAATGATGACGTAAATTGGCTTTATCCTAATGTAATAGCAAGTATTGCTTATAGGGTAATTTTTAATGTTTTGAGGCTAAATTTATAGTTTTTCTTTCTCTTAATAGGCTTCAAGTTAAGAGGAAAATTGTCCAGCTCTTAAATTTCAATTCATTGAATCATGTGTGTAAGGAATGTACCAATATTTTCATTGACAATTGTCTTCATGTGATGATACAAGGTTTTTAAATGAGATAAAAGACAAATCTAGCCGTAAAAGTTCGGGCAGGAATGCTAAAAATTTTTTAAAAAATGCATAAATGAAAGACCAAGCCCTTTCACAGCAGTCCACTTCAGATCTTGATTATATGTTAAATTTCAGTCTTTAAATAATAACCTGTTAAATAATTCTTCATTCGTTTATCCAGAATCGCTTTACCAACTTTGAAGTTAATATCATTATAACACTTTCTTTCTAGACGTAATTTATTTATTCATTTCCGTATATGCTTTTCCATTGATATTTGAATTTAGCGCGAATTTCCAGGTCACGCCACTAGGAACGCCACTTGCGAATTGTCTCCCATTTTAATAAGGCTAAATCCGGAAGTGTCGCGTATTGTCGCTACTGTATTTTCCTGTACCTACCCTAACAATCCCAGCTGACCTGACACTCTCCAACCTTACAGATAACCACTAACAGCAGGTTTATAGCTTCTAATAGTAGCAGAAAGAAGGACATACAATTCAGACTAGCACAAACAAAGAAGGCCTTTCTCAAGAGAAGAAATTTGCTCTCTTTGAACATCGATATAGGAATTAGAAAGATGTTTTTGAAGACTTTCGTCTGGAGCGTGGCATTTGTATGGAAGTGAAACTTGTACGATAACTAAAAAGGGAAGAGAATAGAAGGTTTGAAATGTGCTTTTACAGAAGAATTCTGAAGGTGAGATGGGCAGATCGAATCACCAAATCGAATTGCTGAGCAGAGATCGATTTGACTAAATTTGACGAGAAGAAGAGATAGAATGATAGAACACATCTTAAGACACCCAGGACTTGTTTGGTTGGGTTTTGAGGGAAATGTATGTGGTAATAACGGTAGGGGTAGACCAAGGTATGAATATGAGAAGCATAGTAGCTACGTAGAAATGAAAAGATTAGCACAGGATAGGGTGGCATGGAGCGCTGCTCAAACCAGTCTATGAGCTGATGACTCAAACAACAACAACAATATCATCGAGTCAGCTGACCATAAAAGGCTGCTCTCCTTTCCCGAATGACAGCAGAGATCGTTCCCACGTGTAAACGTAGTTCTTGCTTAGGCCCATGTCTTCTCCCAAATTGTGCTCAGAATCTTTCGTTCTATGATTTCCAATTCCTTTCCAGACCTTTTCTATTCATTGTGAGGCATTCAGCTGCATATAGCATTATGATTTTTATTTTGAATCTTAATCCCTCGGTGATTTTTATACAGTACAGTAGATCAATTCTGTAATTACTTAACAGCGTCCGAAGAGCAAAAAACCGTAAAAGCAGCGCCAGATGGTTCTAGAGGTGATTATTATTTTATTTTATTTTTTGTCGTACAGCGCATTATTTTAAGGTTTCTGGAGACACTGGCAGTGGCGATCATTGCTATAATACTTTATCATGTAAATATCGGACTTTAAAGAAAGGATAAACTTTGTAAACGAATCTAAACTTGCTAAATAATCTGGCCCGCTTGATTTTTAAATAATTAACTTCGAAAAGAGACTGGATTTTTTCTCTGTCCTGACTTCTATATTGTAAAAATCATTCACTGTGATACACACAAATCCTTCTCGATGCTGGGGTTTGTTTCCCCATTTTCTAATCGCCATATTATTTGTGACTTTTCTACAATATTAAACACTTTCCTTTTACTTTGCGACGTCTTCACAGCGATGCTTGCCTTGACTATTGTACAGACAGACTGATTCGAAATGTACAGTAATAAGCGTTACATTGTTGTCAGCAATTCCCAAATACGTAACAATCAAACGTTATACCCCAAACATTTCTCCGAAAATGTTATGGAAGTACGCTGTTTTATATTATATGACGTAATAAGCGAGTTTCAAATAGAGTGTTTATATAATACTTATATGAGACCATTATATTTCGCCGTTATATCCAATACGACGTTAAAAGCGATGTCGCAATAAGCGAGTTTTTAAATAGAGTGTTTATATAAGAATTATACGAGACCGTTATATTTCGCCGTTGTATCCAATACGACGTTAAAAGCGATGTCGCAATAAGCGAGTTTAGAGTGTTTATATAAGAATTATACGAGACCGTTATATTTCGCCGTTATATCCAATACGACGTTAAAAGCGATGTCGCAATAAGCGGTTTCGACTGTAGATGAAATTATTATAATTATGTTTTTCCAATAACATTCGGATGGTGAAAGAATAATGGATAAATAAATCAAGAATGAACGGATGCCATATTATTACTTCCCTTAAACAACTCCTTAGCCACTCGTCTTTGAATATACTTTACGAAATATGTATTGTGTATGTAAAGTATATACGCCCGCCCGCACACAACCTTCCTTATGTAGGATTCATCTACGTGGTGACTGAACTATTGTATACCGAGCTCGATAGCTGCAGTCGCTTAAGTGCGGCCTGTATCCAGTAATCGGGAGATAGTGGGTCGAGCCCCACTGTCGGCAGGCCTGAAGTACAATTGGCCGAAAAAGTCTAGCTCAACATGACACAGAATTCCTTTCAATAACTTTGTGAAGACAATTTCTTTCAAAAATCTCCCATCACATTGATTTCCGTCCTCTTAACTCCAATCAGGTAAAAAGAAAAAGGAAGAGGTCCAAACCATCCAAGGAGGGGCGGGGCACCTCCAAGGAAAGAGCCACGCATGACGTGAAAATGAAACACAGGCAAAACCTTGGAAACGTAATCCGATCTGAATTGGAAGAGAATGAAAGATGACCTAGAGAGGTCGAAAATGATTAATGAAATTACGGAACTCTCTGTGGTGTAGTGGTTAGTGTGATTAGCTGCCACCCCCGGAGGCCCGGGTTCTATTACCGGCTGTACTACGAAATTTGAAAAGTGGTACGAGGACTGGAACGGGGTCCACTCAGCCTCGGGTGGTCAACTGAGTAGAGGTGGGTTTGATTTCCACCTCAGCCAACCTCGAAGTGGTTTTCCGTGGTTTCCCACTTCTCCTCCAGGCAAATGACGGGATGGTGCCTAACTTAAGGCCACGGCCGCTTCCTTCCCTCATCCTTGTCTATCCTTTCCAATCTTCCCATCCCTCACAAGGCCCCTGTTTAGCATAGCAGATGAGGCTGGCATGGCGAGGTACTGGTCATTCTCCCAAGTTGTATCCCCCGACCCAATGTCTCACGCTCCAGGACACTGCCCTTGAGGCGGTAGAGGTGGGATCCCTCGCTGAGTCCGAGGGAAAAACCAAACCTGGAGGGTAAACAGATTAAGAAGAAGAAGAAAGTGCGGAACCTGATATAAAATGCCAGACTCAGCTAGAGATTGGTGGTCACCCTGCCACGTTCCCAAGATTAAATCAAGCCTGTTTTTATATGATCATTTGTTCTGTTGTTTGTAGTTGACGACTTGAAGTTTTAAACGGAATCCAAACCAAAGGAAATTAGCTTTTCACTTTCTTCTAGTCCCCCTCCGTAGCGTAATGGTTAGTGTTATTAGCTGCCGTCCACGAGGGCCCGGGTTCGATTCCCGGCACACCCAGAAATTTAAAAGTGGCAGGTGGGCTGGTATGAGGTTAAAATGGTACATGAAGCTCACCTGCATTGGGGGTGTGCATGCAAAGAGCTGCACCACCTCAGGATGAGGACACGAGTTTACTTTCTTATATCTCACAAGCATTCATCGAGATCCGAAAAGTGACCCCTTATGTAAGCATCCAGAAAGAGAGAGTAAGCACGTGGATATTTTATTAATCCTGTTTGATTTATTAGATCAGGATATCTGTGCTTTAAAATGCATTAAAAGAAGCTCGTCTTTTTTCCTACGCTATCTCCGAGAGAAGGGAACACCCTGTAAATAATTTAAGCAAAACATCTGAGTCCCAATGGTTAACGTGAAACAGCGTGAGGTGATGAGGACGTATTGCAGGACGCATGCGCCTAGGTTATTGACGTCACAACATGTTGGGAGTGGCTCTGTAAGTGGGAATCGATTAGTCTCGAATGAGATGCTTCAACTCTCGAGAACTTGTCTTAGGTCTTGTGGCCAGATAAAGATCTCCTGTGTTTTTTCGAGACAAGTTTATCTGAGGTCCTGTACTTAGCCTAACTCAGCATTACTCCCAATAACATTCTGAAGACGATGTCTTTATTTCAGACCTCACTTCATCTCCTAACACGTTTCCATTCATTCTCTAGATAAACTTAGTTATTATTAGTATTATTATTATTATTATTCTTTCGAATGGGCCACCATAGGACCACGTGCCAATTTCAATTCCTTCTTCTTTGTTCTTTCCTTTTCTTCCAGTACGCTTTCAGCTGTTCACTATGTTTCTTCTTTCTGTCTTCAGACCACTTTGAACCAGTCTTTTTTACTTTCCTACCTTGGAATCCTTCTATTTTCAATACTTATTTCCGAAAGCCTTCTCTATTATTTATTTCTTCTGTTGTTATATTGTTTTTTTCTAAATCCTTCCTTACTTCATTGACCCAGCTTGTCGTTGATTTCTTACTCCACAAATATCTGAAAATCTTACTGGTTAATCTACTATCTTGCATTCGATATAAATGTCCAAAAAACATGTGTCTCCTTTTCCTCATTACATTACATCTGATATATTTTCTATTTTTTGATATATTTCAGCATTACTTCGTAATTTCCAACCTTCTGCTGTGTTTTGTGGGCCTAATATTTTCCTCATGATTCGCCTTTCTAGTATTTCTAGTTTATCTAAATTATAGTTTAATGCCAGACACTCGCTTGCATATAAGCATTCTGGCTTCACTACTGTGTTGTAATGCCTTATTTTTGCATTTTTGGATAGGCATCTTTTATTGTTATTGTTTTTATTACTATTATTATTATTATTATTATTATTATTATTATTATTATTATTATTATTATTATTATTAATATTATACATTTGATTAGCCTATCTTAGAACCACATGACCTCATGAGGCGGGACAGGTTTTTTTCTCCTGGTACTTCAGTTTTCCGCGTCATTTCCTCATTCCCGCAACACTTGCCAATATCATTTCATTTCATCTGTCAATCATTAATAATTGCCCCAGAGGAGTCCGATATGCATCGGAAGCCGGCACAGTTCACATCCTCACCGCTATACATCCGGTTGAATGACTGAAAACAGGCTGTGGATTTTCATGTCTTAATTATAAACTGCTATATCTTTCAGCGTTCAGTCTGCAAGCCTCTGTGAGTTTACCAACGGCTCCACATTCCTTTACAGTAAAGTCCCGATTATTTGTGTGTGAGTGTGCGGGTAATATTCGTGCATCCTGAAACGTTATTAAAATTAAAACATAAACAATGTATGTTTCATTAGTTTCTCTGCTTTTGAACTAGACTTTCTGTAAGTTGAGTTGTTAAGAAACATAGCTTCTGCGACAGCAATAAATCCCACGCCAGGTGACAATAGAGTACCAAATCCGTCATCGTCTCCTACATTAGTTCTGTGGCCTCGTCTAGTTCTATTTCGTGTGTCTTTAAATCGTTACAAACTGAGTCTAACCATCGTCGTCTTGGTCCACCACTACTTCTCTTACCCTCCGTAACAGAGTCCATTATTCTCCTATTTAACCTATCCTCCTCCATTCGCCTCACATGACCCCACCACCGAAACCGATTTATGCGCACAGCTTCATCCATCGAGTTCATTCCTAACTTAGCCTTTATCTTCTCATTCTGAATATCCTCCTGACATTGTTTCCACCTGTTTGTGCCAGCAATCATTCTCGCTACTGTTACTGTTACTATGTCTGTTACTTGTAGCTTATGAATAAGATATCCTGAGTCCACCCAGCTTTCACTCCCGTAAATCAAAGTTGGTCGGAAAACAGACCGATGTAAAGATACTTTCGTCCGGGAGCTGACTTCCTTCTTACAGAATACTGTTGATCACAACTGCGAGCTCACTGCATTAGCTTTACTGCACCTTGATTCAATGTCTCGCTTACTCTACTACCGTCTGGAAGACTAAATACTTGAAAATACCTACCTGTTCCTGCTTTTATCCGTTATCTGACATGTAATTCTCTTGGATTTCTTACCTACGGACATCAATTTAGTTATGGAAAAGCTAATTTTCATGCCATACCTATTGTACCAATTTTCAAGGTCCAAGATATTAGACTACAGGCTTTCAGCACAATCTGCTATTAAGACCAAGTTGTCAGCATAGGCCAGACTGTTTACTACATTTCCACCTAACTGATCCCCTCTCTGCCACTGTATACCTTTCAGCAGATGATCCATGTAAACTATGAACAACAAAGGTGAAACCCCTAACCCCCGTATGTACCTTAATAGAATAATTTTGTTAACACCTTGTTATAACATTAATCTTAGACCAGGTTTTACAGTTTGTAAGGGCCACTTTGGAAACTTCAGGTATCATCGCGGGTCGCACTTTAGTAATAGACCAATTTTCGTAAATTCTGCAAATAGTACATAGGCTGCCTCTGTGGATCCGTGGTAGAGTGTCGGCCACCGGATCCCAAGATAGCGGGTTCAAACCCGGCAGAGGTAGTCGGATTTTTTAAGAGCGAAAAAAAAAGTCCATTCGACACTCCATGTCGTACGATGTCGGCATGTAAAAGATCTCTGGTGATACATTTGGTATTTACCCGACAAAATTAATTAAATCTCAGCCATAGACGCCCAAGAGAGATCCGGTTTACTCTGTCTGCCATCTGGCGGACCTAGAGTAAAACGGAACGTCGAAATTGACGAGCAGCCAGTCAGATGGCATCAAATTGAAATGTCTGCACGCGGTAGATGAGGCCATACGATTATTATTATTATTATTATTATTATTATTATTATTATTATTATTATTATTATTATTATTATTATTATATGAAATAATACAATTAGTTCAATTGAAATGAAGGTTTGAGAATTTTAATTAATAATTTTTAATGTTATTTGTTTTACATCCCACTAACTACTCTTTTAAGGTTTTCGGAGACGCCGAGGTGCCGGAATTTAGTCCCGCAGGAGTTCTTTTACGTGCCAGTAAATCTACCGACACGAGGCTGACGTATTTGAGCACCTTCAAATACCACCGGACTGAGCCAGGATCGAACCTGCCAAGTTGGGGTCAGAAGGCCAGCGCCTTAACCGTCTGAGTCACTCAGCCCGGCGGTTTGAGAATTTTAATTACTTTAAATACTATTTTACAATTGCATAAAAGAGACAAAGGTTCATGTCAATTTTTTAATTAAAAATAATCTATTCAGATCAAGTAGATGTCCGGCTCCATGGCTAAATGGTCAGCGTGCTGGCCTTTGGTTACAGGAGTACCGGGTTCGATTCCCGGCAGGGTCGGGAATTTTAACCAACATTGGTTAATTTCGCCGGCACGGGGACTGGGTGTATGTGTCGTCTTCATCATCATTGTATCCTCATCACGACGCGCAGGTCACCTACGGGAGTCAAATCAAAAGACCTGCATCTGGCGAGCCGAACTTGTCCTCGGACACTCCCGGCACTAAAAGCCAATACGCCATTTCATTTCACAGCAAGTGAATGCTTAAAAGGGGAAATAATATTAAAGAATGAATTTGTTCAGACTTGGGTCTATAAGGGATAAAAAAATGAATACATTTTTGATAGATAGATAGATAGATAGATAGATAGATAGATAGATAGATAGATAGATAGATAGATAGATAGATAGATAAAGCCTTTATTTTCTGTGGCGAAGTTAGGGCTCTTGGCCCTTTCTTACACTTAACCACACACATATTGTTATTATTCCACACAATGACATTGATTAACTTAAAATACCAAGAACTACAAATAACATTAATTTTTAAGACAAAAATATGAATATATACATGCAAAGAAGAATGAAAGAAAAAGTAACTGCCTACATAATACAGGTTTGAGGGGGGAAAAATCAATACACAATGAAAGAAATACGAATGTAAAAATACTAATAAGCTTAATAAAAATACTAAATGAAATTTAACTAATTGTATCCTAGATCTAAGTTAAATACTGTACTTACTACTAGCTATTTTTAGACTACTTCTACTTCGTAAATACAATATGGTTGTTTTTAATTTAATTTAAATTATCATATTAAACCAATATTTAATTTATTGTGCAATAATCTCATATCATTTTCACACACAATCACTCATTCCACTCATACAGGTACTGTACCTTGCTGGAAGCACTTAACGAGGAACTGCTGGTAGGAGGTTTTAAATATACTTTTTGATGCAGCATCCTTGATCTAACATCTAATATATGTCTGCTATTCATTAAAGATGCCAAAATATAAAACTAAATATATAACACGCAGGGATATAAAAAAATCTGGACAAGGAAAGAATACGACACGAAGCATATTATCTGCCGTGGAACGATATTTTACACATGGATGATATTGACGTAAAAATAAATAAACTATCTGATCTGGTGTTAGAACGAGCTATGAAATATTTTTTTGTAAATTTCCTTCACATTGCTTAAAATGCTCTCGCGGGCCGCCCTTTGGAAGCCCCTGTTTTAGAGTAATGGGTTAGAAATGGTAAATTCCTATGATCACAATCGGTAACGTCTCCTATGCGCCAATACCTAAGTAAAAAAAACAGTCTATGCGAGGAGAAAAGGAACATTTAGGTATGCATTTATTCCCACAGTCGGACATGTGGTAGTAACGAAAATGAAACGTGCTCGTGTAGTGTCAACACTGAAGTGTTGTGCCATACCTGATTTGTTTACTCTCCCCCGACAGCGCCACGTGCTCACATTAATACTAACTGTGGAAATAATAATTGCAATGTGTCTGCCTACTATCAACTATGTTGCGAAAGTGATGGGTATACTTCCATTTAAGAAACTAACTTGGTACCCCTGCTTCGTGTATCCTGCGTGTCCAAAAGGACGAAAGTCAATGTTTTCGGCTTTGATTTACGTCGTACGCATGACGAGTGTTTGTAAACAACAACTTACATAACCAGTTCTTGTGTTTGTTGTCATACATTCTACTAAGGGAGGGGGGCCAACTTCCGTCCCCGCACCTAGTTTCGTCCGCCTAGGGTAGGGCCTCTCAGGGTGCATGCGCCTGGTGCATGCACTGTGCACGGTGCAAAAGACTACTTCGCTTGGTTGACCAGAGTGCAAACCTTCCACTCCCCGATTTGGAGCAATACCGCTGTCCCTCTCTTTCCCCACGCCTGTCTCGCTCGCTCCCCCCGTCTCCCTCTTCCTCACTTACTCCATACCGCTCCAAATCCGAGCCGAGTTGATCCGAGTTGAGCCGAGCTTAGCCGAGTAGCCCAGAGACGAAGCGTTTATCCGAGCCGAGCCGAGCGGGACCGATGCACTGTGCTCAGGAACTCTGTGCCGCTGTTTGCACGCATGAGATTTTGGGCGTTTGAGAGGACCTGGCCTAGTGATTTTCACTTTGCACGGTTGGTACCTGATGTTTAGCCGTACGCACATACGTAGCCTCGTCCCGTTGCCTTGCTGGGAGAGTTAGTTGTGTGCACCACCTTTAGTTTCCGTCTACAAGGAGAATGCATTTTTCGTGTTGAGCTCAGTTAGTGCAGCATTCAAACTGAGAGCCTGTTATTCCTAGAGTGAGCACTGATATGTGTATGAAGTACTGGACTGCATTTCAGTCGTGTGGTGTAGTTCCTGGCGTGTAATCGCTACAGTGAGGTGGTTGGCGTGAGTTACTGTAGCGGCCATTATAATAAATCACGGAATGTTCGTAATTTCGTCCCCCCTTCATTTTATTTGTTATTTTCAGATGAGAAAACGCAATCAGTGGGTTAAGGAGGCTATGGAAAAGGCTGTTAAGGCAGTGAGGGATACAAACGTGCAAGTAAAACGTTTAACATACCACGAACAACGCTGAAAGACTATGTTAAAAAGAATACCAAGAAAACATTTTTTCATAAATGGCCTTTAAGTAACTCATTGTAGGGAAGTGTTTGGTAACGTGAGAAAGGGAAAAAATATTAAAATTAATTGTACTTTTCATAAATTTGGTGGGGGAACACATTTTTGGTAGTTTACCTTTTGCAGTGTTTATGTCAAATATTGACTTCCTTGCGTTATAACAGTTTCATTTCATTATAACTTGCCCGTAAGTGGAGAATGTATTCAGTAATGTATACCAATTTCTAGCCTTGTCCATTATATTCCTGAATTTCTACAAGTCAACATCTACTAAGGGGACGAAATAAGGGCCCCCTACCTTACTCTCACCTTCGTCCAAGTAGGTTGTGTTTGTCAAAGCAGGTCGCTTGACCTTGCGACTATAGCGACTCGCAGCATGCAGAAGCAAGCCACTGTACGGCGGTGCGTGTTCCTACATGTTTTACTACCTTACATAAGAGTATTGTGCTTTTAACGTATCATCATAGTATCTAAAGTTTGTCCGATAAATTAAAGTGATTTGCACGTATGCCTTGTCAATATCACTCCCTGATCACGATACAACATTCCCTTTCTCCCTCTATCCTGCACGTTCATTCATGTGACTTATTGACATTCACCGATGTGCAAGCCCTTTATCCCTCTCTTCAACTAGTCTGAAGTTATTTGAGGTGAAAGACTTAGTTTAAGTCATCCTGTGTATCGTGTGAGAGTATGTATAAATATTTACATTGTCCATTAGGGTTGGGCACTATGTCCCTGTTTCGGAACACTGTGCCGGTACACAGTTATGTTCCGTTATTCCGGAACACCGAGTGTCAATTGTTCCGAAACATTCTCAAGCAAGACGGAGACACTGATTCGCTGTCCCTTCAGAAGCGCCACTATGCACTGCCCTTCGCCTACTAGCTGACTGTGCAGTGGGCGCAAGGGACGCGGCACTGTAACTGCACGGTAGACAAAACTTCGAGAGGCATTACATGCACATTCCAGCTGACGCGGAGCATGTCATGTTGCCTCTCGAAGTTCTCTCTACTACGCAGTTACAGTCTCGTCCCATGTGCCGGCACACTGAACCGAAACACTCCGCCTCAAGCTCCTAATGTTGCGGAACAACTGAATGTTCCGGTCTCCCCAACCTTATTGCCCATGACAAGGAGGGCTAAGACCTCACATCTAATTTACTGATCCACCACAGTAACGCAGGCGTTATCAACAGAACATCGTACAAGTCCCCTTGGTATGCCCTTGTTTTACACACGGGCACGCAGTTCTGTATGGGAGTTGCACAGTCGCACTGAGGTCAAATTTTGGCTTACTTGTAAAGAGATTCGGGTCTGAATTCTGCTAAGCGCAATCCGTGTTTCTCTTAGTCGATCAAGACCAGGTCCAGGACTAATCCTAGTAAAGTAAGGCCAGTGCTGAGTACCGGTGCTGAACTCTCCACTGCGTATTTACAACAAAATTATTCTCTGTTATTATTATCTGCGGTGACATCACGCGTGCCTTCAAGTGCTGAAACTCTGATCAGAAATCAGTGGCCTCCAATTAACAAAAAGAAGTCATGCGGATGATTCTTATTACGGTACTGAAATGGATTGAAATGGTTCCTATAAACACAGCACGATACATACGATCACAGATAAGGAGATATAGAAGGAAAAGCTGGAGTGGACAGAAAATATATTTATGGGTGCGAATCTCCGACAGTCCTTCGACTTCCACGATACATAGTAGGAATCATTATTCCATGATGGTCGCCAAACTTCTGTTGATGAAGAGCACAAGTATGAATACACCAAACCGCTGTTTCGTTATGATTTAAGCCTGCGGTCTGCTAGACCGCAAAGATATCCTCAGGTTGAAATACTTCTCCTTCTGTTGTTGCTCATTAATTTTGCCTTCCCATCCAAACTGTGGGTCTTTTCTCAACTCAATACTGCTCTGTCGTCACTATAATGTTGTTATGTTTCCGGTCTCTGATCGAACCTCACTGATATAAGTAAGTTGGCATGACACATGTGTCCAATAATTTCAACTAACAATACGCATAAGCGTTTTTAGTTGAACGTTTGTTTCTGTAGCTGCCAGTGAAAAAAAAATTCATTGGCGGACTTTGTGATCTCATCTCGCAACATATCCCGTCATAAGTCGAAGGTTAAGGTTCATCGTTACTTAAAATATCAAGCCTGCATAACAGTAGCACCATCATAGCGCTTGGCATGAATTAACAAAAAGAAGTCATGCAGATGAGTCTTATTACGGTACTGAAATTGATTGAAATGGTGCCTATAAATACACCACGATACATACGATCACAGATAAGGAGATTGCAAAGAAATTGGGAATTTATTGAACATCTCCCTTGGTAAGTTATTCCAATCCCTAACTCCCCTTCCTATAAACGAATATTTGCCCCAATTTGTCATCTTCAATTCCAACTTTTAAAGATACCACTCACACTATTGTTTTATAACTTGTTCAGATGCTACTCCTTATAGAACATATCCTTAGAAATTGGTACGTCTAAAATAGATGCAATAGTAAGACTCGGGCCATGCATCTCTTTCGCTGGATAGTCAGATTTAGAAAGTCCTGGATTAGATTCCCGGCCTGGTTGTGGCTGTTTGGTTAATTCGCTTGTCTCGGGGAACTGCGTGTTAGTGTCTATCCCAACCTTCTTCTCTTCACATTCACAAAACACATCACAATATCAAACGCTACCGAAACATGCAATAGATTACCTCCTTCCACATAGGGTTTGCGTCAGGAAGAGCATCCGGCCGTAAAACACACGTACTACAGAATCCACACGCGAGACAGAATAATAAGTGTCCTTCGTTAAAAGAGAGGAGTTTATTGCGTCGAGAAAGAGAGGAATCGGGTTTTAAAGGAGGGCGAACATTTGGAGTGCGAAGGTTTGCGCTTATATAGTCACTTCGAAGTTCTAACGTACATAATTGTGTTGGAAATAAAATCTGGGAACTTTGCATCATTATTTTTTTCTTTCTGTGACCCTTCCTCTGTGCAATACAGTAGGTCCGAGTGCCTCTCCTGCATACAGCAACACTAACCCTTTCTCAGCATCTGGGATGGCTACTTGCCTTTCATTGGTCAGAGTTTCTAACAGACTCTATGCAGTCTTGAAATGAAATCTAGGTTATTCAATCTCTCTCTCTGTTTGCAAGATCACTAGTGGCGAAGAAGAAAAGCCCCGGGAAGATATTTCATCCAGCTAGTTAATACTGGTGACTTCCTGGGCCCGAAGGCCCGCAGATTACGAGGTGTGGTCACCACGACGAATCATCTCGACCGTTATTCTTGGTTTTCTAGACCGGGGCCGCACTCTCACCGGCAGATAGCTCCTCAAATGTAATCACGTAGACTGAGTGGACCTCGAACCAGACCTCAGATGCTGGTAAAAATCCCTGACCTGGCCAGGAATTGAACCCGGGGCCTCCGGGTAAGAGGCAGGCACGCTAACCCTACACCGCGGGGACGGCCGGAGTGTACAAACATGTTTGTAAATTTACCGTACATATTTATGTATTTCATGAGTATTAGGTACATATTTAATTATCAATCAATCACTACTGATTTGCATTTAGGGGAGTCGCCCAGGTGGTAGATTCCCTATCTGTTGTTTTCCTAGCCTTTTCTTAAATGATTGCAAAGAAATTGGGAATTTATTGAACATCTCCCTTGGTAAGTTATTCCAATTCCTAACTCCCCTTCCTATAAACGAACGTTTGCCCCAATTTGTCCTCTTGAATTCCAACTTTATCTTCATATTGTGATCTTTCCTACTTTTAAAGACACCACTCAAACTTATTCGTCTACTGATGTTATTCCACGCCATCTCTCCACTTACAACTCGGAACATAGCACTTAGCCGAGCAGCTCGTCTCCTTTATCCCAAGTCTTCCCAGCCCAAACTTTGCAACATTTTTGTAACGCTACTATTTTGTCGGAAATCGTACAGAACAAATCGACCTGCTTTTCTTTGGATTTTTTCCGGTTATTGAATAAAGTAATACTGGTGAGGATCCCATACACTGGAACCATACACTAGTTGGGGCCTTACCAGAGACTTACATGCCCTCTCCTTTACATCCTTACTACAACCCCTAAATACCCTCATAACCATGTGCGGAGATCTGTACCCTTTATTTACAATTATATTTGTGATTACCCCAATGAAGATCTTTCCTTATATTAAGACCTAGGTACTTACAATGATCCCCAAAGAGAACTTTCACCCCATCAACGCAGTAATTAAAACTGAGAGGACATTTTTTCTATTTGTGAAACTCACAACCTGACTTTTAACTGACTTCAGTGATATTTACTAGCTGAATATAGATTGTGCAAAGTTATCTAACTCCCCAGCTACTTTCTCCCAATATTCAGGCATGCAGTTTCACTCGGGACGCAGGAGTAACCCCATCTATCGGAGATGAGTGGCAGCAGAAGAGACTAATCACATCACAACAATGCTCCATGTAATGTTATTGTTGATCAGTTTTATGAACTTTCGACACTGTAGGCCTTCACATTTAGTTTTCTTCTGACTGATATTAGAACATGTAACGTAAAGGCAGTCCCTTCTTCTCTCTCGTCTTATTCTTCAAGCGATCGTTCCTATACGATTTTTTCTCATTTTTTATAATCATCTTCACATTTTTCCTTGCCGATACGGACTGATGATCAGGCAGTTTTATGCCTTAAGACAATCATGACAAAAACCATCGCCACTAAACACAATTGAACAATATGTCTATGTTGACAACGCTTGGCGCTGATATGGTCGAAGTAACAAAAGTCTAAATCACTGCCTGTTCGATCTGCATCCGATGGCTGCCATCGAGCAGGTAGTGGTCTAAATTAATGAATTCTATTATCAAAATCGGTACGGTAAAACTGTTTAAGACATAAATGATCGGAACTTTCATTCTCTATAACTTTTGTTACGGTATGTAATACTATCCAATAGCACCAATACCATAGCTATTTAAAAAACTGAATTTTAGGCACCTTCTCCTAAACTACCATTTCACTCAGTGGGAATAAAAATGATTTATAAGCTAGACTGTATCAGCTTATTCCCACACTTTACACACCGATTTTCATTAAATTCTGTTCACTCATTTTCTCGTGGTTCGGAGTTGATGTGGTCTTAGCTACAATAATCCAAATTCACGAATATCTCTGTAATCACAGCCAGTACCCTAAAAGACATAAAGTGCGGCCAGTGTCCAGTATTCGGGAGATAGTAGGTTCGAACCCCACTGTCGGCAGCCCTGAAGATGGTTTTTCCGTGGTTTCCCATTTTCACACCAGACAAATGCTGGGGATGTACCTTAATTAAGGCCACGACCGCCTCCTTCCCATTCCTAGGCCTTTCCTGTCCCATCGTCGCCATAAGACCTATCTGTGTCGGCGCGACGTAAAGCAACTAGCAAAAAAAAAAAAAGACATAAATGATCGGAAATTTAATTCTATATAACTTTAGTTATCTAGTATTTATCGATAGGGCCACTAATAACATAAATATTTGAGAATTAAATTGTAGGCCTTCCCATAATTTCACTCAGCGTGAAAAAATTATTTATAGCCTAGCTTGTAGTGCCTCATTCGAACAATAATGGTAATTTGAATATATTCTTATGTGCTGTGAAAAAATTATGTGAAAGGAAAATGAGATTAGTATGTGCTGTAGAGATAAGAAGTGGTTGTGCACAAGTGGGCAGATGATTAAATGATAATGAGGACAGCGTAGAGCCAGCAGTAGGAAGGACAGCGCACTCAGCAGAATGCATTGTGTTGTCAGAGTCGGTTGAGAGTGGTATAACTTTATACCAGACTAGCCGACTTATGCAATGAGGATGTGGGTCAAAGCCAGGTTTGTGCTTGCAAAATTTAGATTGCCATATTTTGCCAACTCTGCCAATTATTGCCTTAGTCTAAGTTATTTTGTTACATAATCTAAATGTCAGGTTTCGTTTCATTTGGCAGCTTTGCCATTATTTATTTGTTGCCTGGTTTCGGCGTTCAATCCTTATAATTTTTAGAGTCAAAAGAGAGGAAACTATGTAAAGACTCAATGAAATAAATAAATAATTGTAGTGCCTCATTCGTTGACTTTACATACCGATTTTCATTAAATTATCTCCGCTCACTTTCTCGTGATGCCCGAACAAACATACAGGCAGGCAGAAATGGCGGGAGATTGAATAGTGCATTTCCTTGTTGCAGTGGACACGGCCGATACAGAAATATCATTCTATTTAAATTCTGAGCAATGTACAGACAGAACTCTTATTTATACAGAGATTTTTATGTACGTATTTCACACTTTGGCCCCTAGCCATGAACGCCATATTCTGAAGCCTTGTCGCCGCAATCATAATGTCTACCTTGAGCCAGTATTTTCAGCTCACTCTCGGTCTGAAGCAGCAGCTTACTGAAGTAAGACACTCTCCGTCGTCCTCTTCCACTTTCCCCGGCAATTCTTCCTTCAGAGATGCTGCAAAGGAATTCCTTAAGCCACAGAATGTGACCAATTTATATTATTTCCAATCTCCGTGATCAGACTCCGTTTTTCTCCTACATCTCTAACAATGTCTTTAAGAGGATTTTGCCCCACTTGAAGAGAATACTGTGACCATAATAGATCCTACTAGGAAGGACCAAGTTCTTCTACTCAGATCAAATCCTGTATGTCAATACAGCAGAGGGTGTAGTAGTCGTCGCCAGTAGCGGCGATTGAGAATTAGAAGTGGGAGGAACAAAATATGCACACCCAATCAAAAGTGCCCGGGTTTGTGGGATATAACAGGCGGGGGTTATATATTGTAACGGTTCATATTTCTTTGTATTAATTAATTATCGCTTGCCTTATGGTATTTAATTTATTATGCATATATATGTGTGTGTGTGGTGTGTGTGTGTGTGTGTGTGTGTGTGTGTGTGTGTGTGTGTTAGCATCAAAAGAACGTAAAGTGAGAATTACTGCCTAATATCTGATATGGATATATTATTTGTGATACTACCTTTTAAAACTTTGCAACACATGTCTGCAATACTGCTACCGTAACTGTCGAGTCATCGCTCTGTCATTGTATGCATTTAGCGATGAGCTCATATTTAGGGAACACTTAGATCGCCTTCATCAATTGCAACACAACCTGTAACACTTTGAGTTGGGTGGGCATGACATCATTGCTATTTTTAAAGATTACGTAGGTGTGACAGCTAGTGTCTACATATACAAGGACCAGTCTTTGCAGTCATCTCGGTAGATGCAGAGTGGGTTTCGGCCCTTGGGTTCCGACCCTTAAGAGGCCACGGCTTTCCCGTGGTCCAACAGCTCTGTACTCTGACCAGCCAACAGAGCAGAGGAAAGTTGGCCACGGCTCTACGCCTCTGCATTCGGGAGACGGGCCTGGGGCACAGTGCCGGACTTCACGCCTGGCCCCACCCGTCGGCTGTCCTGAGAATGGTTTTCCGTGGTTTTCCATTCTCCTGCACTAAGGCGAATGCCGGGACAGTTCGTAGTATAGGCCACGGCCGTCCACTCCCTCACCTTCTCCGCACATCTCCTTCACCGTAACAAATCTCCCGGCCTGAGAGACGGCGTCACCATCTAAGAGCCCCGCCTCCCCCTTCAGGGGAGGAATGGAAACGTTTAGTAGTAGTAGTAGTAGTAGTAGTAGTAGTAGTAGTAGTAGTAGTAGTAGTAGTAGTTTGCAGTTAGTCAGTCAGATGGATGGAGCCTTGGTCGATGGATAGTCGTATGGAGAGTACGGCCACAGTTGGTCAGTCAGTGAGATGGAGAAGCAGCAGTCACATGGACACTTAGTCGTCAGTTACCATATGGATTAAATGTTCGGAGTGTGTTTCGTGTATCTGTTCGGTCGAGTTTTTGTGTCAGTGCGGTGACCGCCGAATATTGAGTCGTCGTAATTCAGAGTAACAGTTATCAGTGAATTACTTGTAAAGTCGATTGTTAAGTGTGAATCTGATTTCAAGCCATGCTATATCTCGTCAGTGAAACAAAAAGGATACATCACCAAATTAGGCTTGTGGTACCTAAAGCTGACACCAACTCAAAGGAATACGTCCTAATAACACTCAAAGTGTTGAAGGTACTGTTACGTGAATCATTGAGGGATAAATTTCTTGTACAACTATTAAATATCCGGTCAAGAAGATTTCAAATTTAATGCCTACAGTTTCCTTCAGTTACAAAGTCAGAGTTTTATATATTATCTTTCGAATTATCGCAGTAGGTCTCACTCGTTAAAGTCAATTTTTAAAGAATATATTTTGTTCATTACCAAATATAGTTGATTGTTTAATTTCTATAGTAGATCAGATAACCTCACATTTTAATGGTGAAACCGAACGCCAATCTCCTTGTCCCAGAACCTATATATTATGCTGTAAAAAATAAGCTTATTACCTCACACCCTAGAGATATTCAAGACTCTCATTCTATTATCGCTACATCTGTTTGTAGCTGGCGCCCATCAATGTATGTTTAAGTAATCAGGTAGGAAATAAGAGTGATACATAGTCCGACGATTGAACATTTTATTTCATTAATATTTTAATATGTATTTCATTTTAATTCAGTTTCATATTGTAAAATTAGTGAACAGTAGTCACAATATATCGAAACCGAAAAACAAGCTACAAAGTTTGTTTTGCTCCCTGAGCGAATTTCGACAGATAGGTGAAGGTAATAATTGTATTTTTTTTATTTTGAGTGTTGTAACTAAGGTTGAAATTTACAGAACACAACTTTTATTGCTTCACTTTATGATATTTAGACAAATAACTGAAATTTATTTTGAAGCAAAAAAGGAATATTGAATCTTGAGAAAAGTCTGTCTTTATACAATATGTACAGGTTACAGTCTTTATATACACTTCTATCTTGAAAAGATAGTCTTTGTGAATTGACACGTTGATAGTCGAGAACTATCTGGAACACTAACATAAATGTCTTTGAGAGTCCTTATTTGTTGAAGTGCCTGAATTCCTAAAAAGCAAGTTCAATTGATTGAAGAAATTTCCACCTAGCGAAACTAAGGGAGCTTGCATAAATTAGGGAATGAAAATGGCTTGTAAAAGAATTACGGAACATAGGCAGCGGAAACAGGTAAGGGAGCGGTGACCAGAGGTGAGACCTCGTACTGCCAGAAATTCAGTCCACCTGGTCGAAGCACATTTTCAAGAGGAGTAGCCTCCGTGCTCGACGTAGGGTGTATTCTGGAGCTGGACACCGGGGCAAGTGGGCAAGTGAGCCATGCCATGCCATTCCCATGTTCGATGCATTGAGCCGTAGGCTCAATGCGTGAACTTTTGGCCCATCGACCTTATTGGTCTTGAGTGCCATGTCATTGAAATGATCCCATTTCGTTAGTTTGGTTGTGGGATTGGGATACGTGAGATCTTGTGCTCAATCATTGGCCAGAATATGACCGGGCGCACTTACAATCATGTGCGCTGTGAGTGCTTTGAGCAATTAGATGACGGTGCGGAGTAGGCGAAACAAACATACGGGTGGCGGTCACCCATCCAATGAGTGGCCAAGCCCGATGTTGCTTAACTGTCTGTAACAGCTTCTGTTCCAGTGCTTTTGAGGGAGAGAAAGCAGAGGTGTTCTTTGCTTATAGAAGAAGTATTTAGTCAATAGCAAGAGGAGTTGCAAGGCAATTGCCCGGGAGAAAGGAACGTACTGGGATGTGCTGGGTTTAGTACGTGGTTGGCTGGGCTGGCCGATTCTGGGTAGTGAGGAGTAGTAACAATAGCTGGAGTAAGTTGTTGGGATCTTGGGTTAGATTAGGTGGAGGTGGGGGTCGGGGTACTGGGTTTGCCATGGGTGCTTGTCTGAGGTGGCGCTGCTGTCGGTAATGCTTCTTGATGGCCTCCTTTAGATAGGGACAGCCGGGATACGAAGCCGCATGCTTGCCTTGGCAGTTAGCGCATTTAGGCTGTTCTCGTGGCACCTTGCAGACGGAGTGATGATGAAAACCACCACATCTGTTGCAGCGTGTCGATCCTGTGCAGCTAGCTGCAGAATGGTATAGGTGGAGGCAGTTATAGCATTGGGTGACCAGGGTGGACCGGGGAGGTAACGGGGTGTTTGGTGCTGAGTCGGGTATGTGGGTAGGTGGTGATCGTAACTGAGGCCGCGGAGGATGGTTTCTCCGCCTCCTCCTGGTCTGAGTGAATATGTCTTGCGTAGCTGGAGCCTGGTTTGGTGACGGCGGTAGTTCGGCTTCAATCCTGGCTTCATTCTCTGCTGGGCTGTTTGCCAGTATGAGGGGGGTGGGGGGAGGGGTAGGAGTGACAGAAGAGGGTGGCAGTGGGTTGGATTGATCTGTGGCGGTTGAGATATTAGGGGTGGTTTGAACATTCTGGTTGCGGGTTTTAGGTTTTGAAGTAGGCTTGGTTTGGGTATATTTTGTTGTTCTTGGATCGTTGGTTAGGGGCCTGGTTTGGGTGCCAGTTGCTACGGTTGAGATGGTTGAGGGTGACTGTTCACGTTGATTGGATGAGTTGGTAACAGGGTTGATTTTGATTGGGGAGGGGATGCCGGTATGCAGGAGTTTGTTAAGGATGGTGGGTATGGATTTATTTCCTACTGGAGTGATGATCAGGTGGTGGTTGTGGGTTTCTTCTATAACGGCTATATGTCGGCTGATTATTGGCTGGATTGCTTCGATGACCATTTTGCGGGTGAGCGGGATGGGTCCTGGGTTCGAGAGCGGTATGATTAGGAAGTTGCATTTCTGGGCTATGGGAAATTGGGTGTTTTTCCTGGTGTAGTGGAAGGGATGTTCAAACGAACACTCTTCTTCTTCACGTTGTACTTCGTCCACTTCCTTTGGAGTAGCAGGTGAGTGGGATACTTCTTCTTCTACTTCTTCTGCCACTTTGTTTTCAGGTGTTGTTGGAATGGAACTGAACGGAAGAGTGGAAGGGTAGCTGGGAGAGGTTTGCATGAGAATGTGAGATATTTTATGTTTCTGTAGGATTTTGAGGAGTGATTGGTTGTCAGAAGGGCTATTGGGTATGAGGTAAATGCAATGGTTTGGCGTTTCGACTACACTATGAATTAGGTGGGTTAGCTGGTACAGGGATGAGGCTATTTGTTGTCTGTGGCGCTGTAGTAGAATTTGAACCGACTGTCGCTGACTGTAGCGCAGGCGCAGCCTTAGGGCTTCACGTACTTTGATTGGCGGAGGGATACGGATATAGTTAAATTCATTGTAGGGGTCGGTCAGGTTGAAAGTAGCGGTGAGGGGAGAGCTGAAGGTGGTATTAGAGTATGGGCCCCAGCTACTCGGTCCACTGGGGTTGTCCATATTCCTGGGTGGTAGGTCTGTCATGGTTCAGGAGGTGTGGGGTAAGGAGAAAAAACACTGGAACGGTCAAACTCTTTTTGAGGACCGGCTGGTTACTTGGCGCGACTCAGTGAGTTCTGTCGGCTCAGGTATAGATAACGTATCTCAACGTGACAAGAGCCGAGCAGGGGACTACACTGAGCGCTACTGACAAATTGCTGTCTTCTCTGTTTGCCCGCACAGTGGCAGGCTGACGGCTGGACTGGACTTCCGGACGGCCGAGCTACTGGTTTGAATATGCGGGACCGCAGAATGGTGGCTCCAGGACGGTATCAAAGAAGTCGGACCGCCCTGGAAACCGCAAGATGGCGGCCGTTGCCGGGCGACTCTGGAGTAGCTGGCGGAGAGCGAGCCGGGGCTCGTACTGGTAGGCAGTCCGGCGAAGCGCTCCTAGCGGCTGGGTGCGATACTGAGGTACCGCAGTTAGGCGAGATGACGGGAGTCGAGGTCGAGCTAGCGGCTGGCTGGGTGCTTGCTCGGTCAATCCTCTGCTCTCCTAGGTGTGCTCTGGTAAGTGGTCATGTGGCTGGGCAAGTGAGCAGGCAGGGAGCTCCTATTTATAGTACACTCGATGGTCAGGCACGCGCACTGAGGGCTGCGCGTCGAAGCTAGCAGAATGATACACAGGCGCGCGTGCAGCTGGCTGGAAGCGAGAAGGGAGCGCCGTACATACAACATTGAGATTTTGATTCAATACAATAAAACTTTCAACAAGAGAACAATATTACACATGTATCACAATTAAATGGAAGTTCGATGTGATTATGCAATTACTAATCATTTGATATTTTACTACACACCAAGAAACTAACAGACATTAAAGAGACTACTTGGCATAAAAAAAATACCCTTACTATCCTTCCTGACAAAACATGCAAAGTCTCAACTACTTGCTGTGGCGCTATACAAATCGGTTAGCCGTGACAAACGACATTTTGTGCTTATTTCCGCTAAAAATGTTGTTAATAAAGAAAATAAAGGAAAGCATTGGCTGATAAGACAACAGGACTGCAATCTTGTTTTTTTAAATAATTTCTAGTTTCAGACGGCTAAAATGGAATAAAATTGTAATGTTTTTCCACAAAGTGGGGAGCGAATGCTCCCCTCCCACTCGCCCCCCCCCCAATCGGTGCTACTGCTCATCACGCAAACCTGTACACTAAAAGGCAAATATCGCCGCCCTATTCTCTCTTTTTTGGCTCATCACCGCTGCCAACATGAGTAGTTAAATATTGAAATCACGGGACATAACCATCAACAAACTAACCTCAATGTAAGTATCAATAATGGGAGTTCCCTTACTCAAGTAAACGATCTATCAAGATATTCATAAATTTATTTATTTATTTATTTATTTATTTATTTATTTATTTATTTATTTATTTATTTATTTATTTATTTATTTATTTATTTATTTATTTATTTATTTATTTATTTATTTATTTATTTATTTATTGATGTCTTTATTTGTGGGGAAGTTAGGGCTCTTGGCCGTCTCTTACATTTAAACACATTATGCGGCTTGATGCGGAATATATTATACATATTCAAACTTAATATACGGTACTGTATATAATATAAATTAATACAGACTAAAAAATAAGATCTACACTATAACTGTAAAATGAGCAAAATAAATTTAATATTAACTACTCTACTGGTGTTCTCTGTTTTCCTGTACGGTTGTGATACCTGGAGTGTGAAGGCCAGTGACAAGAACCGAATAGATGCCTTTGAGATGTGGTGTTGGCGGAGAATGTTCTGTATTCCATGGACAGGAAGAAGAACAAATGCCTCCATTATAGAAGAACTGAGCATCACAAAACGTTTATCTCCCCGCGTTAGTGAAAGTTACCTCCAGTTCCTGGGCCACATTTTGAGGAGAGAAGGAGACAATTTAGAAAACACCATTCTGCAAGGGAAAATTGAAGGCACCAGACCAAAAGGCAGAACAACAAGTAGATGGTTAGACCAAGCAAAGAAGATCACCGGTCTACCTCTTCACAATATCTTAAGAAGAGCTGAAGACCACTCAGGATGGAAAAATCTCGTTAAGGATACAGTCACTAATGAAGTGAAGAAATGAGGTCACGACGCTCAGCAATGAGTAAACCGATTGATGATGATGACTCTACGTGAAATTGATATAACATAACAATATTTTTTTATGAAAACATTTGGGAACAATTTACTCAAGACATTCACTCACTCATTCACACATAACTACATAATATAGCCTACGTATTCAAGAGGAAATCTTTATACTGTATTTTGAAGGTAATTAATGAGGAACAATTTCTAATTTCAGTGGGTAAAGCAGTCCATATTCTAGCGCCCGACACAAGGAAAGAATTACTGAAGGCACATGAATGATGTGGAGGTACTGCAATTATTGACCCAGATCGCGTGTCACGGTCATAAAAGGAAGATAGAAAACGTAAATTACTGGAGAGATATTCAGATAAATGTTCAGTCAAGAGTCGATAGATAAGGTTGATACATGCTGATTTCTCTGCTGCTCTGCTTTTAACCAAGAAAGTTGTGCGATGTTCAATGAAAAAGTAAATTTAATGCAGGAGTTTAACGCTCTCTGCAGTTTCTTATTTTGTTCACTGGTAGCATGCAGCAACACATCACACTAGTTTTTAAAAAATAAGTCAGTTTTCAAGCTTAATGGGGAATTAAGTAAAGAGACTCAGACACACACACTCTCTCTCACGCTCATTCAGTTTAATTTTATATATCTCTGCCTTTATTTTGAAATACGCATTATTATAACTGTATTCTTCGGCGTTTTCCTTGTGTAAATAATTGAGGTCCCTCCTTGAAATTTGGTATTATTTGTCGGACTGAAGAGAAACCATACAAGGAAATACATCACATGTACAAATGCCGTAAGTCAATAAGAATACCATACCGAAGTCGTGACAACACAAGGTTAGGTTAAGTTAGCTTGATAACGAAATTTCCTTCCAGTGTAACTGAACTGATCTTTACTATTATTAGAAAATGCGCACAATGTGCAAACATTTACATGGAAGAACATAATTTTGTCAAAGATATGATTTCGATGCCATATGTTAGGCTGGCTACAATTTTGGCATTTAAAAAATTCATGGCAGTTTCTAGTGAGAACTGTTGTAAGTTTTGTATGTCATGAATATCTTTTATTGCTGTTGTTGATCTATGTTTTATATGGATTCTGAAGGATTTGATTGTTGTTTGAAGAGTAATGCCTAAGTATTTAAATGTGTTCACTATTTCTAATGGATTATTCTTATGAAATACTTGATCGTTTGCTGCTAAATTTCCCCCATTTTCTGAAGATCATTTTTACTGTTCCCTTGTCGTTGATTTTGACTTTATTATCATCTTCCCCGGCAACTATGCTGTCCAATCCTTTTTGAAGATCTTTGTTGTTTGAGTCCAGAACCATGTCATCTGAATACATATACAGTGATAAGTTTGATATGTCCTTAAATGATTTGATAATTGAACTGATCTTTACAGAGAAAGTATTGCTGCTTTCCTTTTCAGAGGAGCTCTTGCAGAGTTTTTCTTCCTTCCTAGACATCCCAATCGAATTCTATAAGTATTGGACGAAATAAAACTGTAATGAATAAAATGCTGCGTTCGTCATTTCACACTAAGTTATTAAATGCATTATTTGAACATGCTCCAATTCTACTTACCTGGTATTACTCAAACATATTTACAATCCCAGATAAATAGAAAATATGCTTTACTTATACCCGCAAATGTAATGCTAGTGATTTTAACAATACTGCAGGGACAACATGTTAATCTCGCAAATCATGAAATAAACCATGACTGTATAGTGCCAACATGCCAGATTAACAGAAACTGTAAGACGTCGTATCGGCAAGTAGGGTCCCTAAACGGTATGGTTAGCGACACTGAATAGAACGCAACAGTTAGGAAATAACTAAAAATCACTACCTTCAGTATTAACAGGGGAGAAAGAGTAAGGTTGTACCCTCAGTGTATAGGCTTACGTGCCAGGGAGTAGCCTATAGAGACGTTCTTCTGTTCTTGAGGCCTACTCTTCGTTTCACTGAAGAGTTGGCATTGTGGGGTGGGGGTGGGTGGAGAGACATGATATTGCTTAAGACGGGAAGCCAGTTGGTATATAGGAGTTGATCTAACAACAGCAGAAATGAGCCCCATTGTGTTGTTGAGCTGCGTGTCCGCAAGTTTCACGTGGCGGCTGTTGAACCAAACTCGAGCACAACATTCATCTTCAAAATCAAACCAACGGCAGAGCATCTCAATTTAGTCACAAGTTGTACCACATAACTTCTGTAGAATATTCGTGCGACTTCATTGTTCGTTACGAGTTACGATCTGAAGTTACTTCCAGATATTTAGGATAGTTATTGTCCCGTATCGTTGTAGAATTTACTCAGTCTGGGATTTAGGGACATTGTCTCATGTTCGTTACTCGCGAAAGTTATTCTTTTCCTTGTTATGTCAAGTTTGAGCAAACAATGTATTTGAACGACACGCTCGTCTTTAAGCTGGGACATATATACTCCAGTACTCCAATAACTGCAGGCGAAGAATTACCCTAGCCCGAAGTACATTAAGTACTTAGCAGGTTGCACACAGTTAAGGACAAATATATTTATGTAATGATATTACACCCCTCCTTCCGTGGGCGTTGAGGGTTCGTAGGTTTTGTAAATCAGCCTCGGCCAGAGTCAACGGTGATACATAAGATTCCACTCAGGGCATGGACATTCGATAAGTGTCGATGCAGTTCTACTGACATTTAACGCAGGGCCCTTATTATCGTAACAAATAATTGTTCAACTGACTATGCAAGGCCAAAATATATCTCATTTGAATAAAAGAAAATATCAAAATGTTCGTTTCTTGGAAGGATCTTCCGATTTAATGAAATCATAATAACTAAACTAATAACAATAATATTTACATCGCAACGCGGCTAGATAATAATCAAATAAAAAGGAAATCAAACTCTTTGTTGGCTAATATCATAATAATTCACCATCATTAAAAATGTAAATTTAAATCGAAAATCCTACCTTGATGAAATTAAACATGGGACTTGCTGAAGGTTTAGTGTCGTTCATGCAATTATTTTATTATTACTAATTGTCCACCCGTTATAAAATAAAATAATAATATCCAGTGTCTCACTTATTTTTATCGTTAATTTATCCAAGATTTCATCTTTCAATGCCCTATCATTCTACTGTTCTTCTCATAAATCGCCTAAGTGCTAATCAACTTGAGTTTCCTAATAATGACCTGTTATCAGCATGGCCATCCTTAAATAAGCGATCGTACAATATTAAAAGACATTATAATTGGATTTATCAATAATTCAATCGCATAAGAGCAGCGTGTCCCAGGAATTCAAGTTCGCCACCTGAAAAAGAGAATGCACATTACCTAGCTGATACTATCGTAGTCAACAAGATCTAGAAATGAATTAACGGCACCTGGTCTTGCCGGAACTGTCCTCCTGAAAGTCGTGAAGGTCTACTATCTACAAAGATTCATGTTACAAGCAACTACACCAAGAACACAACTAACACTACACCAGGTGACAATAATTTGCTTAATATGACACTCTACTACATCCATATTATGATTATTTAATGTTGAAGACTTCTTGTCAATGAGCATTCGTTCAAAATATTCGGTATCCGTACCACATCATTTCGTAAAATAATGTCTTGATGATCTTATGCCAATCTCCACTCATAACCTTCGGACATGTTACACAAAACAATTAATGACAACCTTACTTCTTGCCTATCTCAGATTCTCTTCATTTGTACAATGAACGCTTAAATCCACTTCTCAATCCTAAGTTCATTGAAAACCTCAAAAATTACATATGACGCTTCCATAATACCTATTCTCAACGAACCATTTAATACAATAACCTCATTTCATCATTTAAACACTTTATCGACGACCCTATCCTTATATGATTCACCATACTTCAAGCGCACCATACTTATTCACAATACTTCCTCCAAGAAATTCACAAGCATCTATCCGAAGAATATTACCATCATTATAAGACATATCACAATCACCACGGCACTGATCTCACGAAATATTCGCAACTGTACAATGTACGCACATGATATTATCACACAAGAAGACTTTCTTAAGATAGACATTAAATCACATCACCTCACGAAAATATTTATGCAGTGCTAGTATGATTCAAATTATAAAGACAACGCCTCATTACATTCACAGTAATCATAAATAAATTCCGGATAACTCACGACAAAATGCGTATTCTACGAACTGAATCTCGCATAGGACAAATGATCTCAATACCTTCATATCGAACTTAATTGTAATCACGAGTATTACTGGGCACTTTCGATGATCGCATTAGGTCACTCAAGCTGTTTCAATTAATATCACTTCATTACGAAATGAAATAAAATCTACTCTACCACTATAGAATAAAGAAGATGAAATCTTGGGTACTAATCATTGAAGATCACGTAACACTGCTCTCATCTCCATTCCATCGGTCTCAGTTTAGCATTCATCTTAGCATCATTCCGGGCCTGTTAGGACACTAATCCTTTATGCCCGCATGTCGGCTCCCATCATTACATCAAGGGAATAATCTTCATTTATTGTGAGCCCAAAGACCTGAAACTTATACAAATAGGATTAATACAGCGATATAGGCGTTATACAATATTCCACTATTATTCCAAAACACTCGCCTTATTTAAACATCAAATATTGGATCGTTATTTAATACAATATTATTATCTTCCCAATACGTCTTTCAAAATTTATTTTAAATTCTACTACTCCAAATACTCCTTCTTAAGACGTGTGAATCGCTATTATGTCAACTATAAAGCTCAGTTTTCTCATTACAGTACAATTGTTCATAAAAGAAAAAGTTAATTAAATTGTTACATTAATAATATTGGTCTGCGTTTCATATCTTCTGCAGAGTTAGCTAATTTGTAACTTCTCTTCCATATGTTTTTGACATTTGAGGAAATAGACTCTGAGATAACGTCATCTCTTCTGATAAGGGAGATGTACAAAGGAACACTTCACCATTTATTTATCTTCATGACGTATACAATCGATTTATTTTCTTCAGCGCCTTCCTGATCATTTAACCTGTAACGTTAAGTCATGGCCTCCGCCGCGTTATTGCTGGACCTGCATATCATATGGTAGACTTGCTTCTTCTTGTTGTTGAAAATGCAAACTTTATTTGCTAGCCTCTGCTCATATATTAAATGACATCCAGGATTGTAAACATCCGATGACCACGGGGTACTGAGCTTATGAATCTCCATCCTCATTTTATATCCATACAATTCTTGTTTGGATGAGCGAGTTATTCTGGTTATTACACACAATTAGATGTATGGCAACTTGATCTGTGGCTGCTGGACGTATTTTCCGAGCAATTCCCGTTGATCTTTTCCTTAGCATAACCTTCAGTGGCTCCACAACTGACTCACATGCCATTGAACGGTTATAATATCAGAGAAGCAAGCCTGCTATTTCAACCAAACTTGGTACACATATTGCTTAATACCATCTGGAGAGAAATAGGGGAGTAAGACACCCCTAGCACCGCTACGGTTGGGATTTCGTACGGAGTTACATGTAAAAATAATCGAAAACAACCAATATTGGTATCAAATCCGTACTTTTAGGCGTCATTGAGATGAATGGTGATACTCCGGATACCATTTAAGTACCCAGCGTCATTGAGGGCGGTGAAAATGGAAAGATCTAATACAGTAGTTTGAAAACGAGTTTCTAGAATGCACGCACTGAATAACGGACTTGTCTTTCCGTTTATGAGACAGTTGTCAGTAATCTATATAGGCCCTGTATAAAAGCAAGTCGATCTGGAGCGATCCATATGTATATAAAGGTATAAAAATGAAAATAGACGTGAATTAATGAGGCACTTCAAAAAATCTCAAAAATTCGAAAATTGGTACCGGAGATGCTGATGACCCCAGGATCCCTAGGAAAATCGAAAATTTTCAAAATTCCCTGAAGGGGGGGCACGCTGGGAGTCTACAAATTTTGGCGTCAGCAAAAGATCGCAGTCGTAGAATTTATCCAAAGCGACAACCTATAGGTTTCGTGGGTTTTAAAAAATTTCAGGAATTTCCTAATGTTTATCCCCCTTTCCCCCAAATCAAGATGTAGGTTGATAAAATGGACGTCTGTTGGCGCAAACCGTTTGTTGATATGATGTACCGTTTAGGAGCAGTAAATCTGTAAATGAATGTCTGCCATATTGAAAATCTGCATATACCATCGTATATCGATCTATAGTAATTTTAGTCGATTTGCGGCGTTCGAGAAAGGTGTGTCTGTCATTATTATTAATACTTCACAAATTTATAGTGACTGTCACAGGAGGACGTCTCCTGTTGTCATCAATTCTTCCCACATCTTCTTTGACCGGCAGTAGGAATGTGGTCCTTCTCAACTCCTGTGTAACTGGTATCAGTAAAAATAATCGAAAACGATCAATATTGGTATCGAATCCGTACTTTTAGGCGTCGTTGATATGAATGGTGATACTCCGGATACCATTTAAGTACCCAGCGTCATTCTAATGAAGAATTCCCTTCTCGGTTTGACTAGCAGTAGGAGGCAATGGAGCATGCAATTTTCTCTCTGGCAATAGGTAAGGGTACCCGCCATTATAAATAAATTTACCCGTTTAAAATGTGACTGGCATTAAGCAAAGTAGCCTGCTATTATAAACAAAACTCACCAACTCGAGTGTGACTGTCAGTTGACTGGAGTTATAATGATAACAGCATAACTCAATTTTGACTGGCAGTCGTGAAGGTGCCTGCCATTATAATGATAACCCCTCAACTGGAATGTGTCTGGAAGTAGGAAAGGTGGCGTACCATTTTAAGGAAATCTCCCCAAATCGCCGGCAGTAGGCTAGGCACGCTCACTTGCCGACTGAAATTCAAAATCGAGTTTGGAAGTTTCATTATAATGGCAGACCTGCTGTTATCATCACAGTTCTACAACTCGCACCTTACACGAGTAAGAACTTTTCTTCGATAACGCTAAGTGGTATGCAATTAAACAAAATCTCAATCACCGCGTGTAAAGTAATTTACGTAGAAATCCGTATACGATGTAGAAAACCGTGGCGAAGCATGGGCACATTTGCTAGTAACATTATAAATACCACCACAATGTTAAAACACAGCCCCCTCGCTTCTGCGTACGGGTATAAAGATGACTTCGGGCTGCAACTTGGTCAAGTGGGTGGTGAATTAGCGCCGCCTAGAGACAACTGCGTGCTGATCAATGAGTCGAGAAGGCCACCAACTTCCCATAATACCAAAGGTTCCGGATCAGTCCGTGAAAGTGAAAGCCACTTTTATTCAGATTTTGAGAGATTTATTAAGCGTTTTTCCTGTTACGTACACAACATGGGTGGTCGAAGACAATTACTGTAAATGGCTCAAATTATTGCAGATTAGCAGAAGAGAAGAAGAGGAAGAAAAGTGAGTTCTTCTCTCAAACACCAAAAATATACTTGTTTTTCACAGGATCCAGACTACAGTATAACTAAAACAACTTCCTCGCATACATTGAGTATAATAAAAATGATGGAATCGGCACAGAAAACTTTGATGAGTTGCGTTTTAGTTGCATTTGCATTGGTCTGCTGTTGGAACTGTAAGTGAAAATCGTAAAGACGATAAGTACCAAGAGAAGGCATTTTAAAATCAAATTATTACCCTTATTTTTGGCTTACGAATAGTAATTGGGTCCGTCTCTGTGGTGTAGTAGTTAGCGTGATTAGCTACCACCCCCGGAAGCCCGAGTTCGATTCCCGGCTCTGCCACGAAATTTGAAAAGTGGTACGAGGGCTGGAACGGGGTCCACTCAGCCTCGGGAGGTCAGCTGAGTAGAGATGGTTTCGATTCCCACCTCAGCCTCAGTTCCTTGTTTATCCCTTCTAATCTTCCCATGCCCTTGCAAGGCCCCTGTTCAGCGTAGCAGCTGAGGCCGCCTGGGTGAGGTACTGGTTATCCTGCCCAGTTGTATCCACCGACCCAGAGTCTGAAGCTCCAGAACACTGCCCTTTAGGCGGTAGCGGTGGGATCCCTCGCTGACTCTGAGCGAAAAACCGACCCTGGAAGGTAAACAGATAATGAAGAAGAAGAAGAAGAATAGTAATCGCCGTTTTTTTCTTATCAAGTTTAAGGAAGGGGGGCGCAAAATTGTTTGGGCCCAGAGGCGTTGCAGTATTTAAATTCGGCCCTGAAACCTAACCTAACCACATGACACTAAAGCCCTGAAGGGCCTTGGCCTACCAAGCGACCGCTGCTCAGCCCGAAGGCCTGCAGATTGCGAGTCCTCTCGGCCGTTATTCTTGGCTTTCTAGATCGGGGCCGCTATCTCACCGTCAGATAGCTCCTCAATTCTAATCACGTAGGCTGAGTGGACCTCGAACCAGCGCTCAGATCCAGTTTAAGATCCCTGACCTGGCCGGGAATCAAACTCGGGACCTCCGGGTAAGAGGCAACCACGCTACCGCTATACCACGGGGCCGGCTTCGGCCCTGACTACAAGGTAACTAGGTAATACCACATCACATGGCCCTACTCTACACAAATAAAATTTGAATGTAGTGTCCCCAGTATCTATCCAATTCGCACGCTTCGTTGGTCGTATCAATCAGGTTCTGAGGAGAACATGTAGTTGAGCACAACTTGCAGACATAGTCTGTTCTGCACCACATTCGCATAGTGTGGAGAAGCAGACGAATCCCCACTTCCACATGTTGATGTTTGGATCTACCAACTGCAGTACGCAGCCTGTTGAATGCCTTCATTGTTGATCAATTCTCCCGAAAGGAAGGCTTTCATAACGTACCATACATTTTGCAAAGTAGCTGTATATGGAACGCCATGAATTTGCTCGGAATTTTGAAGGTGGTTCATTCAGGCTTTCTCTTGAGTGACGGAAGCTTTCTCTAGACTTTTTTCCAGAAGCATACTGTCAAATTAACAGATATTAAAAATCCTAAAAGAATGCCAAAGTACAACATTGGAAACCCGTTTGAGACCCAGATAATAAAAAAAGAAAACTGAGATGTCAACAAATGGAATACTGAAAAAGAAGATATAGTATGATGGATTGATGGCTCAAAGACTGTGGAGAGCACATGAGGTGGGATCAACGGGGGAAGACCTGAGAGATCAATCCAGATGAGCCTGGGCAAACACACTACAATCTTTCAAGCTGAAGTGATAGCTATCACAACATATCTTGAAGAAAATCTAAAAATGAACTATAGGAATAAGGACATTTTCATTTTTACGGACAGCCAAGCGGCCATTAAGGCACTAGAAGCAGTCCTGATAATATCCAGAATTGTCTGGTATTGCCTCTCATTTCTCCTGAAGCTCTCAAAGTACAACATTGTCAAAATAATACGGGTACCAGGGCATGCAGGTATAGAAGGAAATGAAAAGGCAGATAAACATTGCCAGCAAAAGGGGCAGAAACACATTCTGTGGGCCCAGAACCTGTATGCGGGATTTCGTATGGACAAGTCCGATACTACATAGGAAAACGAGTACAAAAGAAACAAATGAAGAACTGGAAAAATACTCCAGGATGCAGGCTTGCAAAGGAGCTGGTAAAAGGACCAAACAAGAAGCATACTAAAGAACTGTTGAAACTCAGCAGAAAAAATATAAGATTGACAGGACACTGCCATCTGAAAAAACACCTACACAGAATTGAAGTAATAAGAGACAACTTATGTAGGAAATGCAATGAAGCAGAGGAATCAGCTGAACACATAGTTTTCGAATGTGAGGCGCTGGGTAGAATCAGACTCTCCACTGTAGGACTACCAGGTGAAGAGAGGGAAAAAATCCAAGAAGTCCCAATAAGAACAACCTGCAGCTTTGTGAAGGGAGCAGGTATATCTAGGTGGGAATGAAGGAAAAACGTGGTAACCAAAGATCTTAGAGGTCGACGTTAATTAGGAACTAATACTTAGAGCCCACATGAAGAAAAGAAGAAGAATCCTAAAATAAAACATTCAAAAAAGTACCGGGGCAATGCATGGAGAAATTTCATATCAAGAAACGTTATCTGACCTATTTATAACGAATGCTGTGGAGCGGTACGTGTCCTCTAGTTATTATTGGAAATAAATACAGGGTCTCTCATATAAAGTAAGACCGCCGAAGCGGCGTTTTTACTCTCCGATTCGTAAGTTACAGTATGAGAGGCGCGCGCATAGTTCTTGACCTTGCAAGCAGCCTGCACGTGTTCGACCTGGCAAGCATCAGTCGCCAGTCTGAATCTTAACTGTTAACATGGTAAGACAGTTATCATTGCAACACCGTATTTTCTTGTGTAAAAGTTCTGGTTTCACCCTAATGGTCGTTGTGAATAGTAATGATTCTCGCTATTAGTATGCAGAAAACATAACGGTCGTTTATGAAGTCCCTCATTATGTTTGGAAAATTGGTGTTTAGTGTACTGTTAGTGCAAGATGAATAATTGGGTCAATTTTTTTTGAGACGACAGTAAATGCAGAGAGATACCAGTTCGGCCCCGCGGTGTATGCGGCAAGGCGTCTGCCTGTCACCCGGCGACCCCGGGTTCGATTCCCGGCCGGGTCAGGGGTTTCAGTTGTAAATTATTATTATCCCTGCCCTGACTACTGGTTGTTTGCGTCGTCCTTCACGTTCCTTTCCGCATTTCAAATTACACGCAGGTTCATATCATATGGTGCAAGTAGTGGCAAAAGATCTCTAGAGGTCGACGCCATGAACAAATATAATTTTATTTTTAAAAAGAGAGATGCCAAGATGAAATCTTGACGCCCTTCTTACACCAGTTAACGGAAGAAGAAAATCGCGTGGGTGGTTTCAACAAGATGCAGACCCTGCTCATACACGAGAAGAATCCCATCTGATAATCTCGGAAGTGTTTGCAGACAGAGTGATCAGTACTAGTCTGCTTTCCCCTCGTTCTCCAGATCTAACAGTGTGTAATTTTTACTTGTCGGGTAAACTGAAAGAAAAAGTGTATCGAACAAATCCTCACACATTGGAGGAACTGAAAGAAAACATCACGAATGAAATCAGAAACATTACAGTGGCAGAACTCACCCGCGTCAGCCAGAATGTGGATACCAGATACAATGGCTCTATAACGCAGGAAGGACGACACTTCCAGGTAAGATTTCATATAAGACTGTATACACGCTTAAAGCAGGGCGGCCGCGCGCGACATGTTTGACTGAGGCAGCGCAGAGTACAAACATTGTGAGTTCAGTAGTAGTATAAGTGGATGGTTCGGCGGCCTCCACCTCCACAGGCCCTCCGCAGCGACCTCCTCCACACACTCTCGAGAGAGGCCTCCTCCTCACGCTGGCAAACAGCGCAACCCTAACCTCACATCCGCTATCTTGGACGGGCTTAACCTAACTTTTTATGCGTAAGAGAGCTAGCCTAACCTCATGGAAGGGCCTAACCTCAGTTTTACAGCTGGATGCCTTTCTTGACGCCTAAGAGCGCGACCTTAACCTCACATGCGCTATCTTGGAGGGGCTTAACCTAACATTTATGCGTAAGAGAGCTAACCTAACCTCATGGAGGGGCCTAACCTCAGTTTTACGGCCGGATGCCCTTCCTGACGCCTAAGAGCGCGACCCTAACCTCATATTCGCTATCTTGGAGGGGCTTAACCTAACTTTTTAAGCGTAAGAGAGCTAACCTAACCTCACGGAAGGGTATAACCTCAATTTTACGGCCGGATGCCCTTCCTGACGCCTAAGAGCGCGACCCTAACCTCACATGCGCTATCTTGGAGGGGCTTAACCTAACATTTTATGCGTAAGAGAGCTAACCTAACCTCATGGAGGGGCCTAACCTCAGTTTTACGGCCGGATGCCCTTCCTGACGCCTAAGAGCGCAACCCTAACCTCACATTCGCTATCTTGGAGGGGCTTAACCTAACTTTTTAAGCGTAAGAGAGCTAACCTAACCTCACGGAAGGGCCTAACCTCAGTTTTACGGCCAGATGCCCTTCCTGACGCCTAGGAGAGTGAGCTTAACCTTACATCTGCTATCTTGGAGGGGTTTAACCTAACTTTTGACGTACAAGACAGCAAGCCTAACCTCATGGAAGGACCTAACCTCAGTTTTACGGCTGGATGTCCTTCCCGACGCCAATTGCACAAGATGGCGGCTATACATGGATGCTTATGAGACACCGCCTAACCTCACATCCGCTATCTTAGAGGGGCTTAACCCAACTTATAACGCACAAGACAGCAAGCCTAACCTCATGGAAGGACCTAAGCTCAGTTTCACGGCTGGATGCCCTTCCCGACGCCATTTGCACAAGATGGCGGCTATACATGGCTGCTAATGAGACACCGCCTAACCTCACATCCGCTATCTTAGAGGAGCTTAACCTAACTTGTAACGCACAAGACAGCAAGCCTAACCTCATGGAAGGGCTTAACCTCAGTTTTACGGCCGGATGCCCTTCCCGACGTCAATTGCCCAAGGTGGCGGCTATACATGACTCCTTATGAGACTCCTTAAGGGCGCTTGCGCAAGATAGCGGCTGCTCTTATGAGACGGCTTAAGGGTGCTTGCACAAGATGGCTTGAGACGCCCTAAGGATGCTTGCGCAAAATCGCGGACATAAGATGGTGGCTATACACGGCTCCTTATGAGACACCTTAAGGGTGCTTGCGCAAGATGGCTGCAGCTCTTATCAAGAAAGCTAGCTTAGAGGCTAACGTGCCGTGCTGGTTCGATTCGTTAAATTTGGGGCTTAAATGCAAAATGTTAAATATCTCGAAAACGGTGCATCGTAGAGCAAAACGGACAAAATTTTTCTGCCCAATACCGAGGTTCGCAGTATAAAGAACATGGTAGCATAAGAAAAAGTAGTCTAATGATGAGATCAACGGTTCGGTTCCTACTTAAGCATTTAGTCAGTTTTTAGCTTGTATTGAAGCAAGTTTTCGTAACTACAGAGATAAAATTGGGAAACAAAACATTGCAGGAAGTGTCTCGAGTGACGGGAAAAGTTGTCGTGAGATATTGAGTAGGATTGCTCAAGCTAAGAATGCTTTTAATAAGAAGAAGAACCTGTTTAAATAAAAAAAATGAGTCTTAATGCGAGAAAAACAACTGTTGAAGACTTATGTATGGAGTGTTGCTTTATATGGAAGTGAAACTTGAACATTACGTGAAAGAGAAGGGAAAGAGGAAACTACTTGTACCTGAAACTTGGTGCTATAGGAGATTACTGAAAATTAGTTGGAGTGAACAGAACTAATGTACGGGATACAGTAGGTGAAATAGAGGGATTGGAAGGAAATGGGGGAATTGTGGAAGACAGGTGGTCTAATGTTTTAAGGGGAAGGAGATTGCAGGCTAAGGGCTCATGGGATGGAGAAAAGGGAGGAGGAAGTAGCTTCTGCTGCTGTCAGGAAAGATAGGACTGACCAGAGGTTTTTAGAAGGTCAGGACACTTTTATTCTCCGTCCCGCGGAGTAGGAAAAATATTAGTAATCCACCATCTGTAAAGATCACATAACCGCATTTCAGTTGAGAATTGTAGTGTAGATACAGTATATTAGATAGTATCTTGCCTGTTAAATTCGTGTGTATTTTTGTGCAAACGGCTGGTTTCATTTCTGTTACAGCATAGTAGGACAAAGTAGTACTAATATTAATCTGTATACGTGTTTAACTTTGTTGGTAATCTTTGAGAACCGTACCTACCGATAGTTCTTGCGAATATCTAAATTTAGGCCTAATTGGAATTTTCATTTCTATTTGTGCTTAGTAAGAAGCTAGTATACGTCCGAACGTAGTTTAAACATTATTGTAGTGTAGTATAGTAACTTATTAGAAATTAGAGTGCCTATTCTATAATTTTGAGTAGTTTTGCGAATTTCGAACTTTAATGGTAATTTTCTGTTTTGTTTCTTGGTAATAACCTGTTGTAATTAAAATACATCTGAACGTAGTTTAAAATTATTGTAGTGTATTGTAGTATCTGTACTTAGTCTGAACGTAGTTTAAAATTATCGTAGTGTATTATAGCACCTTATTAGAAAGTAGTGTGTTTATTCTATTACTGTGAAATATTTGTATAGTATAGTACCGTTTCTGTGGTATCTGTAGTAACTCTCTTACTAAAATTTTGTTGTTGTAATTAGGGTAGACTTAACTGCAGTTAAGAATTGTGTAATTATTGTGTATTATTCTCTGTTTCCAGTAATTAACAGTAATTTTCATCGTGTTAGCGTGTTGTAGGAATAAAAATAGTACAATTAAGTAATATTGTAGTGTAGTAGTAGCCTATATTAAATAACTTACTGTCGTGTGTTCTTTGTGAACTAACCTAGACAATATTTCTTTCCTTATATTTTTATTTTGCACAGAATAAGTTATCTCATTTTTCCTTTTCTTTTCATTATTTAGTAAAAAAATGCCTAAGCAGTGCGAGTGTAGGAACTGTGGGTGTGGCCAGGCATTAAGGAGTATGAGGGAGGAGTTGGAGAGCTTGAGGGAGATAATTAGGATACTCTCAGAGGACAGGAAGGAAAGTAGGCCTCCAAACAATGTACGGGACACAGTAGGTGAAATAGAGGGATTGGAAGGAAATGGGGGAATTGTGGAAGACAGGTGATCTAATGTTTTAAGGGGAAGGAGATTGAAGGCTAAGGGCTCCATTCAGGATCAAAATTCAGGACAGGTGTCAGTGAGAAATCGGTACGAGTCACTGCAGGTAGAACAACCGAGGGAAGATGAGGAACAGGGAACTGTTGCCGAGAAGTTTGGAAGGAGAAAGGGAAGAGGTAGGAAAGGGAAATGTGGAGTAGTGGATAGGAAAAGACAGGTGGAACAGGGTCATGGGATGGAGAAAAGGGAGGAGGAAGTAGCTTCTGCTGCTGTCAGGAAAGATAGGACTGACCAGGAGGAGAGGGGATCAAATGAGGTGGGTAGGGTTGAGGCTCTGGTCATGGGGGATTCTATCGTTAGACATGTCGGGAAAGTGTGTGGAGGAAAGGGTACCAGGGTAGAGTGTTATCCAGGAATTAGGTTAAGACAGATGTTGAAGAAAGTAGAAGAGAAGGAGGAGGGAAAGGAGAAAGTGGTAGTGTTTCACGTTGGTACTAACAACGTAAGACAAGCTGGTATAAGTACCAACATAGTTGGGGATGTGTGGGATCTGGTAAATGCAGCACGGATAAAGTTTAAGGAAGCGGAGATTGTTATCAGTGGAATACTGTGTAGGAGGGATACTGACTGGAAGGTGATTGGGGATTTAAATGAGACTATGGAGTGGGTATGTGGGAAACTGGGAGTGAAATTTCTAGATCCTAATGGGTGGGTACGAGATAGGGATCTGCGTTATGGCCTTCACTTAAACCGCAGTGGTACACATAAGTTAGGAAATTTGTTTAGAAGGGTTATAGGGAGGTGCATTCAGGGAAACGGGATGGCCTAGGGAGCGGTGATAAGGGAACAGGGAACTGGAAATCAAGTAGGGATGACATAAAACTGTTAGTGCTCAACTGTAGAAGTATTGTAAAGAAAGGAATAGAATTAAGTAATTTAATAGATATATACTTACCAGATATTGTAATAGGAGTTGAATCATGGCTGAGAAATGATATAATGGATGCAGAAATTTTCTCACGGAACTGGAGGGTGTATCGTAGAGATAGGATAGGAAAGGTAGGAGGGGGAGTATTCATTATCGTGAAAGAAGAATTTGTAAGCTACGAAAAAGTTAAAGATGACAAGCGCGAAATTCTAGGGGTAAGGCTCATTTCTAAAGTTAATAGGGAACTAGATGTCTTTGGAGTGTACAGACCAGGAAAGGGTAGCGCAGATGCTCATTCAGAATTATTTGATAAGATAATCAACTGTGTGGGAAACGATAAGGAAAGGAACGTGATCGTAGCGGGTGATCTCAATTTACCAAATGTCAATTGGGAAGGTAATGCGAACGACAGGAAGCATGACCAACAAATGGCAAATAAGTTAATATGGGAAGGGCAGCTGATTCAGAAAGTGATTGAACCAACTAGAGGGAAGAATATTCTGGATGTGGTGCTGGTAAAACCAGATGAGTTCTATAGAGAAACCGAAGTAATAGATGGTATTAGTGATCACGAAGCTCTTTTTGTGGTAATTAAAAATAAATATGAAAGAAAGGAAGAGATTAAAATTAGGACTGTTAGGCAGTACCGTATGGCTGATAAAACAGGCATGAGGGAGTTTTTAATAAGCAACTATGATCGGTGGAAAACGGTAAATAAAAATGTAAACAGACTCTGGGATGGGTTTAAAGCAATTGTTGAGGAATGTTAAAATAGGTTTGTACCTTTAAAGGTGGTAAGGAATGGTAAAGATCCACTATATTATAACAGGGAAGTAAAGAGACTAAGAAGGAGGTGCAGGTTGGAAAGAAATAGAGTTAGAAATGGCTGTGGAAGTAAGGAGAAATTGAAGGAACTTACTAGGAAATTGAATCTAGCAAAGAAGTCAGCTAAGGATAACATGATGGCAAGCATAATTGGTGGCCACACTAATTTTAGTGAAAAATGGAAGAGTATGTATAGGTACTTTAAGGCAGAAACAGGTTCTAAAAAGGACATTCCAGGAATAATTAATGAACAAGGAGAGTGTGTATGCGAGGATTTTCAAAAGGCAGAAGTATTCAGTCAGCAGTATGTAAAGATTGTTGGTTACAAGGATAATGTCCAGATAGAGAAGGTGACTAATACTAAAGAAGTATTAAAATTTACCTATGACAGCAATGACATTTACAGTAAGATACAAAAGTTGAAAACTAGAAAAGCTGCTGGAATTGATACGGTTTCGGGGGATATACTAAAAACAATGGGTTGGGATATAGTACCATATCTGAAGTACTTGTTTGATTTTTGTTTGCATGAAGGAACTTTACCAAATGAATGGAGAGTTGCTATAGTAGCCCCTGTATGTAAAGGAAAGGGTGATAGGCATAAAGCTGAAAATTACAGGCCAGTCAGTTTGACATGCATTGTATGTAAGCTTTGGGAAAACATTCTTTCTGATTATATAAGACATGTTTGCAAAATTAATAATTGGTTTGACAGAAGGCAGTTTGGGTTTAGAAAAGGTTATTCCACTGAAGCCCAACTTGTAGGATTCCAGCAAGATATAGCAGATATCCTGGATTCAGGAGGTCAGTTGGACTGTATTGCGATTGACTTATCTAAGGCATTTGATAGGGTAGATCATGGGAGAAATGGCAAAAATGAGTGCAATTGGACTTGACAAAAGAGTGACTGAATGGGTGGCTCTGTTTCTAGAAAAGAGAACTCAGATAATTAGAGTAGGTGAAGCTTTATCTGTCCCTGTAAAAATTAAGAGGGGAATTCCTCAAGGCAGTATTATTGGACCTTTATGTTTTCTTATATATATCAATGATATGTGTAAAGTAGTGGAATCAGAGATAAGGCTTTTCGCAGATGATGTTATTCTGTACAGAGTAATAAATAAGTTACAAGATTGTGAGCAACTGCAAAATGACCTCGATAATGTTGTGAGATGGACAGTAGGCAATAGTATGATGATAAATGGGGATAAAAGTCAGGTTGTGAGTTTCACAAATAGAAAAAGTCCTCTCAGTTTTAATTACAGCGTTGATGGGGTGAAAGTTCCCTTTGGGGATCATTGTAAATACCTAGGTATAAATATAAGGAAAGATCTTCATTGGGGTAATCACATAAATATGATTGTAAATAAAGGGTACAGATCTCTGCACATGGTTATGAGAGTATTTAGGGGTTGTAGTAAGGATGTAAAGGAGAGAGCATATTTGTCTCTGGTGAGACCTCAACTTGAGTACGGTTCCAGTGTATGGGACCCTTACCAGGATTACTTGATTCAGGAACTGGAAAAAATCCAAAGAAAAGCAGCTCGATTTGTTCTGGGCGATTTCCGACAAAAGAGTAGCGTTACAAAAATGTTGCAAAGTTTGGACTGGGAAGACTTGGTAGAAAGGAGACGAGCTGCTCGACTAAGTGGTATGTTCAGAGCTGTCAGTGGAGAGATGGCGTGGGAGGACATCAGTAGACGAATAAGTTTGGATGGTGTCTTTAAAAGTAGGAAAGATCACAATATGAAGATAAAGTTGGAATTCAAGAGGACAAATTGGGGCAAATATTCGTTTATAGGAAGGGGAGTTAGGGATTGGAATAACTTACCAAGGGAGATGTTCAATAAGTTTCCAATTTCTTTGCAATCATTTAAGAAGAGGCTAGGAAAACAACAGCTAGGGAATCTGCCACCTGGGCGACTGCCCTAAATGCAGATCAGTATTTATTGATTGATTGATTGATTGATTGATTGATTGATTGATTGATTGATTGATTGATTGATTGATTGATTGATTGATTGATTGATTGATTGATTGATTGATTGATTGATTGATTGATTGATTGATTGATTGATTGATTGATTGATTGATTGATTGATTGATTGATTGATTGATTGATTGATTGATTGATTGATTGATTGATTGATTGATTGATTGATTGATTGATTGATTGATTGATTGATTGATTGATTGATTGATTGATTGATTGATTGATTGATTGATTGATTGATTGATTGATTGATTGATTGATTGATTGATTGATTGATTGATTGATTGATTGATTGATTGATTGATTGATTGATTGATTGATTGATTGATTGATTGATTGATTGATTGATTGATTGATTGATTGATTGATTGATTGATTGATTGATTGATTGATTGATTGTGTTTCGTGACACAAATAAAAAGACGCCGAGATCATCTTATAGGTAATTTACTTGGACATGATGGGTTACTGAAGAAAATAATAGAGGGAACAAATTTTAGAGGACACCAAGATCAGAGTACATGATGCAAATATTAGATGACATGAGATGTGACTCCTACTACGAAGTGAAAAGGAAAGCAGAGAAAAGTGTTGAATTGAGAGCTGCTGCCAACCAGCCTCACGGGTGATGACTAGAGAGAGAGATAACGACAGTCCAAAGAAGGATAGAAATAGCCAGAGCTACCTCACTTGTTCAACTTCTGCTTCGACCGCAGCAACTTGCGAAATATAATGTATTTTGAATGTTTTATTTACACCCGGAGGAAATGAATAAAATTGAACGCTATGTGGTAATCAGTTGAGCGTGTGGGATAATCCAATTGGCTGTGTGTGTTGTGGGGACACCTGAGGCAACATTTCCTTATACAGAACGTATAAAAATCAATAGCGTTGTAATGAACTTGCTGATAGGAAAAAGATGCGCCGAACTTCGTTGTGTAGTCGATTAGTAGCCAGCCTTCAGCTTCCCAGAGAGCGAATTCTATTCTGGTTAATGTCCTAGTATTTAGGCGCGTAAAATGGTACAGTTATAACATGGTACTGCCGCAGATAACAAGACATCAGAATCATAGAGAGCGTATATTGGAAACAAGAGGCTGTACTTAAGATAGATCTTCTTGTGCATAGCATACCGGTATCCATTAAGAGTGGTGAGAGAACATATCCTTGCCTGGAGACCAAGATAACATAGATCGAAGATGATGATGATGATGATGATGATGATGATGATGATGATGTTTGTTGTTTAAAGTGCCTAACATCTAGGTAATTGGTCCCTAATTGTACGAGGCGCAACGAAACGAAATGAAAATTAAAACTTAAAAATGTATCCACTGACTAAAGTCTAAAACGAACGATGAAAAATTTGGCCATGAATCCAAAACAATCAGTGGATCCAATTCTATTCTGAGATGATGCTTGTTGTCCAAAGAGGTCCAAAATCCAGGTTACCGGCCCGTCACAATTGTACGAATCACTGGTAAATCAGAACCATGGTCTTTTTTTCTATAGTGGTACTAATCACAGGTAACGTAGACTCATGGTGTTCCTCGCATGGTTTTACTAATCACACGGTAATGTAGACCCATGGCATGTCACACATAATGGCACCACTCACAGACAACAGAGACCCATCGGGTGGTGTGAATAAAAATGAGTCTAAACGAGTGAGCGTGTGCTCGCTGAGTGTCTCCCTGCTTCCACTCCGCATTTGCGGTGAATAAAAATGTAGAGCGGAAGCACAGCGTAAACTCGAGTGTCTGGAGCAGCCACTCAGTGTCACGGTGCACGTGACATGTACTAATCACGGGCAATGCACAATCCCGTTGTGTTCCTCACATAGTGTAATAATCACAGGCAATGTAGACCCACGGTGTATCACACATTCGATGACTTCCGGATAGAGGATGATGATGATGATGATGATGATGATGATGATGATGATGATGATGATGTGCCATCTGTGCTCTGTTGGAAAGGAGCTACAGGTCTGGTACTACTACCATCACACTGTAGAGTGCAGGTGTTTTTCTAGTAGACGGCCTAGTAGGCGACCTGCATGTCTGTGAAGATGATGGCCCTATCTAGGATGATTTCTAATGTTGAATATGCCACACACACCCAGCCCCCGAGCCATTGGAATTAACCAATTATGGTTACAATCCATGACCCGGCCGGGAATCGAACCCGGGACCCTCTGAACCGAAGGCCAGTACGCTGACCATTCAGCCAACGAGTCGGACTCCGATAGCATAAGGGAAGCTAAGACGTTCTTGCCACTTAGCCTGTGCTTCCTGCATCTAAACAACATTTGTTGGAATTTTATCTAATAATCTGCTTTCATTTCTATTCGTGTCAAAACCTGCGAAAGTGTTTTTGACACAGTACTCCGAGATATCTTCACCAACTTCACTCTGAAACCCAGGGTCACCAACATAACGCAAGAAGATTCTTATTTTTTGAATATTGAATTTTCACGACCTCATTGTAATCGAAACCGACTTTCAGCCTGTTAGGTCGTATTACGTACATTTAGTACGTGTTAAAGAGATGTTAAGTACAGAACGAAAATGGCCAACCAGACACCAGTGGGATTCGAACCCACAACCTCCCGATTTCGCGTCGGTTGCTCTACCAATTGAGCTCTGGTGGCCTAGGCCATCTTTGTTCTGTTGGAAAGGATCTAAGCTACAGGTCTGGTACTACTACCATCACACTGTAGAGTGTGTTTAAGTTGCCCGTTGAGGGCCAAGTCAATGAATATTGAACCGAGTACCGAAGTACCTCATATGAGTGTTGTGCACATGAGAGGATGGAATATTTAACTCATATCGATGACATGCTTTATTCTTCTTCTTCTTCGTCTTCTTCTTCTTATTCTTCTTCTTCTTCTACTTCCAGATTGAATGGCTCAGACGGTAAAACGCTGGATTTCTGTATCCAATTTGATGGACTCGAACCAGGTCGACGTGGTAACTGAAGGTTCTCGAATATGTCAGCCTCACATCGCCCGGTTTCCTGGCACCCAATATAATTTTCTTTGCTGCAGTTAATAAAAAAACCAATAACATGATAATTTCTATAACCCACCAGTATATTTTGGAATGTTTAAATGATGTTCAAGTAATCGATCAAGGGGTAATAAATTACCTGGCTATTCGTCGAGGAGTCAGGCAAGATTATATACCGTTCAATCTGTACTCCAGTTATCGCGTTCAAGGATAACAACCTTCTTTGCGGAGCGTTTGTCACACGAAGCTTGTGAAATGTTTCGACATAGCGCCAAGTATCTATTGTTTCTCCGGGTAAAAAATTCAACCTGGATGCACCCTTTTGAATCCCGGAAGATGGAGTCCCTGACTTTCCCCACAAACTGCACTGTCTTTGGTTGATATTTATCGGCGAATTTCAATTTTGCTATTCCAACGCTTTTTTTTTTAATGTTGATATGGTTCATGTTTGTGGGTTACTGTAGTCACGTCCTAGTTCGTGAACCATGGACAACGGCTGAGTGGCCTAGTAAGTGGTCCCGAGAGTCGGGATACCAGTTGCTATGGAATGGGAGTGGGCATCTCGGACATATTCTGCGTCATGGCCCTCCTTGTGCTCAGGCGGCTAGGACTATACAATTCACCGGTGGTCCATAACCCGTTAGAGGAGAGATCCTCACTTGGACTATGTGCAAGTAGGGCAGCATCCTGCTTCATGAATTTACCGAGCTCAGAACATTTTAAGCAAGCCTCAGACCTATGGGAGTAATGGAGTCCCACTCCCATTTGACAGGCGAGGGACTCCTTGGAAACAACGTGGCGAACGAAATGGAATTCGATGGGGAGCTATCAATATTAATGGGGCTTATGGAAGAAAGAAGGTAGAACTGGCTGAGTCAGCAAAGAGGATGCATCTGGATGTGCTAAAAGTAAGTGATATTCGGGTAAGGGGAGATAACGAGGAAGAGATAGGAGATTATAAAGTGTACTTGACGGGTGTTACAAAGGGAAGGGCAGAGTCTGGGGTAGGGCTCTTTATCAGGAATACCATTGCACGCAACATAGTTTCTGTTAGGCACGTAAATGAGCGAATGGTGTGGGTAGATTTGTCAGTGGGAGGAATTAGGACAAGAATTGTGTCCGTGTATTCACCATGTGAGGGTGCAGATGAGGATGAAGTTGACAAGTTTTATGAAGCATTGAGTTACATCGTGGTCAGGGTCAACATCAAGGATAGAATAGTGCTAATGGGCGATTTCAATGCGAGAGTTGGGAATAGAAATGAAGGATACGAAAGGGTGATTGGTAAATGTGGGGAAGATATGGAAACTAATGGGAATGGGAAGCGTTTGCTGGACTTCTGTGCTAGTATGGGTTTAACTGTTACGAATACATTCCTCAAGCATAAGGCTATTCACCGCTACACATGGGAGGCTAGGGCTACCAGATCCATAATAGACTATATCTTAACAGACTTTGAATTCAGGAAATCTGTTAGGAATGTACGAGTTTTTCGCGGATTTTTCGATGATACAGACCACTATCTGATCTGTAGTGAACTAAGCATCTCTAGGCCTAGGGTAGAGAAAGTGAAATCTGTCTCCAAACGAATAAGGGTAGAAAGTCTCCAGGACGAGGAAATTAGACAGAAGTACATGGATATGATTAGTTAGAAGTTTCGAACAGTAGACAGTAAGCAGGTTCAGGATATAGAAAGTGAATGGGTGGCATACAGGGATGCTGTAATAGAAACAGCAAGGGAATGCCTAGGAACAACTGTGTGTAAAGATGGGAAAAGGCGAACATCATGGTGGAATGATGAAGTGAGAGCAGCCTGTAAACGTAAAAACAAGGCTTATCAGAAATGGCTCCAACAAGGGCCAAGGCAGACAGGGATTGGTACGTAGATGAAAGAAACAGAGCGAAACAAATAGTTGATGAATCCAAAAAGAAGTCATGGGAAGATTTTGGTAATAACCTGGAAAGGCTAGGTCAAGCAGCAGGGAAACCTTTCTAGACAGTAATAAAGAAAAAGGGAGGGGAAAAGGAAATGAACAGTGTTTTGAGTAATTCAGGTGAACTCATAATAGATCCCAGTGAATAACTGGAGAGGTGGAGGGAATATTTTGAACATCTTCTCAATGTAAAAGGAAATCATCCTGGTGGTGTGGCAAACAGCCAAGCTCATGGGGAGGAGGAAAAGGATGTTGGTGAAATTATGCTTGAGGATGTGGAAATGATAGTAAATAAACTCCATTGTCATAAGGCAGCAGGAATAGATGAAATTAGACCTGAAATGGTGAAGTACAGTGGGAAGGCAGGGATGAAATGGTTTCATAGAGTAGTAAAATTAGCGTGGAGTGTTGGTAAGGTACCTTCAGATTGGACAAAAGCAGTAATTGCACCTATCTATAAGTAAGGGAACAGGAAGGACTTCAACAACTATCGAGGTATCTCATTGATTAGTATACCAGGCAAAGTATTCACTGGCATCCTGGAAGGGAGGGTGCGATCAGTCGTTGAGAGGAAGTTGGATGAAAACCAGTGTGGTTTCAGACCACAGAGAGGCTGTCAGGATCAGATTTTCAGTATGCGCCAGGTAATTGAAAAATGCTACGAGAGGAATAGGCAGTTGTGTTTATGTTTCGTAGATCTAGAGAAAGCATATCACACGGTACCGAGGGAAAAGATGTTCGCCATACTGGGGGACTATGGAATTAAAGGTGGATTATTAAAATCAATCAAAGGTATTTATGTTGACAATTGGGCTTCAGTAAGAATTGATGGTAGAATGAGTTCTTGGTTCAGGGTACTTACAGGAGTTAGGCAAGGCTGTAATATTTCACCTTTGCTGTTCGTAGTTTACATGGATCATCTGCTGAAAGGTATAAAATGGCAGGGAGGGATTCAGTTAGGTGGAAATGTAGTAAGCAGTCTGGCCTATGCTGACGACTTGGTCTTATTGGCAGACTGTGCTGAAAGCCTGCAGTCTAATATATTGGAACTTGAAAATATGTGCAATGAGTATGGTATGAAAATTAGCCTCTCGAAGACTAAATTGATGTCAGTAGGTAAGAAATTCAACAGAATCGAATGTCAGATTGGTGATACAAAGTTAGAACAGGTCGATAATTTCAAGTATTTAGGTTGTGTGTTCTCCCAGGATGGTAATATAGTAAGTGAGATTGAATCAAGGTGTAGTAAAGCTAATGCAGTGAGCTCGCAGTTGCGATCAGCAGTATTCTGTAAGAAGGAAGTCAGCTCCCAGACGAAACTATCTTTACATCGGTCTGTTTTCAGACCAACTTTGCTTTATGGTAGCGAAAGCTGGGTGGACTCAGGATATCTTATTCATAAGTTAGAAGTAACAGACATGAAAGTAGCAAGAATGATTGCTGGTACAAACAGGTGGGAACAATGGCAGGAGGGTACTCGGAATGAGGAGATAAAGGCTAATTTAGGAATGAACTCGATGGATCAAGCTGTACGCATAAACCGGCTTCGGTGGTGGAATCATGTAAGGCGAATGGAGGAGGATAGGTTACCTAGGAGAATAATGGACTCTCTTATGGAGAGTAAGAGAAGTAGAGGTAGACCAAGACGACGGTAGTTAGACTCGGTTTCTAACGATTTAAAGATAAGATGTATAGAACTAAATGAGGCCACAACTCTAGTTGCAAATCGAGGATTGTGGCGACGTTTAGTAAATTCACAAAGGCTTGCAGACTGAACGCTGAAAGGCATAACAGTCTATAATGATAATGTATGTATGAAAACATCAGCAAAGTAGGGGTCCCATACTACGAAAAACGTAGAGTTAAGCAATTTCCTCAATTGTGCCGAAAGTTGAAGGGCTAAAGGGCCCGGAAAGGTTTCAAATTGTGAATCTTGGATAACTCTATCAAAACAAATTTCGAAAGTCACTTTCGGCCTGAATCGAATTCCGGAAAAACAGCCTAAAATGCTTGTTTCTTTACTCGTTTTCTTTTTAATTCAAATCCTACAAAGTTAACTTATTTGCACAATTATTCCTGTAATGTGTTCTTTGGTCCAATACCTTCAGGCCCTTTTGATTTTTTGAAAAATTTCCACACCGAATTTAGTTATAAGGGCTTAAGTGAAACTCTGCATTGACTCGCATTAGCGCTCGTAGTGTTGCTTAAGTGAAACAATGCATTGACTCACATCAGCGCTCGTAGTGGTGCTTAAGTGAAACAATGCATTGACCCACATTACCGCGCTCGTAGTGGTGCTTAAGTGAAACAATGCATTGACTCACATCAGCGCTCGTAGTGGTGCTTAAGTGAAACAATGCACTGACTCACATTAGCACTCGTAGTGGTGCTTAAGTGACACAATGCATTGACCCACATTAGCGCTCGTAGTGGTGCTTAAGTGAAACAATGCATTGACTGACATCAGCGCTCGTAGTGGTGCTTAAGTGAAACAATGCACTGACTCACATTAGCACTCGTAGTGGTGCTTATGTGAAACAATGCATTGACTCACATCAGCGCTGCTAATCTAATCGCCCGGGTAACGATGATTAAGAAAAAGATTGTAATATTTTGGAATAATTAAAGAATATATTCTCATACTTTATTATATTTGATTTACCTAAAATTCGTAGCTCATATCCCTGGGTTTGATTTACCTAAAATTCGTAGCTCATATCCCTGGGATATTTTGAACATTGGGTAGCTTGCCGGAAGGGCTAGAACAGTGGAATTTTGTTTTTTAGAAGGCTGGTACTCCTTTAATGAAGTCGATATTTTCCACCTGGAAGGTTGAGTAAAGTGCACGTGTTCGCTCTAATTGGCTGAGGTTAGTCTTAATTAACTGAATGTGAGGGCTGTTCGTAGACTGTGAAGTCATCATGAAGTGACAGATCCGCGTCATAGACTGATAAAACAGAACTGGTTCCCTCTCAACAAGACTCGTGTATTTTCCGATGAGAAAAGAATAAGTATACTACGATTATTGCGACTTATGAGGGCATTTCAATAAACAAGATCTCTCATTGAGTAAACGTTGGCCTCTAGAACCCAAGGTGGCGGTTCAAACCCGGGGGAGGTAGTCCGATTTTTGAAGGGCAGAAACGGGATGAAAAGTCGCCAAGAGGACAAGTCCTCTCAGTTATAGTGATAGTTAGAGCCCTTCACGGATGTGGATATTCGTGAAGTTAGTGTCTTGATGGATACAAATATGGAAGTGCGGATAATTTTGCTGATAATGTCTAAATAATGACGATTATTGATTTTCAGTCAGGTATACTCTTGTTTTTGCTTGTGGTTAGGCGATCCTTGGCAGTGGTGTGGAATAATGGTGATATGTAGGGCCCGGATGTTTATGCAGTAATAGGTTAGAATGCAAACTTACTGAAGCGAGTGACAAGTAGAGTCTACCTGCACGACGGTAATGCTATGAGGTTTGCATAACCATTAGGGGTTGTAATGGGGCCGAACCTCTAATTGTTATGCAAACCTCATAGCATTACCGTCGTGCAGGTAGACTCTACTTGTCACTCGCTTCAGTAAGTTTGCATTCTAACCTATTACTGCATAAACATCCGGGCCCTAGTGATATGTAAAGAGCCTTGAGACCATAAAGCCGTAAATCTGGCCTGAGCCTAACTGGCTCCTGTCCGGAATTAGTGAAAGGAAGCAACAAAGTTCAATACGTCGGTAGTTATCGCAAGAGAAAATCTCTCATAAACCTGTGACTGTAGGGGTTGTGGTGCCTGGCGTCAGGCCTGTTGTATTATGCTATGTTTCAATACCTTGGGTATAATACGCTGTAGTAAAATATTTACAATATTCGCGGATAGGCATTCGTGGGTTACGTGAATGATGTTGATCCACGAAATATCACTGTAATATTTGTCACAAATGGAAGATAGTAATTGCCATTACTCAAATAAAGTCTCAAATCCCAGGTTGATTAAGAAATAATACGAAATACTTTATTTTAGAGAATACATACTTTACTGCCTTGCAACAACTATTTCTGCTACTTCGCAGCGCTTCCATAAGTGTTTTGTTTGTCCAGCATTGTCGCCTGTGATGTCTTTGCTCACTGAAGTTCTTTGGTGTCGTTTTATTGATTTTTCTCATTCGACGTAATTTGATGGGCTGTCACTTAATGGGCATTAACTGTTTCATTAAACGATTTATTGGTCCAGGGATCATGCTATTTTCCTTTTAATATATATATATATATTTATATATATATTGGTCCAGGGATCATACTATTTTCCTTTTAAAATATATATTGGTCCAGGGATCATGCTATTTTCCTTTTAATATATATATATATATTGGTCCAGGGATCATGCTATTTTCCTTTTAAAATATATATTGATCCAGGGATCATGCTATTTTCCTTTTAAAATATATATTGGTCCAGGGATCATGCTATTTTCCTTTTAAAATATATATATATTGGTCCAGGGATCATGCTATTTTCCTTTTAAAATATATATTGGTCCAGGGATCATGCTATTTTCCTTTATATATATATATATTGGTCCAGGGATCATGCTATTTTCCTTTTAAAATATATATTCGTCCAGGGATTATGCTATTTTCCTTTTAAAATATATATATTGGTCCAGGGATCATGCTATTTTCCTTTTAAAATATATATTGGTCCAGGGATCATGCTATTTTCCTTTTAATATATATATATATGTATTTTTCAACAAAATACCCGCACTCCCATTCGCTAGAAAGAGAGTTCGTTGGTGCCAGCCCTGGACCTCAAGAAAAAAAAAAAAAAACGGCGCGAGCAGCGGAATGCAACACCATGGACTCCTATTTAGAGCCAGTAAATACGTATACATATTTCTTGCTAGTAACGACGGTATTTCTTAATCAACCTGGGATTTGAGACTTTATTTGAGTAAATCAATGATTACCTTTCGTTTGTGACAAATATTACAGTGATATTTCGTGGATCAACATCGTTCACGTAACCGGATGCGTGTGCGGATGCGGATATCATTTTGTATATCCGCGCAGGGCTGTAGTGAGTACCTTATGGTGATCACTGTAAGTACCTAGGAAAGATCTTCATTGGGGTCATCACATTAACAGGGTTGTAAATAAAGGCTATGGAAGTATTTATGTATTGTATTAAGCATGTAAAGGAGAGGGCATATATATAATTCTCTGGTAAGATCCCAATTAGAGTATTGTTCCAGTTTATGGGACCCACACCAGAACTACTCGGCACCATGGCTAAATGGTTAGCGTGCTGGCCTTTGGTCACAGGAGTCCCTGGTTCGATTCCCGGCAGGGTCGGGAATTTTAACCGGAATTGGTTAATTTCGCTGGCACGGGGACTGGGTGTATGTGTCGTCTTCATCATCATTTCATCCTCATCACGACACGCAGGTCGCCTACGGGAGTCAAATCTAAAGACCTGCATCTGGCGAGCCGAACTTGTCCTCAGACACTGCTGTCACTAAAAGCCATACGCCATTTCATTAACAGGACTACTTTATACGAGAACTGGAAAGGAAAGCAGCTCGATTTGTTCTGGGTGGGAGTAAGGAGGCGAGCTGCTCGACTAAGTGATATGTTCCGAGCTGTCAGTGGAGAGATGGCGTGGAATGACATTAGTAGAGTAGGCCTAGTAGACTAAGCCTGAGCAGAGCTTTTAAAAGTAGGAAAGATCATAATCTATATATATATATATATATATATATATATATATATATAATAGCATGTCCTGTAACTGACTGACTGACTGACTGACTGACTGACTGATTGACTCACTCACTCACTCACTCACTCACACACACACACTCACTCATTCACTCACTCACTCACTCACTCACTCACTCACTCACTCACTGATTCATCATCGTCGAGCCAAAACTACTGGACATAAAGAAATGAAATTTTGGAAATACATTTATATTACGGTGTAGGTGCTCACTAAGAAAGGATTTTCGGATATTGCGTTTCTAAAGGGGTAAAAAGGGGGGTTAATTTTAAAATGACTATATCTATATCTCAAAACTTAACACTTTAAAGACGTGAAAACTGGTATTTGGAATCTTCTTTAAAAATTAAAAAAATGCGTATTTTTTGTTTTTTTAATATCCACTTATGGGAGGTAAAATAAGAGAAAAGGGGGTTGAATCCTTTTATGACGATACTTATATCTCAAAAACTGAAGATGTTACAGACGTGAAATTTGATACATGGAATATCCTTTAAAAACAAAGAAACACGTATTTTTTTTTGTTTCTGGAATATCCAGTTGATCGGAGGGGGGGTGAACAGGAGTGAAAAGAGGGTGATTTTTTTAAATATCTACAGTATTATCTCAGAAACTTAACATGTTACAAACGTGAAAACTGGTATTTGGAGTCTTTTTAAAAATAAAGAAGTACATATATTTTGTTTTCGGAAATTCCCCTTAAAGGGGGGTGAAAGAATTGAAGAATTAGTTGAATTCTTTGTATGAGGATACTTATATCACAAAAACTAAAGATGGTACAGACGTGAAAAGTGGCATTTGTAATCTCCTTTAAAAATGAAAAAACACCTCTTCTTTTTGTTTTCGAAAAATCCACTTAATGGGTGAATTAATTGAAAAATTAGTTGAGTTATTTGTATGAGGATACTTATATCTCAAAAACTAAAGATGTTGCAGTTGCAGGCGTGAAAACTGGTATTTGGAATCTCCTTTAAAAATAAAAAAACACGCATTTTGTGGGGAAAATTAACTTTAAGAGGGGTTGAAAATGGAGTAGAATTATTTTTATGCTGATACTTATATCCCAAAAACTGAAGATGTTACAGTCATGAAAATTTGTATTTGGAAACTTCTTTCAAAGTAAAGAAAAACGTATGCTTTTTTTCGGAAAATCCACTTAGTGGGGGAGGGGTTTGAATGAATTGAAAAAATTAGTTGAATTCTTTGTATGAGGATACTTATATCTCAAAAACTAAAGATGGTACAGATGTGAAAAGTGCCATTTGTAATCTCCTTTAAAAATGAAAAAACACCTCTTCTTTTTGTTTTCGAAAAATCCACTTAATGGGTGAAATAATTGAAAAATTAGTTGAGTTATTTGTATGAGGATACTTATATCTCAAAAACTAAATATGGTACAGACTTGAAAATTGGTATTTGGAATCTCCTTTAGAAATAAAGAAATACGTTGGTTTTTAGTTTTCGGAAAGTCAACTTACGGGGGGGGAGGAGGTGCAAAGAAGTGAATAAGAAGTTGAATTATTTTTATGAAGATGCTCATATCTCAAAAACTGAAGATGTTACAGACGTTAAAACTGGTATTTGTAATCTCCTTCAAAAATAATGAAACACTTTTTCTTTTCAGAAAACCCACATAAGGGGCTGAAAAGAACTGAAAAATTGAATTTTAGAATGAGTACCGGTATATCTACAGTAAATGTCGAAACCTTGACATGTTATAAACATGAAACTTGTCATTTGGGAAGTCCTTTAAAAATACAGGAACATGAACATTTTTTTTTTTTTTTTTGTTTTTGGAAAGGCACCTAACGGGGATGAAAAGAAACGAAGAAAGAGTTGAATTGTTTTTCATAAGGATACTTATATGTCAAAACTGAAGATGTTACGGACGTGGAAATGGGTATTTGGAATCTCCTTTAAAAATAAATAAACTTCTTTTTTCGACTTGGGAGAAGCCTATTTCGCGCATGTACAGTTCTGTGTCACATGGTTATTTCAGCACCAAAAGGCAATACCACAAATGTGGTTAACAAAGATTTTCAGGGGTCAATGGAACTCAGTTTTTCGGTCAGTTTTTATACTTTAGGGATTTTCAGATAGAGCCTTGGTACAATACCGGGGAAGGATTACTTTTATCAAATCCACTGCTAGTTAGTACATAAACTGTGACTGTTATCAGCCGTGATATCACGACATGTGCTGTCGTAACGATATCCACGGGAAGCAATGTCATCAAGAAACCAGCATCACCATGGTTTGGACATTTATAGATTTCATTCGTTTAAGAAAGTCAGCTTATTCTAAACATCGAGCACATTCCTTCAGAAAGTAAAAATAACTTAAACGTTGGTAATACTTGTCACCGCTAGTAATAACGTGGTGTACTCATAGTACTCGAGTGTGGTATTCAAATTGCCTCCTGGTACATTCACGCACATTAATGGTGTCCCGACATAAACAATCAACACTCCCCCACTCCAGTACTGAAACGGAGGGGGGAGAGTAAAAGGGATAGTGTTGAAGGCCACTCAAGTGCTGAAAAGGAGGGGAGAGAGTAAAGGGATAGTGTTGAAGGCCACTCCAGTACTGAAAAGGAGGGGAGAGAGTAAAGGAATAGTGTTGAAGGCCACTCCAGTACTGAAAAGGAGGGGAGAGAGTAAAGGGATAGTGTTGAAGGCCATTCCAGTACTGAAAAGGAGGGGAAGGGAGTGAACAGGTAGTGCTGAATACACAGTGTGGGTATTCCGGCGTTATACCGTAACATTGTAATAAAATGGCTCCTATCCTATCACAGGTGAATCGAGGACGTATTATTGGCATGTGGGAGGCTCACATGGTCCCCCAAGCAATAGCACAAGCAATACCATGCAGTCTTAAGACAGTTTGGAGATGGATAGAAATATGGCAAGAACGGGGTAAAGAAGGATTGGTAGATCGATATAACGCAGCTACAAAATATTCCTAACTAGTATAAAATACTTTTCGGTTAAAAACCTCCTTTACCTCTTAATACTGTAATTATCAGAGTAGGTTACTTTTCATTTTTTTAAATGGTAAAATGCTATTTGTTCGGGGCGTCGACCTATAGAGTTCTTTTGCCCCTACTTGCACAATATATGAGCCTGCATGTAATTGGAATTGCGGAAGTGTTGAGTGTTGAATGTGAGAAACGCTAAGGTCGACACAAACACGCAGTCCCCAGGCCAGGTATGTAATCATTTACAATTAAAACCCTCTGACCCGGCCGGGAATCGAACCCGGGGCGGCCGGACGCGTTGCCCCGTACACCGCAGGGCCGGACGAGTAGGTAACCTAATGCTGTACTTCAATACATCCGCCATTCGATCACAACGAAGTCTTGTAGCGGGCTGTCTGCATGCAGTCCATGCAGCAATGCGTTAAGCGAGAAGGTGAGTCATTGTGCCTTCGACACTACCCCTTCACTCTCTTCCCCCATGTTTTGTACTGGATTGGCCTTCAACTCTACTCCTTCACTCTCTCCCCTTCTTTTCAGTACTGGAGTGGGGTAGTGTTGATTGTTTATGTCGTGACACCATTAATGTGCACGTCTATACACGCGACTCGCCTAGAACACTAACAAATATGTATTTCCTCGTCTATTTTGTAAGGCCCATAGGGGATTTCCCTTTCCTACCTGAGATCAATACAGTATTACGAAGCAAGTTGACCGAAATGGCGACTTCTACAGAAAGAAAGATTAGTGATCTACGGCAGGTCTTTAAAGAAGTGGGTGCAAATGTTGCGTTATGTAACATGTGCAAATAGAAATTATATTATAAAACAAGTACTTCAAATCTGAAGAAACATTTGAAATGCAAGTTGCTTTGCAAGAGAGCAGTGGTCAACAATCGGTATGTTTTGTTGTTTGTCAGGTCATCAGCTCGAAGGATGGTTGGATCCTCAAATAGCGCCACCAAAGGCTATGTGGTTACATGGAAACTGCAAAAACCGATGGCGAAGCCCAAATGAGACGTGTTTGGCAGGAGGAGGAATGAGAAGGTTTTTCGTTGCTTTCTTCAATGGCAGGAGGGTACTCGGAATGAGGAGATAAAGGCTAATTTCGGAATGAACTCGATGGATGAAGCTGTACGCATAAACCGGCTTCGATGGCGGGGTCATGTAAGGCGAATGGAGGAGGATAGGTTACCTAGGAGAATAATGGACTCTGTTATGGAGGGTAAGAGAAGTAGAGGTAGACCAAGACGACGCTGGTTAGACTCGGTTTCTAACGATTTAAGGATAAGAGGTATAGAAGGCCACACTAGTTGCAAATCGAGGATTGTGCCGACGTTTAGTAAATTCACAGAGGCATGCAGACTGAACGCTGAAAGGCATAACAGTCTATAATGATAATGTATGTATGTATGTATGTATGTATGTTCATAATCGTTATGCATCTATCATGTCGCAAACATTTGCTAGCACTAGAAGAATAAAATGATATAATAACAGGTACATCGAGTCATTGTTCAGGACTCTGCCGCGCTGAGTAGCTCGAATGGTAGAGCGCTTGTCTTCAGAGCCCGGCTTGTTAAGTTCGACCCTGGCTCAGCCCGGCGGTATTTGAAGGTGTGTACATACGTGAGCCTCGACTCGGTAGATATACTGGCACGTAAAAGAACTATTGCGGGAGAAACTTCCGGTACCTACACGTCGCAAAAGTTCAATAACATTACTGTTATTGTTAAAGGGATTCTACCGGGCGAGTTGGCCGTGCGCGTAGGTTCGAATCCCACTATCAGCAGCCCTGAAAATGGTTTTTCGTGGTTTCCCATGTTCACACCAGGCAAATGCTGGGGCTGTACCTTAATTAAGGCCACGGCCGCTTCCTTCCAACTCCTAGGCCTTTCCTATCCCATCGTCGCCATAAGACCTATCTGTGTCGGTGCGACGTAAAGCCCCTAGCAAAAAAAAAGGATTCTAATGCGATTAGGAGTTGCAAATAAGAAGCAGGTCGGGTAGATCACTGATAATGATCACGCCGTGATTTTCCGACCCGTAACTAGTGTGGCTGGTAAATAACGTAACGAATATTTGTAACCAGTACGCGCTTGTAACGGTTACAGCATGTAACGATTACAGGAGATATCCAGTTACCGAATTAACACCAGCTCGACAATACTCGGATGAACTCGGTTAACATCGGAGCGCGCGGCCGCACTCGCTACCAGTAACCGCCTCTATTAATCAGTATTTTACTAACCAATATTTTATTGAGTTGTTACCGGATATCGTCACAGAAATTATGAGACGAGCTCTCTGTGGTCATATCTTTCCGTGATAGATAGCGAGATCGCAAAATGTTCTATGCGAAGGAAGAAATACTCTTATAAGTCTTTCACATCAAATTTTTAAAAAAACACGAGGGAAGGTTTCACCCAATAATTAATTTAAAAATAGCAGTGCCAGCAGTCGAGATAAGTATTATAAGTAAACCAATTTCGTGTAAAAAAAAATTGTTTGTGTAATATTATGTGTACATACTCTTTAATGTAAGCAAAGTCCGACTCGTTGGCTGAATGGTCAGCGTACTGGCCTTCGGTTCAGAGGGTCCCGGGTTCGATTCCCGGCCGGGTCGGGGATTTTAAACTTCATTGGTTAATTCCAATGGCCCGGGGACTGGGTGTTTGTGCTGTCCCCAACATCCCTGCAACTCACATAACACTATCCTCCACCACAATAACACGCAGTTCCTACACATGGCAGATGCCGCCCACCCTCATCGGAGGGTCTGCCTTACAAGGGCCGCACTCGGCTAGAAATAGCCACACGAAATTATAATGTAAGCAAACAAGGTAAAGGGGAGCGATTGCAAAAATATCCTACGGGTTTTGTCTCTTTTTCGCCCTCTTTGCTCATTGTTGCGGGATCCAAACCAGACGCAGTTATTTGGCATTTAAGAGACTTATGTCAATAAATTAAAAATCCTCTTTTCAGGACGAAATACCGCCATTCCAGCGTCTATTAGAAACCTATAACAGTTTTATTTATTTATTTATTATTATTATTATTATTATTATTATTATTATTATTATTATTATTATTATTATTATTATTATTATTATTATTATTATTATTATTATTGCTGCTATTGTTCCGGGGGTACCCGTGGAGCAGAAAGAGGTGAAAGAAGGTGCCTGTATGAATGGGTCTAACTACAATGTCAAGAAAATAATTTAAAACTTAAACTGAAGGTTATATTTTCTTAAATCCAACCTTAGCAAATTTTCATAACAATGAACGTCAGGCACAATGACAGATTTTAGACAAGACAAGAAAATTCAAAATTTAGTGACAGTTTAAAACTCTGGGCTTCAAGCCCCTCGCTTTACAATTCTTGAGCTCCTAGCTCAAATTTACAAAGAGCACAAATTTACTCAAGGGCAGAAATCCCTCAATTCATGGAGCACTTGCTCCCAGCCTACAACATCAAGCCTGCCAGAAGCGCTTTTACAACACTTGAAAAGAGCTAACGTGCTCTCGGTTTTCCAAGCCTACTCAAGGCAACATAGCAAGAAACTCTAATAATCTCTGGCCTTACAAGGCACTATTTACAAATAGAAATCTAATTACACACAGGTATCTAGTACCCAACCTACAGGGCCTTAATGAAACAGAACATGTTAAATAAACGGCCCGAGTACAATTTGAATGGAGTCGAAGTTTGAGCTCCAAAAAATTTAAAGACCTATAGGGCGCTTGGCCGACGAAACAGGGGCTAATCCCAAACTACTGAGGTAGCACGGATGGAGATAACTTTAATACATTGCAGAAACAAATGTGGCACCTCAAACCAAGATGAACAGGAGCTCGAGAGGGTATATCACTCTCTATCCCCGATTTACCATTAAAGTTTTATGAAATTTTTACATTAGCCGAAAGGAGATTTACATTTTAGAGAAGTTGGTTACATAGTTAAAGTTTCGGACCTTTCCCTCGGGTTAAACTGCGAAGCTAGCAAGAAATAAAGATGTTAAGTGGCCATTACCTGGTAGAAGTTCTAGCAGCTGACGAAGAGGCCTCCCGCCTCCGGCGTGACACATATATCACTAAGATGACGATCAATTGGCCAAGAGACGTGAAAATCCGCAGTTTATAAACCCTCGGGGGAAGTTCGAGACCTTTCACGAATAAACCAGCCACACCCTCTCAATTTTATTGGTTAATTTAAAAGTTACACTCAAAATCGAAGAAGAAGGCAGTGATTGGTAGAAAATTAATTACAGAAATTAGGGTTTGGCTGGATTCAAAACTGGCGGAAAGAAAAGATAAATATTGCCAACCCAAAAATAAATGAACATCAATTAGTAAAAAACAACTTATGAATATCAAACTTCTTTAAATCAAAAGTTCTTTCACTTCGCACCAGGGTGCATGATCATAGATTTTAACAGTGACATCTATGGAAGAATGTCCAAACTTCTTGATGAATGGAACACAAAACAAGTAGAAATTAACACCGTTCAGAAAACTTCACAATAACAAAATTATATCAGATTTTAGTGGTGACATCTTCAGAGTTAAATTCTAACTTGTGTTATTGGTTTCACAGAGGAGTTCCTTTAGGCGCTCATTTTGAACGCGCGTCGTAGAGATGTACCGCCCGGTACAATTATTATTATTATTATTATTATTATTATTATTATTATTATTATTATTATTATTATTATTATTATTATTATTATTATTATTATTAAGGTAACTTAGGGAGATCCCGACATGAGGGAGAACTCGACACTTTTAAGCTTAGCGCCCCTGGTAACCACAGTACTCTTCAGGTCGAACTAGTAACTACATGTATTGGAGCCGTAGGGTGTTGTGCTCATGGTGATCCTGGTAGCAGACGATTATCACTATAAATACAAGACATCTGAATAGTTGAAGGTGAGTATGTAAGTGATATATGATGTAAAAGTAACGTACTATAAGATAATGAGTAGGTTGTAGAACGAAATACGTAGATATGCGATATTTTTAAGGCAATGTTTGAGGTTAGGCGCACAAAGCACGTTTTGGAGAAGCGGCCATGTCATTTCCAAATCGCCAATCATTCAGCGTGGTAAGTGCTGTCACCTCTTGCCTGCCAATGTAACTCGGGGAGATGTCGACATGACAAGCGTGGGAGATCTCGACACTGTCATTTATCCGTACAATCCCGATATCCTCCAAGAAGACATTTTTGAATACGACCTTGTGCAAGACGAAAATGGTTCAAATCACGTACATGTTGGAGAAGATATTGCTGTCGAAACTAAGGCCAGTAGTCCTACATTATCACAGGAACATGAAGCCTCACCTGCATTTACACCTCCGAGTTGCTCAGTCCAGGAGTTATCTCCTGTTCCGATATTAAGACTCCTATCTGGAAAAGGAAGAGGAAGAAGAGTGCAAGAATCCGCCATGGTGACTTCGCAGGATTACCGACAAAAGTTAAAGAAGAGGAAACGCGGAAATGAACAGAATCCCTCAAATCTAAACAAAACAACGAGAACTCGGCGTGTTGGTAGTGGGGAAGCTAGTTCCTCAAGCAGTCTTAATTGCTCTGAGAATTACTGCGCAGTATGTGATGGCTATTTCTATGACGACAACCGAAATGAAGCATGGGTCCAGTGTAGTGGGGAATGCAGGAAATGGTTCCACGAGATGTGTGTAGAAAATGGAAACGACGAACAGTTTATATGTGCCCACTGTGTACAATAGCTGTGTAACTCTTCCGAGGTCCTACCTAGTGTCAGGTTCTCCCTAAGTGCGGGAGAAGTGGACATTTTTGCATCGTTTATTTATTTTCTAATTTACAATGATATGACGTTTTATTTTTGGCCATAAATAATAGAAAACATACAGTAACTGTCTACAAATTCACCAGGTAAAAATTGAACTATTTTGCAAATAAAGCATTATCAAAATTACAGGTTTTTGCTTAGCGTGTCGAGATATCCCTAAATTACTATATTATTATTGTTGTACCGGGAGGTACACCTCTACGCCGCACATTTAAATCTGCCGCCTAAAAGTACTCCTCTACCGGAGAAACAGTGAACTGTAATTCAACGTAATTTTGTTATTATAAAGTTTGAATTTCAACTTGTTTTGTTTTCCGTTCATCGAGAAGTTTGGACATTCTCTCATAGATGTCACTGCTAGAAAATTATGATCATGCACCCTGGTGCGAAGTGAAAGAACGTTTTTTGAAGAAATTTTGTATTCATAAGTTCTTTCTTACTATATCTTGTTCATTCATCTTTGGGTTGGCAATATTTATCTTTTCTTTCCGCCAGTTTTGAATTTAACCAATCAAGAATTTCTGTAATTAATTTTCAACCAATCCCGTATTTCTTCTTCGATGTTGAGTGTAAACTTTTCATCCACCAATAAAATTGTGAGGGTGTGGCTGTTTTATTCGTGAAAGGTCTCGAACTTTCCCCGAGGGTTTATAAACTGCAGATTTTCTCGTCTCTTGGCCATTTTATTGTCACCTAACTGTGTGCGTCAAGCAGGGGGAGGGAGACGCCTCTTCCTCAGGCAGCATTTCTTCATCAAGGGAATGGCCAATTAACATCTTTATTTCTTGCTAGCTCTGCAGTTTAACCCGAGGGAAAGGTTCGAAACCTTAACTACGTAACTAACTTCTCTAAAATGTAAATCTCCTTTCGGCTCATGTAAAATTTCATAAATCTTAAACTGTAATCCGGGGATAGAGAGTGATATACCCTCTCGAGCTCCCCATCATCTTGGTTTGAGGTACCGCAATTGTTTCTGCAATGTATTAAAGTCATTTCCATCCGCGCTACCTCAGTAGATTGGAATTAGCCCCTGTTTCGTTGGCCAAGTGCCCTATAGATCTTTAAATTTTTTGTGGAGCTCAATCTCCGACTCCACTCCAGTTGTATTCGGGCCGTTTATTGAACCTGTTCTTTTTCACTAAGGCCCCGTAGGTTGGGTACTAGATACCCCTGTGTAATAAGATTGCTATTTGTAAATAGTGCCTTGTAAGGCCAGTGATTATTAGGCTCTCACATTGTGTTGCCTTGAGGAGGCTGGGAATACTGAGAGCGCGTCAGCTCTTTTCGAGTATTGTAAGAATGCCTCTGGAAGGCTTGATATTGTAAATTGGGAGCAAGTGCTCCATGTATTAGGGGATTTCTGCCCTTTGAACACATTTGGTGCTTTTGTAAAGTCCAGCTGGGAGCTCAAAATTGTAAAACTAGGGGCTTGTAGCCCAAGAGTGTTAAAATTCTGAAGTCTTGGATCTTTCTAAGTCTCGTTTCTAAATTGCTATGTCATTGTTTTTTCACTAAGTGAAAGGTTGTTACAGTTTTGTTGTTTTTCGAAAATATAACCTTTGTTAAAATTTTAAATTAACTTTGACTTTGTACTTAGACCCATTCATCCCGGCACCTTCTTTCACCTCTGCTGGTCCACGGGTAACCCCGTATCAATTATTATTAGTATTATTATTATTATTATTATTATTATTATTATTATTATTATTATTGTTACCGTGTTTTAGCGGTAGGTAGAGGCGTAAGAAGGTGCGGGCGTGAATGGGTTTCAAACTACGGAATCAAAGTTAATGTAAAATTAATTTAAAATTTAACTAGGTTATATTTTCTTTTCAAAAACAAAGCAATAACAGACATGGCAGGTACAATGTAGCAAAACAAGGGGAGATACAATATTTACAGGTTTTGGGCTTCACGCCCTGACTTCAGCGATCAGCTCAGTTTTACCACAAACACAAGTTTTAACAGAGGGGCAGAAAACCCCATTCATCCCTAGGAGCCCCTGGCTCCGAATTACACAGAAAAGCCTCCACGAGGCATATGACACTCCATTTTCAAAAGAGCGATCCGCTCTTAAAATTTAAGCCTCTCAAAGGCCACACCAAACTCTACCTTCAAGCTGTCCTCTAAGGACGTATTCACAGGGGTAAAATACCCAACCTACAGAGGTCTATTACATGAAAAGAAGGTTGATTACATGACCTCTAAAATAACAATTTGAGAGGAGGCGATCTTGCACTCCTAATACACTTTGTTGTTTTTTTTTAAAACCTAATCTGGCTCTGGGCCGCTAACGCAAGGGCTAATCCCATACTACAGAGGTGACTTAGAGAAGAACACTTTACATTACATAAACGAAGAATAGTTTGAGAAAATAAGTTCACCTCAAAACAAATGTGAGTGGGAGCTCGAGAGGGTTAGCACTCTCTATCCCAATATGTAGCTTTACAAGAAAAAGATGAAAAGAGTAATTACATTTTAGGAAAAGGTTACATGATGGAAATGCTTCGAACCCGCCGCGAGTGTTAAACTGCCGACCTAGCAAGAAAAGAAGTTATTAATAGGCCATTACCTGGTGTTGAACGGCAGAAGAAGAAAGAGGCGCTTCCCGCCTCCTGCTATGTACTTAATACACTGAAAGATGGAACAGAAGTGGCGCGGAGACCCCAAAATCAGCAGTTTATATCCTCTCGCGGAAGATTCTAGGCGTTAGGGGAAATAAAACACCCTCCCTCAAAGTTTTTATTGGCTAGGGAAAAGAAACCCCTACATAGAAGAAGAAGAAACACATTATTGGTGGAAAATTAATTAAAGAAATTCGGGATTGGCTAGATCCAAAATAAGGGGAAAAAGAGGGGTATACAGCCAACTTAAACCATGACAGAAAGAAATTTAACAAAGAACAAACTCTTGAAATAAAAATTTCTCCAACAAAATAGTTCTTTGATCTCGCACTAGGTTGCACTATTGTAATTCTTCAGTAGTGTCCTCTAGAAGAGAAAGTTCACACTTCTTACTTCAAGCGAAACAAAAACACATCAAAAGTGACACAGTTCAAAAACTCAAAATTTTCCACGTGGTGACATCTTCTGAGAAAGTAGAGAATTAATAGAATAGATAAAGTTCAACCTTCCTCCAGAAGAGGAGTTTCAACTGGCGCAACTTTTAAATAAACGGTGTAGAGGTGTACCGCCCGGTACAAATAGAATAGATAAAGTTCAACCTTCCTCCAGAAGAGGAGTTTCAACTGGCGCAACTTTTAAATAAACGGTGTAGAGGTGTACCGCCCGGTACAGACCTCCCCCCCCCAAAAGTTCCTCCAGGGGTGACACATGAAATCAGTTTGAAACAAAGTCCAAGTAATGATGTTGATACGAAGATAGATAGCAGAAGCATTTACAAGATTTCTTAATTCAGTTTCAAAATGTTGTTGTTGCAGGTGAATGAAAGTCTTTATGTTTGTAGAATTTGAATTTCTGAAGATAAACTTTTAATACTTAAAGGTGAAGAAAAATTTTGCAATGTCCACCAAATATTGTAGTTGAATTCCCAAGTGTAGTTATTGCTTATGGTGACTGTCCATGTAGTTGATGTAGATTGAGTCGAATGGCCGGACCGGCCGTTGCAGCTTGCGTCCAACGGAGGCCGCTCGGACCCCTCAAGTACCCTGAGATACCGCTCGCCCGCACTATGAGGGGAGCAGAGGTGTTGAAGTACGCCGCGCCCGCGGTGAACAGATACAGGCTGCGGGCATGTAGCAGGTCGTGCGCCGCACATCAGCCTTGGCCGGGAGGTGAGCTCCGGCTCGCCGTGCACATGTCGTCCTCGCTGGAGAGGAGGGGGCCCATCCCCCTCCCCAGTCGCTGCACGGCGCTGCGCGGCTGCGGGGGCGCTGAAACATTAAAGCTAGGCGGCAGAATTGTGTTGGACAATCATTTTCTTTGAGGGTACAGGCTTGTGGAGAGGTTGAGGGGCCAGCGGCGTGTAGATATCCATGGCATTTACTATTATGAAGCCACAGTGTAAGGTGGAGCAGGAGACGGGAGCGTGGTAATGGCCGTGGCAAGAACAGGATGGCAGTTTAACGGGTCGGGGCAGGTTTTACACAAGGCTTACATCTAAAACCAAAATATTACAGAAGGGGCAGAATGCCTTAAAAGTGAAACTCAAAAAAAAAATATAACCTTCATATCCTTTCAAAATAATATGAAGCAAGTTAACACAGAAATTACACCGGTTTCACCTGGGACAGGTGAACTCTAAATATCCTCTCGGTGGCTGGATTACTTAGCAATAAGGTAACCGGCGTAAGAAAATCGAGAATGATACAAGGCCCATGAAATCTGGGGGCAAGCTTGCCCGCGGGAACAAAATTTTTGACCATAACCTGGTCACCTACCTTCAAGGTGGTGGGTCTCCGTCCACGATCATACCTTTCCCTAACCTTTTCATGAGATACTTTAAGATTAGCTTTAGCCTTCTTCCAAAGATCTTTAATGTTGTCCGGATCTATTGTCTCGGGCAGAATGTCATTCAGAGACCAGAGGTTAGAGAGCGGCGTGTTGGGAACGAACTTAAACATCAAAGAAGCTGGAGTAAATTTGTGAGATTCATGAACCGCCGAATTCAAAGCAAAAGCTAACCAATGCAGGGACGTGTCCCACCTAGAATGATCTTCATGATGATAGGCAATAAGTGCGGACCTGAGATTACGGTTAACCCGTTCAGCCAGAGATGGTTGAGGGTAATAAGCAGATGTAGTTACATGAGAGATGGACAAGTCAAAACAGAATTTACGAAACAGATTTGATGTAAAAGCTTTAGCATTATCAGATACAATGTATTGGCACGGACCAAAAGAAGCAAAAATAGAATTTAGGCAAGTAATGGTGGACTGAGCGGTAGCCAGCTTAGTCGGAAATAACCAGGAAAATCTTGTAAAACCATCTACACACACAAAGATGAACTTGTTGGCATTACCCTTTGACTGGGGGAAGGGTCCCACATAATCGATATACAGGCGTTCCATGGGGCGCGACGCTTGATGAGAAGACAAAAGGCCTACTTTAGTGGACATGGTGGGTTTACTGATCAAACAAGATTTACAAGCTTTTACAAGTTCCCGAATTTCACCGTCCATACCTTTCCATATGAACATTTCACGAATCTTTTCACGAGTTTTAAAGATTCCAAGATGCCCCCCCAATGGGGTCTCATGATAGTATTTGAAGATCATAGGTACAAGAACCGCTGGAACAACAACTTTCATCAACTTATCATGCCTCGAAGGGCAACATAGAACACCATTCCTTAGAACATAAGGGACCGCATGTTCCCCAGAAGAAAGGGTTTCCATTATCGGAGCCATCGTCGGATCTTCACGTTGGTATTTCTCAATATCCCTAAAAAGCATGGGAGCATCTGTTAAGATGGCATTAACACCAGATAGTATGGACTCGGAAGGTGATGAACTGTCGACCGGTTCGTGGGTCTCTACGTCGTTATGAAACATACGGCTGAGTCCATCGGCAACAACATTTTCAGTACCTCTGATATGCCGTACATCGAATTGGAAGGCAGAAATACGGATGGCCCAACGGGCTATACGACCTGTACGACGCGGCCTACCTATGACCCAGCTTAAGGCTTGATTATCTGTCTCCAGATCGAATTTGACGTGTTCCAGATAGAGACGGAACTTTTCTAAGGCGAATAAGACTGCCAAACCTTCAAGCTCATATATGGAGTACTTTGCTTCTTGAGCTGACAATGTCCTAGACGCATAGGCGATGGGTCGCCTCCCTAGTTCAGTCTCTTGAAGAAGAACTGCAGCTACTGCTGACGACGATGCGTCGGTTTGGACGATGAATTTCTTCGAGAAATCAGGCATAGCAAGTACAGGGGCATTACAGAGAGCTAATTTCAGATCTTCAAAAGCGGCTTGTTGAGAAGGTCCCCACTCGAATTTGATGCCTTTCCTACGAAGAAGGTTTAAGGGCGCCGCTCTATTAGCAAAATTAGGAATGAACTTCCTGAAGAAATTCACCATGCCAATGAACCTGGCGATACCTTTAATGTCCTTGGGAGGTTTAAAATCACGGATGGCCTGTGTTCTAGAATGATCGACTGCTACACCATCAGGTGACACAATATGCCCTAGGAATGACATAGAGGGCTTAGCAAAGGCAACCTTGGACAACTTAACAGTTAACCCAGCCTTACGAAGGCGATTGAGAACTTCTCGCAAATGATCTAGATGTTCTTCAAAGGTTTCGGAAAATACGACGACATCATCCAAGTAGTGATATAAGTACTCAAATTTGATGTCGGAAAAGACCCTATCTAGTAGCCTAGTGAGCACAGCTGCCCCCGTGGGGAGCCCGAAAGGCACGCGGTTGTATTCGTATAAATTCCAGTCCGTGGCAAACGCTGTAAGATGTTTAGACTCTTCGGCAAGGGGAATTTGATTATAGGCCTGATTCAAGTCCAAGATGGTGAAGAACTTGGCCTTACGAAACCATGAAAAGCAAGAATGAAGGTCGGGAAGGGGCACAGATTGCAACACCACCTTCCGATTGAGAGCCCTGTAATCAATGACAGGCCTGAAGCCTCCTTGGGGTTTCGGGACTAGAAAAATAGGCGAAGAATACGCTGACTTAGAGGGCCTAATAATACCATCCTTCAACATCTGATCGATGATTTCTTTCAGAGCCTTCATTTTAGGTGGAGATAGCCTATACGGTGGAAAACGGACAGGAATCGAATCCGTAACCTCAATTTTGTATTCAATAAGGTCAGTAACACCAAGAGTATCAGAGAACACCTCGGGAAACGACTGACACAGTTTCCGAATACTATCAGCCTGCTCCTCAGGTAGATGTCTAAGGTCTAACAACATCTCATCCTGGGTAGGCGAAATAGATGAACATGATACAGAATTACACTTTAACAAGGGAATTCTACAATTGGACGCAAATTTGAATGTGCACGACCTACTCTGGAGATCGAGCACAAGACCAGTGTGAGAAATGAAGTCCGCTCCCAATATGATGGGGCAAGACAAACGCTTGGCCACAAACAATTTGATCTTCCATGTAAATTTAAAAACCCGAATTTTGACATGTAAGGAACCTAGAATTTCTAATGGAGATGAATTAGCCGAAACATATTTAACAGGAGATGGGTCATAGTCAGGGAGTTTACAAACAGATTTCAATTTAGAATACCAATCAGCCGAAATAATGGAACAAACACTGCCTGAATCTAAGAGAGCTGTTATAGGCTCGTTATTTAACTCAATCTTAAGAAAAGGAACAGGTGCGGGGGTATCCGCCGCAATCCTAAGACACTCTTTAGGGCATTCAAAAGATGAATTTGAAGGCTGGTCGTTCTCTGCATTTACAACCTGTTTACTAGGGGCTAAGTCTCGGGAAGATGGATTAGTCGGCTCAGCCGACGCCACTAGTCACTTTTTATTATTGGAATAGCTGGAATTTGCACCAGAAGTTGAGCAGGAGGGGGTGCTATTTGAGTTTGGGCAATTCTTGGCGATATGTGAGAAGGCCCCACACTTAAAACAGCCTTGTGATGACCCTGCTCCATTCCTTGTCCCACTTGACTTGATCAGAGGACACTTATTCCGCAGATGTTCAGGCGACCCGCAAGCATAACATTTACGGGGATTGACTGGTCGTCGAGGTGGAGGCCGAGTGTTACTAAAGGAAGGCGGGGGTTCTTTCGCGACACGCAAAGAATCGGCGTATCTAACTCCTTCCGCTGAGACGGCCAATGCTTCAAGTTCAGAGAAGGTTTGCGGACACGCCGCGAAACACAAATATGACCTGTAGGATGGCGAAATACCTTCTACAATAGCCTGCACAATCTGATCTTCAGGAAAGTGCAGAGCAAACACCCTAGTGTAGAATTTGATATCTTGAATGAAATCAGCCAAGTTTTCATCCAAGCGCTGTACACGGTAATAGTACTTCTGAATCAGGGAGGACCTGGCCCTAGCCGGGATGAAGTTAGCTAGCAAATGGGCATGGAAATCCTCAATAGATGATTGCTCGGCAATGGCTCTTACGATTTTATCAGAGAGAATACCAATAGCATACGGATAGATAATTTGCAAAATTTGACATGGCGAAAGAGAAAAAACAAGAGCATGATCCTGAAATTCCACTAGAAATCTTAAAAATGAAATTACATCACTGGTGGTGTTGACGGAAAACTTAGAGATACCTCTAAGCAACATTGCCAATGGATGAGGCAAGCTACTGAACCCAGGTGACATAGTCGTTAAAGGTTTCAATGGCAAAGAAGTTAATTCCGAGCGGATGTTACCCAATGACGCACGGCGTTCAGATTCGTTGTTCGATGGGGCAGAGATAGTTTGAGCAGCAACGGTTATCCTATTGACTTCTCCCTGAGGAGGCTCTTCATCACTACCTACGTTCACTGTGGCGGGTTGATCAGTTTTGGGAGGAACTTCGCCGGTTAGCAATTGAGTGACCTTATTAGACAATTCAGAAATAGTTTCAAGGAGCGTATTAGCGTCCTTCCTCTGAACGTCATTCACCTTTAGAGACAACAGATCATTAACTCTATTTGCAAAGTGATACAGCCTGCCTTGCACACGCTTAATTTGATTAGGAGACGGATCGTTTTCATCAAAAAAGCTGACTACAGATGCTAGCCCAGTAATATTCTCGACGATCGTGGAAAGAGAGTCATCAATTTCTTTCTCTCCCAAATTGGGGATGGAAATGGGCAAATCAAGGGACTCTCTAAGCTTGTTGGTGTCGATTGCAACCGTGCCTCCAGATTGCACATTTCTGATAGTTAACTCGTATATCAACTCCTCTTTGCGCAAATAGTTAAGGAGGAGAACATCGCGAGGGCCGGGCATGATGACAGAACAATTTTGAAAAACTCAAAAAATTCCAGCAACTGAGACAATTGTTAGAGTTCGAATCAAAGCAATGTTTAGCCGTCAAAAGGGGCTAAATTGAGACCCATTCAAACCACGCTCTGCTACCACTTGTTACCGTGTTTTAGCGGTAGGTAGAGGCGTAAGAAGGTGCGGGCGTGAATGGGTTTCAAACTACGGAATCAAAGTTAATGTAAAATTAATTTAAAATTTAACTAGGTTATATTTTCTTTTCAAAAACAAAGCAATAACAGACATGGCAGGTACAATGTAGCAAAACAAGGGGAGATACAATATTTACAGGTTTTGGGCTTCACGCCCTGACTTCAGCGATCAGCTCAGTTTTACCACAAACACAAGTTTTAACAGAGGGGCAGAAAACCCCATTCATCCCTAGGAGCCCCTGGCTCCGAATTACACAGAAAAGCCTCCACGAGGCATATGACACTCCATTTTCAAAAGAGCGATCCGCTCTTAAAATTTAAGCCTCTCAAAGGCCACACCAAACTCTACCTTCAAGCTGTCCTCTAAGGACGTATTCACAGGGGTAAAATACCCAACCTACAGAGGTCTATTACATGAAAAGAAGGTTGATTACATGACCTCTAAAATAACAATTTGAGAGGAGGCGATCTTGCACTCCTAATACACTTTGTTGTTTTTTTTAAAACCTAATCTGGCTCTGGGCCGCTAACGCAAGGGCTAATCCCATACTACAGAGGTGACTTAGAGAAGAACACTTTACATTACATAAACGAAGAATAGTTTGAGAAAATAAGTTCACCTCAAAACAAATGTGAGTGGGAGCTCGAGAGGGTTAGCACTCTCTATCCCAATATGTAGCTTTACAAGAAAAAGATGAAAAGAGTAATTACATTTTAGGAAAAGGTTACATGATGGAAATGCTTCGAACCCGCCGCGAGTGTTAAACTGCCGACCTAGCAAGAAAAGAAGTTATTAATAGGCCATTACCTGGTGTTGAACGGCAGAAGAAGAAAGAGGCGCTTCCCGCCTCCTGCTATGTACTTAATACACTGAAAGATGGAACAGAAGTGGCGCGGAGACCCCAAAATCAGCAGTTTATATCCTCTCGCGGAAGATTCTAGGCGTTAGGGGAAATAAAACACCCTCCCTCAAAGTTTTTATTGGCTAGGGAAAAGAAACCCCTACATAGAAGAAGAAGAAACACATTATTGGTGGAAAATTAATTAAAGAAATTCGGGATTGGCTAGATCCAAAATAAGGGGAAAAAGAGGGGTATACAGCCAACTTAAACCATGACAGAAAGAAATTTAACAAAGAACAAACTCTTGAAATAAAAATTTCTCCAACAAAATAGTTCTTTGATCTCGCACTAGGTTGCACTATTGTAATTCTTCAGTAGTGTCCTCTAGAAGAGAAAGTTCACACTTCTTACTTCAAGCGAAACAAAAACACATCAAAAGTGACACAGTTCAAAAACTCAAAATTTTCCACGTGGTGACATCTTCTGAGAAAGTAGAGAATTAATAGAATAGATAAAGTTCAACCTTCCTCCAGAAGAGGAGTTTCAACTGGCGCAACTTTTAAATAAACGGTGTAGAGGTGTACCGCCCGGTACAATTATTATTATTATTATTATTATTATTATTATTATTATTATTATTATTTGCTTTACATCACAGGGACACAGATGGTGGTGGTGGTGGTGGTGGTGGTGGTGGTGGTGATTATTGTTTTTTAAGACGAAATACAACTAGACCGCCATCCTCTATGCTATATTACACGAATCAGATAGAAAAGAAGGAAGGGATCCGACGCTTCGAAAGATGAAGGTATCAGCCAAAAAATACAAGAGCCACGAAGAGCGTGAAAATTCAAAACTCCCTAGGCCTGGAATGCTCTAATACTGTCGGGGTGGGAAAAGAACAAGAGTTGACCAAGGGAGGTCGGATAGGATAGATGCAAGTGAGGAGCCTGGCACAAGTAAGCACCAACACAGACAGGTCTTATTGCGAAAATGAAGTAGGGCAGCGATAAGAGTGGGAAGGAAGCGGCCGTGGTCTTAATTAATTCCATCTCATTGACTCCTCTGATGAGTCTGGCGTCAGGAAGGGCATCCTGTCGTAAAAAGTGGCTACGAAGCTCCATATCACTTCAAAACTGACCCCGTAGAGAAGCGAGACTAGAGTCGGGCATACAGTTATTAAGCTTGTGTTTTACGTTCAATTACAGTACGGTATCTATTCTTACACTATTTAGGGTAAATTTCGGTTGTATTTTTAAACTATTGTTAAAATAAATTTCCAAATTACAAAGCTTCATATATATTACTGCCAAACATTGTATAGATTTAAAATTCTACCTTAAAATTCTACCCTTAAACTTATAAAAATACTATTAACTTCTATACTAATAATGTTTACTTTGCAGCTCTTATGAAAAATGGTTTGTTAACACGAAGAAGGATTTGCAAGAAATGAACATCACACATCAAGACATCCACAATAGAACCACCTTCAGAAAAATGTTACACACATCTGAGGGTTTCCTAGAGCCAGAAACAGCGACCAAGAAGAAACAACAATGGACGGCTGAAAGAAAAGAAGCAGCAAGCAGGAGGATGAAGGAGTACTGGCGTCAAAGAAAATTTAAATCATGAGGAGTTATTTACGTGGTCTACAGCTGGCCAAAATCGATGAAAGAAGAAGAATGTTTACTTTAGCCCTACGTATAACCGCGGCGGCTGGCATGACTTTAGGCGGCCACATATCATATTACTAACTCCAAGTCTATTCTGCACTTAACTCAGCTTTTCTCTTAATAGTTATTTAAATGTCTCTTTTACATTCATGTTACAGTACACTAATCTGTTATTATGTAGGGTATTAGGATGTTTTTTTAGTTGTTTTTTGTTTTTTGTTGTTTCGTTCCTTTTTGAAGTGATCGACTTAATATATTTCTTCGTGAATATTGGTTGTACAATGGAGAGGAAGTTACGAAGCTTAACTTATCCTACTTGCGTCCACCTTGAAGACGTTACAGAATGGAACTGGTATAACCATGTTTGTGGTGGCTGTTAAATAACTTAACAAGTATCTGTAACCGGTACGCGTTTGGACCCAGTTACTGAAATAACAGATGCTCGCCAATACTCGCGTGTACTCGGTTAACGAGGGCAGCGCGGGATGGTACACGCTACCAGTAACTGCCTCGAGTAATCCGTATTTCACTCATCTGTATTGGCTCGTAAACGCGTATATTTAGCAATACGGGAATTATGAAGAGGGCACAGCCGTGCGGCCGTACCTCCTCGCTGTTATTGGACATCGCCAATCTCTACAGCTTCTCCCACTGTTTTTGCTCGGCCGGGTTGCTCGTCAACTTTACTTCAGCTCCCTGCCGACCTCAAAAAATCACATGGCCGAACTCCGCACTGGAAGTTGGCCATTCCGCAATATACTTAGTTCTTCCGTCATGTCCTTCACCAGCACCACAACTACCCCCCGAACTCCACCTTCACCTTCACCCTACGATGCATCTCTTCCACAACGTTAACTTACTCCCATCCATCGCCAGTCATGTCTCCATCTGTTCCAATACTACCCAACTCTGAACGCCCCAGCCTTCTTCGTATCCCACCTCGCTACTTCCAGCACCAGCGAATCACCGACGCACCAGCCTCAACTATTGCAACCGCCGCACAACCAACTTCGTCACCACCACCGCCACCGCCGCCTAAACCCGTTGCCACAACAATCACCGAACAAGAAGGTGAAATTCAAGCAGCAGGCGTCCCAGCCCGGCGGACGTTCCGCATTCTGAACTCATCTGGTCCGAGCACCTTAGTACCCATCCATCTACCATCAGAAGACGCAGTCCATCGCCTCATCTCCAGTGGAGCACGCATCTACCGACGTCATCATCCAGTGGAACTCTCTCGTTCTCCTCCTCGACCTTCCCCCAGACGTCCTTCCGTCGCTACACGTTATCGCACCCGGCCAGCTCATCTTCCCTATCAACCTCGTCACTACGTACGCCCACCACTTCTGGCAACTCGTCGCTTCTTCCACCCACCTCCACATACCGATCTCTATCGACTCCTCACAACTTCCCTAAGTCACATCGCTGCAGCCCTACAATTCCTCAACCCATTCCTCCACCCTTGCACTGCCGTATACACTTCACTCCTTGTACACACCCACTCTATCTCACATCTCCCTAGTCAAGAGACCCCACTATTCCTCATCCATGACTTTGTAACATCGTTTTCACATATTTCACTTATGAAAACTTATTCGACAACAACGCAGCCGTACTCGATACCAGTAACTACCCCAGTAACCAGTATTTATGTACGTTATTTAAACTTGTAAGTCGGTAGGCCTAGATGCAGAGTGGGTCTCGGCCCATAAGTGACCACGGCTCGACCGTGGTCCAACAGCTCTGCACTCTGACCGGCCAACCGAGCAGAGGAGGGGTGGCCACAGCTCTACCTCTGCATTCAGGAGACGGGACAGTGCTGGACCTCACGGCTGGCCCCAATCGTCGGCTGTCCTGAGAATGATTTTCCGTGGTTTTCCATTCTCCTCCACTAAGACGAATGCCGGGACGGCTCCTTGTATAGGCCACGGCCACCAACCCCGTAACCTTCTCCGAGCATCTCCTTCACCGTAACGAATCTCCCGGCCTGAGAGACGGCGTCACCGCCTAAGAGGCCCGCCTCCCCCTTCAGGGGAGGAATGAAAAGATTTTAGTAGTAGTAAACTTGTAATTAACATTATGTTTAAATGATGATGGATGAAATTTTCGTTGTATTTGTCTTTCACGTTTCTGTTAAGCACGTGCCGTGGCTTTTCTATATAGTTATTTAAGCAAGGAATTTAAATTCATTTATTCTTGTGTCATTTGAGGTATTTTTTGTTATTTTAAAACTGATCGACTTCATGTATTTCTTCCGTGCGAGAAGTATCTGTCGGTAGAGTAGTATTTACATAAAAGGCAACTTAAACTACCGGGCGAGTTGACCGTACGGTTAGGGGCGCTCAGCTGTGAGCTTGCATCCGGGAGATAGTGGATTTGAACCCCACTGTCATCAACCCCGAAGACAGTTTTCCATGGTTTCCTATTTTCACACCAGGCAAATGGTGGGGTTGTACCTTAATTAAGGCAACGTCCGCTTCCTTCCCACTCCTAGCCCTTTCCTATCACATCGTCGCCATAAGTCTTATTTGTGTCGGTGCGACGTAAACCAAATTGTAAACTTACAATTATGGCTCTTAATTGAGACTGCTTACGTCAACCTTGCAGTTGGTACACATTATATACTTCCATACTCATCTGGCGCTGCTTGCTCCGAAGGGCCTTTGGCCTACTAAAAGTGACCACTCCTCTCCCCGAATGCCTGCAGATTATGATATGTCGCGTAGTCAGCGCAATGAATTCTCTGGGCCGTTATTTTCGGCTTTCTTCCCGGAGGCCGTCATCTCACCGCCAGATAGCTCCTCAAGTGTAAGCCTATATTAGGCGAATATTTAATAACGGACCGCTCTTATAACAGAAGTTATTTTTAACAGATAACGAGTATTTTTTGTAACTGCTTCACTTACAATAGTTAACCAAAAGTAACTGCCAAGTCCATTTCTACCCGTAACTTGTTTTATTGTTTGTTCTGTCCTCAGTTAAAGAAACTGCGGCATCCAAAAATTACACGTAATTATGCTTAACTGACTTACGTGAACCGAGAAAAGGTATTTCGTTCTCCTTTTTTTTTTTTTTTTTTTTTTTTTCCATTCCCCGCCCGAAGGACGGGGCGGGCTCCTCAAAGCGTGACGCGCTCTCTCGGGCCGGGAGATGTGTAGTGAGAGTGAGGTGTGATGAAAGAGAAAGATGGGAAAACGATGTTACAAAGTCATAGAGGACTTGGCTAGGGAGATACGAGATAGAGTGGGTGTGTAGAAGGAGTGACATGTTATACGGGAGTGCCCGGGTGGAGGAATGAGTGGGGCGTTGTAGGGCTGCAGCGATGTGACTTAAGGAAGTTATGAGGAGTCTATAGAGATCGGTATGTGGAGGTGGGTGGAAGAAGGAACGAGTTGCCAGAAGTGGTGGGCGTACGTAGTGACGAGGTTGATAGGGAAGATGAGCTGGCCGGGTGCGATGACTTGTAGCGTCGGAAGGACGTCTTGGAAAAGTGTCGAAGAGGAGAGCGAGAGAGTTCCACTGGATGAAGATGTCGGTAGATGTGCGCTCCGCTGGCGATAAGGCGATGGACTGCTTCTTCTGTCGGTAGATGGAGACGTACTAAGGTGGTCGGTCCAGAATAGTTCAGTTTGCGGAACGTCCGCCCTGCTGAGACTCCTGTTGCATGAAGTTCCTGGAGGACTTCTCCTTCGGTGATGGTTGTAGCAACACCGGAAAGGACGCAGCTAAACATGGCGGGTTAGACGGCGGCGGTCGTGGTGGTGGTGGTGGTGACGAAGTTGACGGTGCGACGGTTGCGGTAGTGGATGCAGGCGTTTCGGTGATTCGCTGGTGGTGGAAGTAGCAAGATGGATACGTAGAAGGCTAGGGCGTTCTGAAGTGACTTTCATAGGAACATATGAAGACAGTACTGTGGAGGGATGGGAGTAGGTTAAAGTTGTGAGAGGGAGTCAATGAGGGGTGAAGGCGGAGGTCGTGGTAGTCGTAGTGGTTGTCGTTGACATGGCACACATCAAGTGCGGAGTTCAGCCACTTACTTTTTAAGGACGGCGGGGAGCTGATTACAGTTGAGGAGCAACCCAGCCGAGTAAAAATATTAGGAGATGCTGCGTTTGGATATGCCCAGTAACGAGGTCGATGCGAGATGGCGAGATTCCTCCCTATTTCATTCCATAGACAGACCACATAAATTGAAAACAGAATGTATACCATCTATGAGTACTTTCAAGAAATTAAATACAATCAGTCTTTACGAGCATCGTCTTGTAACAATATGTATAACACGGCAATGAAACTACTGTATTGATAATCACGAAACGCATTGAATTATTTTAACAGGAATGAGTAAATGGTCCTGCATTGAAGTATAGAATTTGCAAAATACACAGATTCATTCAGACTCTTCAACTGAAGGGTCCGGCTTCGAAGTTTCTCCTGTTACACTGTTTTCTTTGAGAATTTGTCAAAGGTTTCAAAGAGACGACAGCGTTAAGATACGACTTAACGGCAGATGAATTTCTGCTTCTATAAAATCAGCATGAGTCCTTCAACAAGAAGGTACACGACCGATTCCACTGGCGTCTAGCAATGTACGTTTAAACTAGCTGTAACGGTGCGCTGCCTGGTGGCTATAACGCGAAGCGAAAGCAGTTTTTACACCGCCGTCTCGATCCTCCTATACTGCCTGCTCCTTAGGGCATTAATACATAATGACCGAAGGCCTGCTCTATGCAAGGCTTTTTGCTTAATAGGCTACGACAAACATTCTCCGCTAGATGGCAGGCATAGAAGCACAAAGTTCTTCGCGTGTTATTATGACGAGAGCCATCAATACACTTTGCAGTATAGTCATATGTTCATTGAAGCTCGTAAATAGCATCAGTAAAATTAAATATTGATAATATTACCTGTATGAAGTCGTAGTTGGCCTCTTCATGTCGTATTTTAAAGATTTTCCTGGACGGATAACCGCCGACCACAACGCAATTAGTGGTATTTTTATCTTCTATTTGTGCTCGGTGTCCAGCGTCAATTCCGACACCGTACGAGGCCACGACAGTTTATCGCTGTTTGAAAAGGTGGACTCCCAGGTGGACTAAGTGATTGACGAGAGGTGTCACCTTAGGACTTTCTAAGACACTCACATCTTAATTCGGCCGGATTCAGCAAAACCCAGGGATTCTGGGTCTGCTCAAAGGTCAAACGGGTGCCTCCCCCCTTCTAATCTTGTGAGATAGAGACTCATCACAGCATTATGTTCAGTACTGCCACCACCACCTCCGCCACCACAACTACCACCACTACCAACGTGTCGCTATCATCCAGCGCTTCGACGATCACCACTCCAGCACAAAGTTGAGGGGTACCATCACTCCGCAGCCACCACCTCGTCATATCTTAGCAGAACCAGTCCCACAAAGAACTACCAGGATCGCCATGAAACGCTCCATCTCAAATCCAACAGATGACGACACCACCGCCCGGAAGCGCCTTTTAGAAGCCGCCGCAAAATCAGGATCATCTAAATCATCAACCACCACCCCCATGGGCACTCCAACTCTCCCACCAGACATTAACTCCCTCTCCGAATTCCTACCCATATCGCGAGCCCGCCGACCAACTATTAACCTCCTCACTCTTCAGAAAACTCCCCAAGGCACACACACCTTTCTCCTGCACAACCCTTCACCAGAATTTCGCCAGCAAGGAAACATCTTCCCCACGCTCGTCAAATTCAACATGCAGCGCAACGAGATAACTGCTATCCGTCCAACTTCTAACGGTGTGATCACTAAAGTCAACAGGAAGGACGCCGCACCGCGGTTTACCCACACCAATGTTAAAATGGCTTGGTGTGAACATGATATGAAGCATGAAGTCCAATTAAAATCATATGTTAAAACTGTTGTTCAAAACAACAAATTGTCAATTATAAAACACCGTAAGTGGCTGTACAAATAAAATTATGTGCGTATTGTACATAAAACAGTGTTGTGGTGATGCCACATTGTAATAGATTTCTTGATTAGGAGGTGTAGTTATACTGATGCAAGTTGAACCTGATTGTGTGTTGACAATAGGGGCCTCCTTGCCCGTCCTACATCGACCACTCCACCTCAAGTGCTAAGGCTAACATTGAAGATTGACAAGACGCTATCACGCCGCGTCACAAGATACAAAGACTTTGCATTTACTTATTTTAATGTGTCCTCGCCTTATTTTTAATGTTATGTATTTGTATTTGTGACTGAAGATGTCCTACAAGAGGACGAAACATATTTCACGAGTGTAACTTAATGTAGTCTTTGTAATAAAGACAATTACAGTATTGTAAAGGTGGAATTATAAAATCTAAATTTTCACAAGTTGATACTTTGGCAATACGGGCTCTAATATGAAATTTATAACGTGCAAACCTGACCCAACTGCAAGCCGCAGCCAAACAAACCTTTAATATGCACTTTCAAACCTCCCACTCCGGCCTCAACACACATTTCCATTTCACCCTCTCTTGGGACCCTAGTATAATCATCGATAGTGTCCCCTCCCGATCCCAGTCTCCTAAGCCCATCTCTATCCTCTTCCTTAACATCCAGTCCTATCACTCCAAACGCCTCCATCTTCAAGCCCTTACAGCCTAACACCCCTTCCATGTCCTCCTCAATGAAACTATGCTCTGTCCTCATCCGTTCGCCCATCTCAATGGCTTCAATCTATACCGCTCGGACTACCCCTATGACATCGGCCAAGGTGGTTCCGCACTAGCTTCATGCACGTCACTCCCAGTCTACATCCACACACCCCTTTACCCGCTCTCCTTCCCTGAATCCATTGCCGCTACGATATATTTCCCTTCCCCAATCCTACATGTTGTCACCATTTAACACCGGTCCCACCTCCCACTACCTCTGACCTATATCTCCCACCTCCGTGGTACCTTTCCCCATTCTGTTCCTAGCAGACCTTTATCTAACATACCGCTCCCACGTCGAAATGGATATTTTGCAAAACCTACTTAACCACATCGATTGCTCCCTCATCCCTATACCTCGACACACCCGGCCTTCCTCCAACACCACCCCAGACGCCATCATCGCCCATAATTCACTTGCCCACCTCCTACAAGTCTCTCTACTTCCAAGTATTGGCAGTAACCACCTCCCCGTCCTTGTCCAAATCCCCTCTGCTAACCACCGTTTTCCACCTCGCCCCCCTATCCACATTACCACCTTCGCCCAAGCAGACTGGCCCTCCTACCAGACTCACCCAAACCCTGGAAAAACCCCTCTTCCACTGAACTGTCAACAATCCGTAGACACCCTGAACGCCTATATCTTATCCGCAATTACTGCTGCATCCTCAGCCCACATTCCCACTACGCTCCATTCACCTTCCGAACCCCGACTTCCACCCCGTTCTGTCCACCTCCAAATGCTCTCCCTATCCTGCCTTCGCCAATTCAAATCCACTCGCGATCCTTACTTCCTCCACCTACATCGAGAGACCCTCCGCACTATCCGGAACTACCTTGCAGCCCACACCCGTCGCTCCTGGGCCCATACCTGCACCACTCTCAACACCGTTCCAAATACTGGAGCAAGCTGAACACTCTCCTTGGTCAATCCTCTACTCCTAAATATCCGATTATCGACTGTGGCGTCGCTCCAGCCAACACCACGGAGAAACTGGAGATCTTCGCCCAGCATTTCAAACGCTGTTTCAACACACAGGCCAACTGTAATTTCGATATTTCAGACAATCAGCTTTACCTAAACCTAGTCTCTTCCCCCGCGCTCACACCCTCCACGAACCACACCCTCACAAACCACCCTCTAGACGATCCTATCACCCCCATTCGATATCCGTTTCGTCCTATCCAAAACCCGTAACACTGCCCCTGGACCTGAAAAGACCCGCTACCTACACATCCGTCAAGCCCCTCCGATCCTTTTCACCATCCTAGCCACACTCTACACCTTCATCCTTCAAACCGGCTTTTACCCTTCATTCTGGAAACACACCGCCATGCTTCTTTCCCCAAATCCGGTAAACCTCCCTCAGACCTTGCCTCCTACCGCCTCATCATCCTTATTACGGTCCTTGCCAAAATTCTCGACAAAATCCTCGTTTGCCGTCTCCACTCGCATCTACGCAGTAACCACTTATTTCCCCCCTCCCAATTCGGCTTCCGTCCTGGCCTATCTACTACTGGTCAACTCCTTCGGACTCAGCGAGGGATCCCACCCCTACCGCTTCAAGGGCAGTGTCCTGGAGCGTGAGACTTTCGGTTGGGATACAACTGGGGAGAATGACCAGTACATCGCTCAGCCAGCCTCACCTGCTATGCTGAATAGGGGCCTTGTCGGGGGATGGGAAGATCGGAAGGGATAGACAAGGAAGAGGGAAGGAAGCGGCCATGGCCTTAATTTAGGTACCATCCCGGCATTCGCCTGGAAGAGAAGTGGGGAAACCACGGAAAACCACTTCGAGGATGGCTGAGGAGGGAATCGAACCCACCTCTACTCAGTTGACCTCCCGAGGTTGAGTGGACCACGTTCCAGCCCTCGTACCACTTTTCAAATTTGGTGCCAGAGCCGGGAATCGAACCCGGGCCTCCGGGGGTGGCAGCTAATCAAACTAACCACTACACCACAGCGACGGACACTAGTTTCTAACTTTCGAATTTCAATCGTGGCTGACCGTAACGCTTAAAGTTCGTATGTGGCCAGTTTAATGGCGAACTTATGAATGGCGCTCCTAAAGTATCTCCTCAGATCGCTACTTATTCATCGCACTGTAGTGGAAGCAATAGGAAATTAACGCTGTTCTGCGTCCTCTCTGAAATATATGATAATGTTATCAGTGAGCGAGATAACTTGAATGTGGAGATACTGGTTGCTAGTTCGTGTTCTGTGCGCGCTATTGAAGCCAGTGTTATGAAGATCTGCAGTCACCACAAAATAGCTCAAGGTAAGCAGACGTTGAGTACCTGTTATTATTATTATTATTATTATTATTATTATTATTATTATTATTATTATTATTATTAATATTATTATTATTATTATTATTATTATTATTATTATTATTATTATTATTATTATTATTATTATTATTATTATTTGCCAGAAGACTGTGGGGCCTCTTAAAGCGGCTGCATTGCCGGTCCTAACGTTACGTCTCTGCACAGCCGCACACGTAGCAAAACAGACGTGGTGAATTTTACAACCTCTGAACCCCATAATGTCCACTGTCGCTGACAATTTAAAAAAAGCAAATGAAAATGTTCGGTTTTGTATGAAAAATAACTGAAAACAATTAAAACCATTTTCGATGAACGCTGTTCCCTGAAAAATAAAATTTTATCGACATCTTCAAAACCTGACGTGATAAAACAAAACGGTTTTCATATTTGAAATCATCACGAAAATCTGCACTAGAAAGAGTAAACATCACTTTCGATATCTACCCCTTATTATTATTATTATTATTATTATTATTATTATTATTATTATTATTATTATTATTATTATTATTATTATTATTATTATTATTATTATTATTATTATTCTCTTCTTTCGAATGGGCCACCAGAGGACCACGTGCCAATTTCAATTCCTTCTTCTTTGTTCTTTCCTTTTCTTCCAGTACGCTTTCATCTGTTCACTATGTTTCTTCTTTCTGCCTTCGGACCACTTTGAACCAGTCTTTTTTACTTTCCTACCTTGGAATCCTTCTATTTTCAATACTTTTTTCCCAAAAGCCTTCTCTATTATTTATTTCTTCTGTTGTTATATTGTTTTTTTCTAAATCCTTTCTTACTTCATTGACCCAGCTTGTCGTTGATTTCTTACCCCACAAATATCTGAAAATCTTACTGGTTAATCTACTATCTTGCATTCGATATAAATGTCCAAAAAACATAAATCTCCTTTTCCTCATTATATCTGATATATTTTCTATTTTTTTATATATTTCAGCATTACTTCGTAATTTCCAACCTTCTGCTGTGTTTTGTGGGCCTAATATTTTCCTCATGATTCGCCTTTCTAGTATTTCTAGTTTATCTAAATTATAGTTTAATGCCAGACATTCGCTTGCGTATAGGCATTCTGGCTTCACTACTGTGTTGTAATGCCTTATGTTTGCATTTTTGGATAGGCACCTTTTATTGTATATATCTTTGGTGACACCATAAGCTCTCTCCATTTTATGTACCCTCTCTTCTACTGCAGATTTTTCTAAACCATTTTCTTGGATATTTCCTCTAGATATTTGAATTTTTTTACCCTCTCTATTTGGCCAATATCTGTTTTCAGAAATTTTGGTGCATCCCAAATATTTGTTAAAAATTTTGTTTTTTCTGCAGAAATTCTTAAGCCAGCTCTGCTGGCGATTCTTTCCAAGACATTTACTTGGGTTATAGCAGATGTCACATTTTCAGAAAGTATTGCAAAGTCATTATTATTATTATTATTATTATTATTATTATTATTATTTCTTAATCTGCTTACCCTCCAGGGATGGTCTTTCGCTCGGATTCAGCGAGATATCTCACCTCTACCGCCTCAAGGGCAGCGTCCTGGAGCGTGAGACTTTGGGTCGGGGATACAACTGGGAAGGGGGACCAGTACCTCGCCCATGCGGCCTCACCTGGTATGCTTAACAGGGGCCTTGTTGGGGGATGGGAAGATTGGAGGGGATAGACAAGGAAGAGGGAAGGAAGCGGCAGTAGACTTAAGTTAGGTACCATCCCGGCATTTGCCTGGAGGCGAAGTGGAAAACCACTTCGAGGATGGCTGAGGAGGGAATTGAACCCCCCTCTACTCAGTTGACCTCCTGAGGCTGAGTGGTTCCGTTCTTGCCCTCATACCACTTTTCAAATTTCGTGGCAGAGCCGGGAATCGAACTCGGCCCTCCGCGGGTGGCAGCTAATCACACTAACTACTACACCACAAAGGCGGATTATTATTATTACCGGGGCTCGAAAATTCCCGGTAGTGTACTGGAAATACTAATCTGGCGCCTAGGTTTTTCCGACGTTTCTATTCCCAATTTTTACTTGCCACTACGTCTGATTTTTATGCCCATGGATGGCTTAAAAGCAGATTATAATAAATTCTTTACAGGATAAAGTTTAGTGTTTCAGATGTCCGGCTCCATGGCTAAATGGTTAGCGTGCTGGCGTTTGGTCGCAGGGGTCCCGTGTACGGTTCCCGGCAGGGTCAGGAATTTTAACCATATATGGTTAATTTCCCTGGCACGGGGACTGGGTGTATGTGTCGTCTTTATCATCATTTAACCCTCATCACGACGCTCAAGTCGCCTACGGGCGTCAAATCAAAAGACCTGCATCTGGCGGGTCGCAGTCCTCGGACACATTCCGGCACTAAAAGCCATACAGCATTTTTTTAATGTTTCAGATTTTATCTTAAAAAATATATTTAATTACGAGTGTACAATTACAAGGGTAGAATAGGAGTACCAGTATGTTGTTCTCTTCAAGCTGACAAAGAAGTATTGATGCAATATGGAACAAAACACTCACGAGTGAACGTAGCACCAGGGTGTTTGATGATACTTTTACCTCGCCAGAAAGGAAGGAACTATAGAATTTGGGAGAGAAGGAGATTGAATCATTGGCACAGCATTTTAAGAACCAACTTGTGGGTTCTGCCATGGACTTTGAAACAGTAAAGCAGAGCATTCTACACGAATTCAAAGTGCGGCAAGGGGATGAAGTGAAGCGAGCGTTTGAGAAAAGTTGTATCAAGCAAAGACAGATTTCCTATTTTAGGCAAGTTGCTTCGTATTGTGTCACCATTACCTGCGTCAAGTGTTCCTTGTGAGAGAGGATTTAGTGGGGTTGGAATACTTGTACGGAATGGCATTTGCACGGAGCCCTTCACTCTACCTAACAGTACTTGGTGAGTCAGAAGTAGGATGGTGATATTTGCACGAGGCCTCGATTTTCATACACTCCCGTATGAATAGACCCGAACAGTACATCTCATAGTCTCGATTGAAGAGCTGGCCTACCTCCTCGGTGTAAATTGTTGAAATCATACTCTCCGTCTTCCTCGCACGTTTTTTTTTCTACACTTTATCTCATTTCATTCGCCGCTTCGGATTTTAAACATGACCTGCCTCGCCTAAGACCATATTACTTTTTCTTGTTATTCTTCCTTTACAGACGGGCAGAGTGGCTCAGACTGTTAAGGACCGGGCAAGCTTGCATCCTGGAGACGGTGGATTCGAATCCCACTGTCGGCAGCCCTGAAGATGGTTTTCCGCGGTTTCCCATCTTCACACCAGGCAAGTGCTGGGGCTGTACCTTAATTGAGGCCACGGGCGCTTTCTTTCCACTCCTAGGCCTTTCCTGTCCATCGCCGCCGTAAGACCTATCTGTATCGGTGCGACGTAACGCCAATTGCAAAGAAAAAGGCTTTCTGGGCCCAAGATGGCAGGTTCGATCCTGGGTCAGTGCGGTGGTATTTGAAAGGGCTCAAATACGTCAGCCCCGTGTTGGTAGATTAAACGGCACGTAAAAGAACTCCTGCGGGACAATCTTTCGGCACCTCGGCGTCTCCAAAAACCGTAAAAGTAGTTATTGGGACATAAACCAATAACGTTATTATTATTATTATTATTATTATTATTATTATTATTATTATTATTATTATTATTATTATTATTATTGTTGTTGTTGTTGTTGTTGTTGTTGTTGTTGTTGTTGTTGTTGTTGTTGTTCCGGGGTATTTGTGGATCGCAGAGGGGAAAGAAGGTGCCGGGATGAACGGGTCTAACTACAATGTCAAGAATATAATTTAAAACTTAAAGTGAAGGTTATATTTTCAGACAACAAAGTTGGCAATTGTTTTACAAGTAGCAAACGTTAAACAAGATTGGTAAAAAATATAAGATTCAGAATCTTAACACCTTGGGCTTTAAGCCCCTAGCTTTAAATTTCCTGAGTTACACGCTCAAGTTTACACAAATCACAAACTTATTCAAGGGCAGAAATCCCACTAATTCATGGAGCACTTGCTCCCAACATTACAACATCTAGCCTTCCAGAGGCATTCGGAAATCTTACTTTGAGAAAGAGCTAACAGGCTCTCAGTTTCTTTTAGCCTATTCAAGGCAATATCAGAAAGTTCCAATCAGTCGCCATCAAGGCACAACTTACAAATTTGAAGCAGGAGTATCTTGTACACAACCTATTGGGCCTTTGCGGAAAAGAACAGGTTAAGTAAATGGCCCGAAACACAAATTGAATGGAGGCGTGTACTTTCACTCCTAGATATGAACTCTTAAAACCTAAAGGGCACTAGGCCGATGAAACAGGGGCTATTCCCAAACTACTGAGGTGACTCGTATAGAAATAACTTTAATACATGGCAGAAACAAAAAAAGCCGTAGCACCTCAAAGCAAGATGAAGGGGAGCTCGAGAGGGTACATTTACAGTTGAAGATTTTATGAAGTTATTACATTAGACGGCAGAAAGTTACATTTTTAGAAAAGAAGGTTACATGGTTAACGATTTCGGACCTTTCCCTCGGGTTAAACTGCGGAGCTAGCAAGAAATAAAGATGTTATGTGGCCATTACCTTATAGAAGTTCTAGCAGCTGACGAAGAGGCCTCCCGCCTCCTGCTTGACACACACACACTCAGTAAGATGACGATCAATTGGCCAAGAGACGTGAAAAACCGCAGTTTATAAACCCTCGGGGAAAGTTCGAGACCATTCAAGATTAACCTAGCCACACCCTCTCATTTTTATGGGGTAATTTAAAAGTTACACTCAAAAGCGAATGAGAAGAAGAAGAAGACTGTGATTGGTAGGAAATTAAATACAGAAATTAGGGATTGGCTGGATTCAAAACTGGCGGAAAGAAAAGATAAATATTGCCAACCCAAACATAAATGAACATCAATTAGTATAAAAAAGCTTATGAATACAAAACTTCTTTAAATCAAAAGTTCTTTCACTTCGCACCAGGGTGCACGATCCTAATTTTTAGCAGTGACATCTATGGAAGAATGTCCAAACTTCTTGATGAATGGCAAATTAAACAAATAGAAATACAGTCAGTTCAGGAAACTTCACAGTAACAAAATTATATCAGATTTTAGTTGTGACATCTTTTGAGTAAATTTATAAGTTGGTCTAGTTTCAATTTCACAGTTCCACCAGTAGAGGAGTTCTTTTTGGCGCTAGATTTAAATACGCAGCGTTGGGGAGTACCTCCCGGTACTATTATTATCATTATTATTATTATTATTATTATTATTATTATTATTATTATTATTATTATTATTATTATTATTATTATTATTATTACCGGGCGGTACACCTCTACGACGCAAGTTCAAATCGTGCACCAATTGAAACTTCTCTACTGGAGAAACCCGGAACTTTAACAACTGAACTAACTCTACTGTTTATCAGAAGATGTCACTGTGTATTTTTTATTTGCTTTTGTTTTTCAGTGATCAAGAAGTGTGGACATTCTCTAACAGATGTCTCTACCAAAAACTATGATAACATACTCTGGTGTAAAGGAATGAACCTTCTTGGAGAAATGTTGTATTCATAAGTTTTGTCTACTAAATTTTGTTCCGTCTTTTGTGGGTCGGCAATATTAAGTTTTCTTTCCGCCTGTTTTGAATTTAACCAATCCTAAATTTCTGTAATTAATTTCCCACCAATAAGGTGTTTCTTCATTGCATTGTGTATAAGTTTTTGCTGTCAACCAATAAAAATTGAGTGGGTGTGTCTACTCATTCCTGGAAGGTCTCGAATTTTCCACGAGGGTATAAAAACTGCTGATTTTCTTGTCTCCGGGCCACTTCAGTAACATCTAGCTTAGTGTGTGGATATGTAGCAGGGGGCGGGAAGCGCCTCGTTCTTCAGGCAGCAGATCTTCATCAAGGTAATGGCCCCTTAACATCTTTATTCCTTGCTAGCTCAGCAGTTTAACTCCCGGGGAAGGTTCGAAACCTTTAATAATATAACCTATATCTTTAAATATGTAAGCCATTTCAATCTTTGTAAATACTCCACTTAACTGGAACTGTAACTCGGGGATAGAGAGTGCTTTATCCTCTCGAGCTCCCCTTCATTTGAAATCGAGGTGACTACGTTTTCATAACCGTTTCTTCTCTTCCTTAATGTATTAAAGTTTTCTCATACGAGTCACCTCCCTAGCTTGGGATTAGCTCCTGTGTATCGGCCTAGAGCCACTTAGGTTTTAAAATGTATATTTAGGAGTGCAAGTTCACGCCTCCAGTCCTTTCTGTATTTTGGGCCAGTAACTTAACCTGATGTTTTTTTTTTTTTTCTTCATGCGAAGGCCCTGTAGGTTGGGTACATGATACCCCTGTTCCTTTGTAAGTGTGCCTTGAGGGCAGTTAGAAGTAGAGTTTGTTGTGGCCTTTGATAGGCTTGTAAGATTGAGAGCGGGTCAGCTCTTTCTGGTATTTTGCAAGGTGCCTCGCGGAGGCGTGACATTTTGATTGCTGGGAGCTAGGGCTCCATGTCATTTGGGGCGTTCTGCCCTTTGGTATTTTGTGGTTGTGAGCTGAGAGCTCAAGGACTGACGAATTTGGGCTCGTAGCCCAGAAATTGTAAAGACCCCTGAACTCGGGCTTTCCTTGTAAAAGTACTCTGGTACCTGATTTTGTTATTTCCCCTAGTGGAAACTGGTTAAATTTTTCGCTAATCTGGGACTTCTTGATCTGTACCTGATTTAACTTGTTGTTATTTGTCGTACGTTCAAAAATTCTATGTCACTATTGTTAAGTTTTGAAAATATAACCTTTATTGAAATCTTTATTCATCTTTCGAACTTGTAGTTAGACCCATTCCAGCCCGCACCTTCTTTCGCCTCTGACTTCCACGGATAACTCCGTAACTATTATTATTATTATTATTATTATTATTATTATTATTATTATTATTATTATTATTATTATTATTATTATTATTATTATTATTATTATTATTATTATTATTATGTGCGTATAGACCCAGTGGATCACGCAAGGCTCTATCGATTCTGTTTTCTGAGTTGCCAAACAGCTCTCATCCTTTCTCCATGGATCCTTTTTCGTTCTTCTGTCCACTTTGCTCCAGTCTTCTTTTTAACTTCGTTTTCTGGTTGCACTTTCCATCCCATTATTTTTTTCCTATAGAGGTTTCTGTCCACGGTGGCAGTTGAGTTCATCTGGGCTTTTTTCCAGATCCTTCTTCACTTCCAGTACCCATGGAATATTTTTTTGATGTTCTATGTAGGTGAGAATCTTGTGTGTCAGTCTACTTGCCGGCAGTCTGCGGACGTGCCCATAAAATTTCAGACGTCTTTTGCGGATGTCTGCTGCAATGTTGGAAAGCTCTTATTATCTTTCTCTTTCTTCCTTTCTTTCTTTCTTTCTTTCTTTCTTTCTTTCTTTCTTAATCTGCTTACCCTCCAGGGTTGGCTTTTCCCTCGGACTCAGCGAGGGATCCCACCTCTACCGCCTCAAGACCAGTGTCCTCGAGCGTGAGACTTTGGATCGGGGGATACAACTGGGGAAGATGACCACTACCTCGCCCAGGCGGCCTCACCTGCTATGCTGAACAGGTGCCTTGCGGGGGGATGGGAAGATAGGAAGGGATAGACAAGGAAGAGGGAAGGAAGCGGCCGTGGCCTTAAGTTAGGTACCATCCCGGCATTTGCCTGGAGGAGAAGTGGGAAAGCACGGAAAACCACTTCCAGGATGGCTAAGGTGGGAATCGAACGCACCTCTACTCAGTTGAACTCCCGAGGCTGAGTGGACCCCGTTCCAGCCCTTGCACCACTTTTCAAATTTCGTGGCAGAGCCGGGAATCGAACCCGGGCCTCCGGGGGTGGCAGCTAATCACACTAACCACTACACCACAGAGGCGGACAAGCTCTTATTATTATTATTATTATTATTATTATTATTATTATTATTATTATTATTATTATTATTAATCCTTTACATTTACTTTTCTTGAAATTGCGCCGTAATAAATCAGTTGATATGTATTGATATAGTCCACAATGTACTGATGTCCATTGTAAGTCAACAAAGGCTTCGCCTTGGTGTTCTTAGTGAACTCCATAGCTGTAGAACAATACCAGTTCAACACGGAACTCTTGTTGTCACCAGGTATCAACTGTAGCAATGAAATCTAAAGGCTTCTATCTATCTGTCTGTCTATCTATAGATCTACCGCGTGAGTATTTTCCCTGCTTCTGCTTTACAGCTCTCGTTGGGCCTCAGTGCAAGTGTCACTCTTTGACATACCCATGCTTAGTAATTTCTAGGAATGTCAGGTGTTCCGTGCAAATGTCAACACATTCCATGTCTGTGCAAGTGTCACAATATCGGATTTAGTTTCTTTAAGCTATTAAATAACAATTTGATGTCATCGATGGGGTCGGACAGCCTCAATGATATAATGTTATTTGTTACGGGGATACCCGTGGAATGCAGAGGTGAAAGAAGGTGCGGGTTGGAATGAGTCTAACTACAAGGCCGAGATACGAATTAAAATTGCATTAAAGGTTATATTTTCGAAAATAGCAAAACTTAACAATTATCGCATAGAATTTGAACATTCAACAAACAACAACAAGTCAACAAGTAATCAGGTACAAGACCAGGAAAGCCAAGATTTAGAGATATTTTAACAATCTGGGCCACAAGCCCTAATTGAGCACTCAGCTCACAACCACATATTACCAAAGGGCAGAAATCTCCTCATTACATGGAGCACTTGCTCCCACCTAGCACAGTCAGGCCTCCTAGAGGCACATATCCAAATACAAGAAAGAGCTCACCCGCTCTCAATTTTTCAAGCCTACCAAAGGCCACAACGGACTTTACTATTAACTGCCCTCAAGGCACACTTACAAAGAAATAGGGGTATCTTGTACCCAACCTAATGGGCCTTAATAGAAAAATAATAGGTTAAGTTAATGGCCCGCAACACCAAGTAGAATGGAGGCGAGTAGTTGCACTCCTACATGAAATCTTTTTAAAACCTAAGAGGCACTAGGCCGATGAACCAGGGGCTATTCCCAAACTATGGAGGTGACCCGTATAAAAAAATTTAAGACATTACAGAAAGGAAGAAAACCAGTTACAAAACGTAGTCACCTCAAATCCCAAAATGAAGGGGAGCTCGAGAGGGTAAAGCACTCTCTATCCCCGAATTACAGTTAAAGATATTTGAAATTTTACAAAACGATGGGAGATTACATGTTTATTACATAACAAAGGTTTCGGACCTTCCCCGCGGATTAAACTGCTGAGCTAGCAAGAAATAAAGATGTTAAGTGGCCATTACCTTGTTGAAGAGCTGCTGCCGGATGAAAGAGGCGCTTCCCGCCTCCTGCTACACTTCCATACACTATGCTAGATGTTGTTCGATTGGCCGAGAGCCAGGAAAATCAGCAGTTGTTATACTCTCGGGGAAGATTCGAGACCTTTCAAGAATAATTAAGACACACCCGCAGTCGTTTATTGGGTAGCTTACAGTTACACATCCAAATCGAAGAAGAAAGACACGATTGGTCAAAAATTAATTACAGAAATTCTGGAAATTCAAAACTGGCGGAAAGAAAATATTGATATTGCCAACCCACAAATGAAAGAACGAACTTTAGTAAAGAACAAACGTATGAATACAAAATTTCTTCAAATAAAGTTCTTCCACTTCGCACCAGGGTGCATGGTCATAGTTTTTTGTAGAGACATCTATCAGAGAATGTCCACACTTCTTGATCAATAGAAAACAAACAAATTGAACTCCACACAGTACTGACAACTTCGTAATCACAAAATTTACGGTAGTGACATCTTCTGAGCAACTTATGAGTTGATACAGTTTTTAAAGTTTAGAGTTTCTCCTGTAGATGAGTTCCAATTGGCGCAGTATTTAAAGTTGCGGCGTAGAGGTGTACCTCCCGGTACATTATTAATCATGAATTGCCCACCATTAGAGAATTTTGATCCATCCAGAACGGTGGAAAATTGGTATTTCAGACGTGTGCATGGAAACAAAGCACACAAAACACACACTGCTGCTTTGTAAAACTTCACTTATATTGCCTTCATTTGTTGTCATCTTCGAGGGAGAGCCTGTTCACTAAGTCAAGTCTGCACTTTTTATATCGGTTACTGTAATATAAGGTCAAAACATGTAGGCCTATGCATTACACTGCATTTGTATTATTGTGGCACCCGGTTTTCGGAACTGGCGCCTAGGTCAGATTTGCGGATGATTTAGCTTTCTTAGCCCTTGACTATGTCTTTGCTGGCAGGACGTAGTGTTTATGGTGCACTATGTCTTCTGGTATGGGCTAGAGCAATTTTGTTACTTTCATTGATTTGTCTCTGTCTTATCCTTGGCTTTGACAAAATGAAAGTGACTGAGGTATGAGTGATGCTAGTAATGCCATTCCTTATGCAGCCAGTCCCTGCTATGAATGGTATGAAAATGTAGCTAATAGGGTCAGTTGGTGCATGCATTTCAGTGGGCTTGGCAGACTGATATGTAATAGCAACTTCTGGCTCGGTGAGGAAAGCAACGGGAAACTACCTCAATCCTCATTTCCCTAGTACGCCTCTTCAGTGATGCCTAGGCCATTTATGACAGCTGATGGCGGAGCTGTTGAGGATCCAACCAGCCTTCGGACTGAGGACTAAACATACACATACAGCCCTTGACTTGGAAGAAGTTGCTGCCCAGATCACCAGTCTCCATAAACTCGCCCTAAAATAGGATTACAAATATCCTTTGAGAAAACTAGGGTCGCGCCTGAGCAAAGTCTTCATAAATGATCAAAAAATTACTATAGTTTTTCTTTCTTTCTTTCTTTCTTTCTTTCTTTCTTTCTTTCTTTCTTTCTCAATCCGTTTACCCTCAGCGTTGGTTTTTCCCTCGGAGTCAGCGAGGGATCCCACCTCTACCGCCTCAAGGGCAGTATGCTGGAGCGTGAGACTTTCGGTCGGGGGATGGAACTGAGGAGGAGGACCAGTACCTCTCCCAGGTGGCCTCACCTGCTATGGTGAACAGTGGCCTTGTCTGGGGATGGGAAGATTGGAAGGGATAGACAAGGAAGAGGGAAGGAAGCGGCCGTGGCCTTAAGTTAGGTACCACCCCAGCATTTGCCTGGAGGAGAAGTGGGGAAACCACGGAATACAACTTCGAGGATGGCTGAGGTGGGAATCGAACCCTCCTCTAGTCAGTTGACCTCCCGAGGCTGAGCGGACCCCGTTCCAGTCCTCGTACCACTTCTCAAATTTCGTGGCAGAGCCGGGAATCAAACCCGGGCCTCCGAGGGTGGCAGCTAATCACGGTAACCACTACACCACAGAGACGGTACGTAGTTTTACAATGTAAATATCTTGGAGAAATCATCACACACAACTTAGACGAGAAAGAAACATGGATAATAGAGTTAGCAAAATGAAAAAGGGCCCACTTTCTAACCTGGTCAACGTATAATAAGATTCGCCTGTCAATAGAGACTAAGATCCAACACTATAAAACCATAACTCTCCCGGAAGCTACTTACGCTTGCAAAACCCTGCCCCGAATTAAAAACGAAAGAAGAACTGATCAGCTCTTCAAAACGGAAAGAAGAAGCATCAGAACTTGCATAAATAAAAAATACCAGGTCGAAGGAGCCTGGAGAATCCTTCCTTTAATGAAACTGTATATCGAGAGATTGACCCAGTCATCAGTACAATGAAGAAGAAATGAATCTCGTATTTTTTTTTCACATCTTGTGACTTTTATGACAACTAGTGATTGAGAAATCTTGGAGAGAAGACAGGAGGACATGGATCCAGGAAATTCAGCGACATCTCAAAGCAGCTGGACTCGAGATAGCAGATGCAGACAACAAATATAAAATAATATAAACACCCTTCTTAAAACTCACAAATTTTCAGCAGAAATTACGCATAGAAAGGATATAGCGATTTCAGACGAAGTGAGAAAATTACGATCAGAACGAATGAAAAAGTACTGGACAGATCACAAGAACCAACCAGTACAACCTTCAAAAAGAATTATTATTAATATTATTATTATTATTATTATTATTATTATTATTATTATTATTATTATTATCAGCAGCACTTGTACCCGTTCTTCGCACGGGAATTTCCAATGGATTACTTTATTATTATTATTATTATTATTATTATTATTATTATTATTATTATTATTATTATTATTATTATTATTATTATTATTATTATTAGTCTATTATTCTTCTTTCTTCTTCGTTTCGGCCTGCTGTGGACCACGTTATTTCAACCGTTTGCATCCTTGAGCTTTAATTCTTCTCCAGTATTCACGCATTCTCGTTCTGTGAGCCTCCTTTCTTTCATCAGTCCACTTCTTGCCTGATTTCAACTTTGGCCTTTCTTGGAACCTCTTGTATCCCTGGAGCTTTTTCTGGAGAGGAGCACGTTTCTGGATGTCTTCGAGTGTGATTCCTATTTCTTGAAGGTGTTTTTCAACTTCGATAAACCAGCGTCCCTTGGTTTTCTTGTTAAGAAAGTAGGAAAAGATCCTATTGGTCTGTCTCTGTGTGCTCATGCGTGCTATATGACCATAAAAATTAATCTTCCTTTTCCGAATCGTGTCCGTTATCCTCTCCATATGCTGGTACAGACCGCTGTTGTGTCGTCTCCTGTACTCACCATTTTCTTTGATTGGTCCAAGAATCTTTCTCAGGATTTTTCTTTCTTTAGCTTCTATCTTCTCCATCAGACCTTTTCTGTTCATTGCAAGGCATTCTGCTGCGTACAGTGCTTCCGGGCGTACAACCGAACAATAATGCCTAAGATTGGCGTTGATGGACACTGATCTTTTGTTGTAGACATTCCTAGCCAGCTGATATGCCACCTCCATCTTGTTGATTCTGCACATGATTGCTTCTTTCTCAGAGTTGTTAGGTACTATCCACTCGCCTAAGTACTTAAACGTTTCCACCTGCTTGATTTTTCCCTGTTCCACAATGAGCTCTCTGGGAGCTGGCTTGATGTTGGTTATAAACTCTGTTTTTTGGAAAGAGATTTGGAGGCCAGCTTTTGCTGCTTGGATTCTCAGTTGGTTAATTTGTTTTTCAGCAGTATCTAGGGAATCAGAAAAGATCGCTAGGTCATCTGCAAAAGCTAGGCAGTCTATGGTAAGATCATCTTTCTTATATCCTATTCTAAGGCCATTCTCAACCTCTTCCTTGCACATCTCCTTGCGCCATTCCCGAATGATTTTTTCAGAACGCAGTTGAAGAGAAGCGGTGATATTCCATCCCCTTGCCTTGATTTCGAAGACGTTCGAAATTTCTCCCCTGAATTTCACCTTGGACGTAGTGCTGGTTAAGGTCTGTTGAATGATAGCCCTCGTTTTGTTGTCTAAGCCCATTTCCTTCAGAATGCGGAGGAGTGTGTGTCGATCTATGGAGTAGTAGGCTTTTTGGAAGTCAACAAAAGTAACTACAACATTCTTATTTCTGGATTTTAGGTACGACAGGACAGACTTAAGGTTCATGATCTGCTCTGCACAAGATCGTCCTTTTCTAAAGCCTCCTTGGTATTCACCCAACTGTGAATCAAGTTGCTCTTCTGGCCGAGTTTGAATGGCTTTGGAGAGAATTTTGTATGTTACTGAGAGAAGGGAAATGCCGTGATAGTTGTTTACATCTGTTTTGTCACCTTTCTTATGTAGGGGATGAATCAGGGCTGCTGTCCAATCATTTGGGATCTTCTCTGTTTCCCAGATCTCGCGAATGATCTCAGTTAGTTTATCGATCGCCTTTTCACCTGCAAACTTCCAGAGTTCAGCAATTATCGCATCTTCTCCAGGTGCTTTGTTGTTCTTTAATGATGTAATTATCTGTTTGATTTCCTCTTTTGTGGGGGGAGAAGAGTCTGGGTTGGGATGTCTGGATTCTTCAAAGGTGAATTCTGATTCTGGTTCTTCGCAGTTAAGAAGAGATTCAAAATATTTAGCCAAGATTTGGCAGTTATCCTTGTCGTTGTAGGCAACTTTTCCACTGTGATCTCGGAAATGTAGACTTGGTGGGGTGTACTTGGTGAGATTGCGTTTGAAGGCTCTATAGAAATCCCTAGTATTATTCTTATTGAAGTCCTGCTCGATCTGTTTCAGTTGTTTTTTGTCAAATGCGCGCTTTACTTGGCGGATCACTTTCGCTGCTTGTTTCCTAGCCTCCAGAAAGTCTTCATATCTTTCTGGAATCTTCAGGGAATTCCATCTTTGCCAAGCGACGTGTCTTTGTGTTATGGCTTCATCACATTCTTGAGTCCACCACGGATGCTTCTTTGGTTTCTTTAGCAATACTGTCTCCTCAGGCGTTTCAACAATGGCATTTTTCAGTTGTTCCCAATTTTCTGTGTCCAAAGACTGAAGTTTCTGAATGAATTCTTCGCTGGTTTTCAGCTTTTCTGTATCAAATTTGCTAGTTTTCTTTATCTTAACTCTTTTGGTGTTCCTTGGATGAAGCTTAATTTTGGTCTTGGATAGATAGTGGTCTGAGTCAAGGTTAGCACTTCTCAGGACTTTAACATTTTGGATCTCTTGTGTTGCTTTTCGTGCAATGGCAACATAATCTATTTGAAATTTTCCCAAGTGAGGATTTGGTGATATCCATGTCTTTTGTTTTCTCGGTAGATGTTTGAAGGCTGTTGACTTAAGAACAAGATTGAATGCCTTACAAAGCTCTATAAGCCTTTCCCCATTTCGGTTGGTTCGTCTGTGGGCTGGATAGTTTCCAACGATATTTTGGAATTTCCTTTCTTTGCCAATCTGCGCATTGAAGTCTCCAAGCAAAATGATTGTGTGTTTGTCAGGAATTTTTTATATAACATCTTCCAAGTCCTCCCAGAATTTGTCTGTTCCTTCTGGGTCTTTCTTGTTTGCCTGGTTGATTGGCGCATGTACATTCACAAGCGTGTGTACGTTGTTCATACTCCGAAAGCTAAGCATTGAGACCCTGCTGTTAGGAGAGCTGAAATCAGTGACTCAATCAATAATTTTCCTGCTGACAATAAATCCTGTGCCAAGGTGTGTAACAGTTTTCATCACGCGTTTGCCAGTTTTCCCTTTGAAGATTCTATAACCTTGTGATTCAAACGCATGTTCATCAGTAAACCTTGACTCTTGAATTGCTGTAATTAGGATTTCATGATGGGAGAGGACATCCGTAAGATGTTTGAGTTCACCAACTTTCAAGAGGGAGTTGGCATTGAAGGTAGCAAATAAATTTCGGTGTTTATGGCTGATTATGTTCCTAGGAGTCTCCGATACCTCCTTGCATGTAGGTGCAGGCTCTCCAGAATCCGAAGGCCTGCTTGCGTCACTCAAGGCGACGGTGGATTGGTTACCACCAGAGGTACAATTTCCTGTTGAATTTTCCTCCATGCTTTGCAGTTGAAAACTTGTAGTTCGGGGTCGGTGTAGTTTTACATCGACCAAGTTACTTCCAAGGTTGTAAGCCTTGGAGAGAGCCTGGTGTTCGACTTGGGATGGCATTTCCTCCATACCCCATGCTTCGGTTCTCCCGCCGGTACTCGGGTGGCTGATTGCAGTGGTTTCCCACTGGGCGATGGGGGCGCCACGTCCCTACGCCATATTAGTCTATTATTATTATTATTATTATTATTATTATTATTATTATTATTATTATTATTATTATTATTATTATTATTATTATTATTATTGTTGTTGTTGTTGTTGTTGTTGTTGTTGTTGTTGTTTCGTTTCAGCCAACTAAGAACCACGTCATTTCAACTGTTTCCCTTGAGCTTTAATGTTGGTCCAGTATTCCTTCATTCGTATACGGTGTTGCTCCTTTCGCTCTTTCGTCCATGCCTTTCCAGTTTTCAGCTTCGGCTTTGATTGGAAACTCTGATGTTCTTGGAGTTTTTTTCTTAAGTGGAACACACTCCTGGATATTTTCAAATGAGATCCCAATGTCCCGCAGATCTTTCTGTACCTCACTGAACCATGCCCACTTTGCCTTTTTCTCTTGGAGGAAAGTGAAAATGCGGTTGGTTAACCGTGTTGAATCCATGTGTCCATTATTATTATTATTATTATTATTATTATTATTATTATTATTATTATTATTATTATTATTATTATTATTTATTAGCAGCAGAAGCAGCAGCACTTGTACCCGTTCTTCGCACGGGAATTTGCAATGGATTACATGTTCCCTTTTTGAATTTATGAGAAGTTACATCCTTGTATTAAAACGAACGTTAAATGCGGCATGTTAAACTGGTACTTTTCTATGATAAGACGTGGCAGTAACGTGAAGTACAATAAAGATGACAGAATGGGGATAATTAGAGAGTTTACTGCACGTTTTTCCTTACTCTGTTTAATTTACCCAAATGAAACAAAATGATCGCTGCAAAATTGTACAGGCTAACTATATACTGTAATGTTGATGGAAGTAATTGTTATTATTGTTCAACTTTACCTTTCTCTCTCAATTCTAATTAAAATATCGCTGAGAGAAGTTCCGTAAAAGTGATGACAGTAGGCGCCGAACGCGACGGAGTGCGGGCTGTGGCTATACACAACTGTCTCGATGATCAGATGTTAAGATTTTTTACGGTACGCATATTTCCGAACGATGAGACACCGTTTCGTTATGTTATAGTGCAGTGATTGTCTGGTGCATCTCTGATTAACTGATTTACTGCATTCTTCAATCCTTTTAATAGCGAAATCGTAAGGAAATTTGTTACTGTATTTATTTTCTTAGGTTTAATTTGTGCCAGTTTGCTTAATGCTTATTACATTACTTTAAGTCAAAAGTATTCGAAAAGTGTGATCAGTCTTATTTTTGAAATTTCCAATTGAAAGTTCCAATGAATTAGGCATCCTGTGAGAAGTAATTTTTCTTACTTGCGGCGTTTAAAAACATACTGTAGAACTCGATCGCCGAGAAGAGATTTTGTGTGAAAGTACGATGGGATCAGATTATGTTAAATAAGAAAAGTTTTTCTTTTTGTCCATGATGTCCGCTAGATTCTTACTTTTACGAATAAAAACAGGCCAAGTAACAAAAACTTTTTTTTTGCTAGTGGCTTTACGTCGCACCGACACAGATAGGTCTCGTGGCGACGATAATACATTTGAATTAGGTCTTTGCTTTACAGAAGTTTTAAGTTATTAACATAGAATATTAAAGGAAAAATAGAGAATATTAGAATAATTTTTTGGTCTCTTACATTGCCACCCCAGTCAAAATGCTCAAATTACGCCCATGATTCTCGGTTATATATTGTTGTTTCTCTGACCACTGGAGTGGCGCTGTTGACGATAACCTCCCTTACCGTATTAACGTATCTGTTCTATAGAAAAAAGTAAAATGGCTCTTTAGTTCTTCCCGTTAACCCCCCTTGAAGTGCCACGCACCAAGTACGGTATTCCACGGGACTTGGACAAAAAATCCGACTTTTCGTAAACATCTCCGTTATTTACAGTCATATAATAAATACGTATACAACATAAAATAACGGAAATATATACAGTCTTTTGAGAGAACAAATATATATTAAGGTTGGTCATGTATATTTTGTGGGAGTGTTATTTTTTTATTATTTTGCTTTACGTCGCACCGACCCAGATAAGTTTTATGGCGACGATGGAACAGGACAGGCCTAGGAATGGGAAGGAAGTGGCCGTGGCCTTAATTAAGGTACAGCCCCAGCATTTGCCTGGTGTGAAAATGGGAAACCACGGAAAACCATTTTCAGGGCTGCCGACAGTGGGATTCGAACCCACTATCTCCCGGATGCGAGCTCACTGCTGCGCGCCCCTAACCGCACGGCCAAATCGCCCGGTTTGTGGAAGTGCAAAAGCACTGTTTATCCTCCTATAAACCCCAAGTCTATTCAGGGATTTAGAAATGAATTTGGCCCTAAAACCTTCCCAAGAACAGGTAGATTCTAAATATAAAGTTTCGTAGAAATATATCCAGCAGTTTTCTACTTGTAGCTCGACAAGACTATAACAGGTGAACCTCTAGGATTGTTCACTGGAGACCATGGGGACACAAGAGAGGCATTGGAAGACCCTAGAAGAGATGGCTCGACGACGTAAAGCTGTTGGCTGGAACACGCTGGTTCCAAGTGGCTCAAGACCGAAGACGATGGAAACATACGGAAGAGGCCTATATCCAGAAGTGGATTGAAATAGGCTAGAAAAGAAGAAGAAGAAGAAGAAGGACTCAGACAAACAGACACCAAAGCTAAAAAATATGTATGGTAGATTATTAGAACTGAGACAGTTAACTGTACGAAAATTTCACCAAAATATTTCAAATAACAGACACACAGTCGTTACGATTTTATTTATATAGATTACCGAGCGAGTTGACCGTGCGGTTAGGGGAGCGCAGCTGTGAACTTGCATTTGGAAGATAGTGGGTTCAAACCCAACTGTCGACTGAAGATCGTTTTCCATTGTTTCCCATTTTCACACCAGGCAAATGCGTGGGCTGTACCTCAATTAAGGCCACGGTCGCTTCCTTCCCGCTCCTGACACTTTCCTATCCCAACGTCGCCATAAGACCTATCTGTGTCGGTGTGACGTAAACCAAATTGTAAAAAAAAAAAAAAATCATATTCATTACATTTTTTGTTAATTTCATTTCTAAGTAGTTCAGTAACATTTAATACCTTCGGAATATGCTGTAAAAATCTTTTGTTTGTCATTTTAAATGGACATAACAACTCATTCTAAATTTTATAATTAAATATTGTGATGTTTTCTTTTTTTTTTTTTTTTTTTTTAGGATCACTCTGGTATAGCAGTTCTGGACGATGCAAGAACAGCATGTTACAGTCCCGTTTTGGACAGTGCTGGGGAATGTCAGTTTGGTATTGGAGACATGGAAATCCATGACCGCATCACTCCTCAAATGGTTTGTTCTGTGCTATAATATCATTCATTTTTAATATTCTCCTTAAAGTATAATATTTTTATACATGTTTTATGCACTAGAAGAGAGGTGCTCAGCAGGGGAGGCTGGCGTGACGTAAATGTGGGCAGCTTATGTAGCAAGCATACGTCACAGTGAAGCGAGAGAGCAAACACACTTTGCAGGGAAGCGAGGGAGCATTGACATTCAATTGTCGTTACTAAGCTATCCTCCACTGCTCAGCGAAGTGTTGAATGGGGGTAGATTATTTAAAATGAAACTCTATAATCGCAATAACAAAAACTGACCTTTTCAAGATATTCTGGTTTGATTAATATTGTGCTCGATATAAACGGTCAGTTTTATTTTCTTATATTTATCCATTCAATGGAAACCGACATTATAATTTTTGTGTTTCAATCTACAAAAGTACAGGGTTTGAGTGTACAAGCTACAATCTACAATTCCTTGGATGGGAATGACAGTATTTTGACTTTTTTTTTAATTCCTATTATTCATTAATTCATTAAGCAGAAAATAATACAAGGGTAATCCCAAAAATAAGGTCTCCTATTTCTTTATAAATACAGAACTCTGTTTGTGTGGCTGTTGGTCACAATATTGTGAAGAGTGTTTCCCGCGCTCGCATACAAACATGCACATGCCGCGCTGAAGCACTCAATCTTGGCTTGGCAGCCGTTGAGAATGGAGCTCCCGTTGGATGTTACCGCCAAGTGCGAAGTGCGCGCATTTATTCAATTTTTGAACGCAAAAGGTACTGAAGCGATTGAAATCTATCGCCAGTTGACGGAAGTGTATGGTGAGTCATGCATGGATGTCAAAAATGTTCGTAAGTGGTGTAGAGAGTTTGCAGCCGGTCGGACTGAAATTCACGACGAACGAACAAAGGAGCGGGAGACCATCAATTTCCATCGAGACAGTCGTGAAGGTTGACCAAATCATGCGTGAAGATCGGCGGATCACTCTGGATGATCTCTGCTCTTTGGTACCTGAGGTTTCCCGAAGCACCGCTCACAACTTCCTGAACAGCATGACGGCGAGCTGGTATGACATGGGCATACAAAAACTGTCACAGCATCTACAAAAGAGCATCAACCGAAATGGTGATTATGTAGAACAATAGCTAAATGTTCAAGCTGTAAAATGATGTAAACCATTGTAGAAATAAACAGGTCTACGTATTTATAAAAAAAATAGGAGACCTTATTTTTGGGATTACCTTCCTATAATTACATAATGCAACAATGATTTTGCACAATCCTGTAGTGTTGTGTGACTTCCCTGTCCACCGAATTTCTGAAAATAGTATTTAAAATTTAACAGGCGTCCGGTGATATGATAATAGATAACTTCTGAATGGCAAGAGGGAGATATTTACTATCAAAGATTAAAGTACAGCAACAATGTAAATGTACCTACCAAATAGATGTACAGTATCCTTTCAAATAAATAACCTCATTGATTTTATGCCCAGTAAACATGATTGCATTGTTGGTGAGTTTATCAGATAATTTAAACCCAAACAACCACAAGGCACAGCTTATCCACCTTAATTATATTAGAACTATTTCTATAGCACCTCTTAAAAAGTAATAGTGAAAATTGTAATTCATTACATATATTACAATAATATTTGAGGTTGTAGGCCTATTTATTGTATCCGGTCAGAATACATAAACTGCAATGAACATAAATTATTTTTTACAAAGTAAATTGAAAATGACGTGGATTTTTGCCCTCTTTCTTTTATTATTTTCTGCCTTCATTTCAAACTCCGGCATCGCCTCAGTGATCGAGAGTGACTGGGAGAACTTTGCCCAACCTTCACGACCTGTGACGTAGCCACGTCACTGTGTTTGAATAGCATACGCTGTGCTCATCGCCTGCCAGCCTGTACACTTACAGTGCTGGGCGCCCATGGGACGAAATGCCCAGCGTGAGCACCTCTGCACTAGTATAAAAGAGTTACAATCATCTTTCAGTTTATGCCAAGACAAATGAGACAAAGTACAGGAAATCTTAACATTACACCATGACCTCACTCCTCTTCATTGTTAGTACAGTCATCAGGGCTGAATCAACACATCCTTTTGTCTCCGGTGGGAAGAAAACATGAGGGCCTTATCACATAGCCTAATATCCAATAAGAAGAAAAAGAAGAATAGTTTGCAGTGATCAAAATAGAAATTTAGAAATGCTATCACAAAAAGGATATGATGCACCAAGAACAAATGGTCAATTTTCTACAAATCTCAGTACACAGTTACAGCTCAAGCAAATAATAGTCATTGATTAGCATACAAACGTGATTTATCTGAACTGTCTTGCCACCAGAGGCCATGAGCCTCCTTTTATCCTTGGCCTGTAAAAGGGCTCACAAACGCTACTCGAACGTAGTGGACTGTTGTTTCCGGCTACGTAAACCTCAACCATTTGACGTGCCTCTACAATGAAGAGAATTTACCCAGTTAACAGAGTTTGAGAAGGGACACATTATTGGAATGCGTAAGGCTGGATGGTCATATCAGCAAATCACCAGCCACCTATGCCATTCTGACCAGATTGTTAGGACAGGCACTCATAAGGACCAGGCTCAAGACTTCCTCGACTGACCACCAGAAGAGACGAATGTCGAATCTTCCGAGAAGCATGTGGTAGATCCAACTGTTATATAAAGTTCCATGTTTTTGATCCATACTGAATTTTAATCACAATAACAACTTAACTTATGTCATAATGGTCCACCTTTTCAATACTATATCACATTTTGTTTACATTACATTTTTAGTTGAGGAACTAGTTTTGGCCTTGACTGGCCATCATCAGCCATAATACAAAACTGTACAAACATATCTAATAAGTAAAACAAGTGTACAAACATATAAAAATGATGTTAAAAGGTATTAAACATCTGGAGATCTTAAAATGAACTACATAAACACCTAAAATATAAGATGAAATTAAAATAAGGCTCTTAGTGAGATCTAAAATCCTAGATGCAATGAGGCACACAAGAGTAGGCCATGCACCACATGCCGCAACGAAAGGTTAACTTCATGGACACAGCATTGAATTGCTAATATCTACTAGCTGTAATCTAAGAATGTGCCAGTTATTTAAACATATCTTCGTGTGCCGTCCTTGACTCAACCATTGACAACTTTCAATAGAGGAACTTTTTCAGCGTTTTTCAAGACATTTTAACAAGAAGCACTAATGAAAGATTTTAACATGATATAACACATTTAAGGATTTTATATCTCACTAAGAGCCTTATTTTAATTTCATCTTATATTTTACCAGGGGTCCCAGCCAGAAAGTCAAACTAATTTCCCTGACATTTCTCTCATTTTCTCTGACCAAAATATTGTATTTCCCTGACAAAAATTTGGCATTTGTGCAATTTTCAACAGCCTTCTCCAGCCCCATTAGCTGTCCAACACACATCTGTACACAACATTTATTACTTTAAATAGGAAATACAACATTTTGAACAGTACATACTATTTAATAATGATCTGCCAGATAATAATAAATGTTAATACATTTTATTTAGACATGGATAATGAAAGTATTACTATTAAAATTGCTAATGAACACACAATGTTGGTAATGATGTAAAAAAATGCAGCGCAACATCAAAATTACACACAATTTTTTCTGGCGTATTTTATCTTCAATTCTGGCTTCACATTCTTGTTACTGCATTCTTTTAACTTTTTTTTGTCTTCCAACTTTCTTATTTCATCACTTATTCTTCGTTTCTCAGCTTTTCTTCTGTCCTCTTTTTTGACCTTCAGGTGTGTCTTCTCCAAGTAATCCTGATATTTCTTATGAGCACATCTCACCGATAACAACATTCTATGATTAATTGGTATGCATCTGACACCTCCATAGTACAAAATGGAATCATACACTTGGCTTTGTGCAATAATTGATTCCTCATGCATGTTTTCTACCAACATTGATTTATTTATGGAAAAGCCATTGTCCACTGCAGCATTTCCATGAGACAGTATAAGACAAAGCTTTATCACTTGCCGAAGTTCACTATACTGTTTGTTTTCTGCTAAAATGTCAGTAAAGAAAATGTCTAAACCCATACTGTCATCAGATATTGAGATATATTAGGTGCCTCTGTAGATCAGTGTTAGAGAGTTGGCCTCCTGATCCCAAGATAGCTGGTTCAAACCCGGCAGAGGTAGTCAAATGTTTGAAGGGCGGAATAAAGTCATACGACACTCCATGTCGTACGATATTGGCATGTAAAAGATCTCTGGTGACACATTTGGTGTTTACCCAACAAAATTCATTATATCTCAGCCCTAGATGCCCAAGAGAGTTTCAGTATACTCGGTCTACCATCTAGTAGGCCTAGAATAAAACGGAAAATCAAAATTCTTGAGCAGACAGCCAGATAGCATCAAACTGAAATGTCTGCACATGCTAGCTGAGGCCATACAATTATTATTATTATTATTATTATTATTATTATTATTATTATTATTATTATTATTATTATTATTATTATTATTATTATTATTATTATTATTATTGATATATTGATATATATTCTTTGAATTTAGTTTCCAAAGCTTCCTTTGATTCATAACATAGAGAAATGTATTGTGCTTTAGCCCTGTCGGCCACATTTTCAGTTATTCTGTTAGCTTCATGCAACACTTCCAAGACATATTCCATTCGGGTCTGACCAAGATTTGGTTGCTGATACGTTATGTGTGGGTTCAAAGTCATAAAGACCTTTAACTAATCTATACTTTAAAGGACTCTTATCCAACAGTTTTGTCACAACTGCCACTAATATTTTCTGACATTCATGTTTAAGACCAAGAATTTCTCTCTCTGAAAATTTTAGTTCTTTAAGTAATTTTTTCGTACTAAATTCAACAACAACTTTACCTGCCTCAATTAAGTTTGTTGGGTCCTGTAGATCAAGCAAAATCACACTCCTAATATAAATGGCATTTTTCAGTTTACTACGCTTGACAAAGCGATTCATCAAACTTCTTAACAGTTCATTCAGATGAGAGTACAAAAATGGAGTAAGCGGTTTGTTACTTTGAAATCACCTGAGAAAAGGCTCACATTCCAAATAAATTGTTTTAGAAAAATGCTAGTTTGGATTTTTTCTTAAATATATTTACAGGACTTAACTTTCTGGCAACTTAGCATTTGCAACAAATGCCTTGATACGGTGAAATACTTCTAAGGTTTGTTCCAAACAATGAACATTTTCAAGCCATCGTACTGTACAACCAGTCACTGCAGTGAACTGGGCCCGGCGAGCTGGTCAGTCTTTGAACAAATAATACATGTTACGCAGGAATAAGTTATGCTCCCAATTTAGAGTCATTAAACCTGTTTTAACAGCTCCATTGATGACATGCAAACCACACTCTCCCAGGTTCAATAACTTTTTCCCATCAGGATTTTCTGTCTCCATTTCCACTTCAAGCTTCCTGAGAAAGCTCAAGTTCACATTAACCTGGATCCGCCCAAGATTGAATTTTTTGAGAATAAAGTTGTAACTTTTAGCATTGGATACCGTGCGCGCGGTTTCAATAATAAGAGTCCAAGAAGACTGTGTAGTTTGCCGTGCCATATATGGCACGCTGGGCGGATTCAGGTTAACCCCATCCACTGAGACCTGCAACAAGTTTTTTCTTCGAAGAGGTTGCAGTCCTTGATTAAATTTCTGCAGCAGATCTTGCGCAGTAGCACAACTCAGAAAAACAATGTTCCAATGCCTAGAAACCACTTTATGAGTGCTGATATTAAAAGTCAGACAATGAGATCCATTTGTCCTTGTCGCATTACCTTATTAGTTGCCTCTGTGGATCAGTGGTAGAGTGTCGGCCTCCGGATCCCAAGATAGCGGCTTCAAACCCGGCAGAGGTAGTCGGATTTTTGAAGGGACGAGAAAAGTCCATTCGACACTCCATGTCGTACGATGTCGGCATGTAAAAGATCTCTGGTGACACATTTGGTGTTAACCCAACAAAATTAATTAAATCTCAGCCATAGACGCCCAAGAGAGTTTCGGTTTACTCGGTCTGCCATCTAGTGGGCCTGGAGTAAAACGGAACGTCGAAATTGATGAGCAGACAGCCAGATGGCATCAACTTGAAATGTCTGCACACGGTAGCTGAGGCCATACGATTATTATTATTATTATTATTATTATTATTATTATTATTATTATTATTATTATTATTATTATTATTATTATTATTATTATTATTATTATTATTATTATTATTATTATTATTACCTTACTGAGTGACTCATCAAAAGAAACTACGTAGTCCTTACAAGTTTTCAAATGGTTTGTTAATAACTCACTGAAATGGTGCAATACCATGATTAATCACATAGGAACACTTACTTTCACCAAAGCTGAATTTTGATGCAATTGCACTATCTGGGAACGTAAGTTTAAATGTATCACGTATATCTGCACATGAACTCCTCTTGTATTTACTAGCAACAACTTTTAACGCCCATAAAATTTCTGCTCTGGCTACTTCATTTTTATCAAAATAAGAAGTAGCACAGTGTACCGACATTCCACTTTCTATCCCTGCCTCAGTCTTTACTGTTTCTGTTGAACTAGTTGCTACACCTCTTAATTCTGTTGATTTAGCGCTATTTTGACAAAAAATTATGACAATGATGGCTGTCTTGATTTAATATTCTGAAGCTGAGTGTGTTTTGGTCCAATCTATGTGAATGAATTGCTGAGTTTAAACTTCTTGCTGCACACATTACAGTAGTCTTCAAATTTATTGTCCGGTATCTACATCAGTGAGCCAATCTACAAACTCTGGATTAAGGGTTGAATCCAGCCACTGATAGTTGAAAGTTGTTTTTCTTGCCATATTATCTAATGCATAGGCCTAATCTGAAACAAAAGAAAAGCATGTTAATTGTACACAAAAACTATATCAAAGCACAAATACATTTATCTCAGCAATGTAAAGATAGGCTACCTTGTTGGGATAAAAAAATACTTGTACAGCTTGGTAGTGCCAGAGCCGCCACCACACACTGTTCAGTATTTCAACAAACTCATCTTGTTTTAATGCTACCATACCCCGAAACATGTAAAATTTTAATTTTTTTAAATATACCTCAACTTACCTCATCAATTGATCACTTTTCCTTGCTTTAAAGGAAAGATTCACAGGTTGCAGTTTGTCAGCAGTATGAATTACCTGACACATAACAAATTTGAGTCAACTTCCCTAACTTTCCCTGACACGCCAATTCTTAAAAGACTTCCCTGACAATTTTGTAATTCCCTAACAATCCCTGACTTCCCATTCCCCCTGTGGGTGGGGGCGGTAGAATAACACCCACGGTATCCCCTGCCTGCCGTAAGAGGCGACTATAAGGGGCCTCAGGTGCTCTGAACTTTGGAGCGTGGGTTAGCGACCATGGGGCCCTCAGCTGAGTCCTGGCATTGCTTCCACTTACTTGTGCCAGGCTCCTCACTTTCATCTATCCTATCCGACCTCCCTTGGTCAACTCTTGTTCTTTTCAGACCCCGGCGGTATTACGTATGGAGACCTGGGGATTCTTTCATTTTCATGCCCTTCACGGCCCTTGTCTTCCTTTGGCCGATACCTTCATTTTTCGAAGTGTCTGACACCTTCCATTTTTCTCTCTGATTAGTGTTATACAGAGGATGGTTGCCTAGTTGTACTTCCTCTTAAAACAATAATCACCATCACCACCACCATCCCTGACTTCCCCTGGCTTTCCAGGTCGCTGGGAACCCCATTTATGTGATGTGCACATAGTTTTTTTTGTTTTGTTTTTTATTTGCTACTTGCCTTACGTCGCACCGACACAGATAGGTCTTATGGCGACGGTGGGACAGGGAAGGGCTAGGAGAGGGAAGGAAGCGGCCGTGGCCTTAATTAAGGTACAGTCCCAGCATTTGGCTGGTGTGAAAATGGGAAACCACAGAAAACCATTTTCAGGGCTGTCGACAGTGGGGTTCGAACCTACTATCTCCCGAATACTGGATACTGGCAGCACTTAAGCGACTGCAGCTATCGAGCTCGGTCATAATTAATTTTAGGATCTCCAGATGTTTTTAATACCTTTTAACATCATTTGTGTATGTTTGTACATTTGTTTTAGTTACTAGATGTGTTTGTAGAGTTTTGTAATATGGCTGATAATGGCCAGTCAAGGCCGAAACTAATTCCTAGTTAAAAATATAATGTAAACATTACATAATATAGCATTGAAAAGATGGACCATTTCTGACATAAGTTTAGATATTATTTCAACTGTTTTGTCACCCATCATGCAGAGGTGGGTAAAACCATTGTTATAGGCTCCTGTGTCAGCCCAAATCATTTCCAGGTGCTTCGCAGAAGCGAATTTGGTTTCACAGCTCTCATTACGTGTCCTGTCAATGACGCCCACCCCTCACAGTGATGTTGGAAATGAGAATCCTGGACTGCTACAGACTACAACCTGGTCGTCGTTAGTGACTAATCTAGGTTCTCTTTGTGCTCTGTTGACGGCTGTGTTTGTATCCAGAGACATCGTGGTGCGCACCTCAATCATGCATTTGCTATGGCGTGACACACTGCCCACCACTGCTGGCGTGATGGTCTGTGGACATCCTTCAGCTACGTGTGTCGGCACTCACCGCAGGGCTTCCAGGTGGTCTACTCCAGCATGATAATGCTTGGCCGCACACTGCAAGGGTTTCATAGGAACGATTCCATATCTTTGTCAAACAGCCATGGCCTGTCTGATCCCCAGATTTGTCATCAATCAAACATGTCTTGGATCACATGTGACACCAACTTCAATATATAAGATCTAGAAAACCATTGCAGCAAATATGAACAGATATACCGCAGGATACTATACAAAACCTGTATATTGTATATTATTATTTGCGTATGGACGTTGTTAGATCACGCATTACATTTATGATTTGCCTTTCTAACAGACCATATTGCTTTCATTCTTTCACTGTGTGTCTGTTTTCTTTCCTCTGACCACATAGTCCCCAATTTTAGGGACTTCATTCTCTGGCTTTACTATCCATCTATTTATCTTCTGACAGTAAATGTTTCTGTCCAGTATTTCTGATGTATCTATCTGGGCCTTTTCCAGATCATTTTTAACATCTTGTATCCATGGTACGTTCTTCAGTTTTTCAATATATGTCAAAATCTTGTAGGTTAGCCTTGAAGACGATAGTCTGTGAACGTGTCCATAGAATTTCAGTCCTCATTTCCTGATGTCTGCGGCAAGGTTGGACAGTCTTTCTGTAACTTTGCATGATTTGAGTCTGTACCCGTTTTCTTTTTTTCTCTGGGCCCAGAATTTTCCTCAAGATCTTCTTTTCCTCCTTCAAGTTGTTTTCCAGATCACCTTTATTGTTAAGTACCAAGATTTCACTTGCATACAGCACTTCACCATATTATAATGTTTGATTTTTGTATGTAGGGACATGCATTTCTTGTTGTAGATGTCACGGGTTCTCCAATATGCTCTTTTGAATTATTGTTATCAGACTTTCTATGCTTCCTTTTCCAACCCTGTTGGTTCTAGGATATCACCGAGATATTTAAAGTACCGGTATGGAACTCGTTTGATCTGCCCATATTTTGTTTGTAATTCCTGAATGTCAAATTTAGTACATATTATTGTGCTCTATTATTGTTGTACCGGGAGGTACACCTTAACGCCATGCATTCAAAATTAGCACCTAAATGAACTCCTCTATCGAACTAAAGTGGAAACTACTACAACAGGAACTTAGAACTTTAATCAGAAGATGTCACCACCGAAATATTATGTAATTTTGTTATTGTGCAGTTTCCTAACCTGAGTGAATTTCTCCTTGTTTTGTTTGCCATTCATCAAGAAGTTTGGACATTTTTCCACAGATGACACTGCCAAAAGACTATGATCATGCACCCTGGTGCAAAGTGAAAGAACTTATAATTTAAAGAAGTTTGTATTTCTAGGTTTTTGTAACTGATTGATGTTCATTTATTGTTGGATTGGCAATATTTCCTTTTTTATTTCCGCCAGTTTTTAATCTAGCCAATCACTAATTTTAATTTTTCACCTATCACAGGCTTTTTGTTCAATTCTGAGTGTTACTTTTGAACTCTACCAATAAAATTGAGAGGGTGTGGCTAGTTTAGTCTTGAATGATCTCGAACCTTCCCTGAGGGTTTATAAACTGCGGCTTTTCACGTTTCTTAGCCAATTGATTGTCGTCTATCTGAGTGTATGTGTTAAGCAGGAGGCGAGCGGCCTCTTTCATCGGCAGCAGAACATCTATAAGGTAATGGCCACATAACTTAATTCTTTCTTGCTACCTCCGCAGTTTAACCCGAGGGAAAGGTCCGACTCTTTAGTATATAACAACCTTTTTAAAATGTAATTTTCTTCCAGCTAATTTAAAACTTCATGAAATCTTTAACTGTAAACCGGGATAGAGAGTGAAGTACCCTCTCGAGCTCCCCTTCATCTTGGTTTGGGGTGACTATGTTTTTCTCTAACTGTTTTTCCTACTGTAATGTTTTAATGTAATTTCTATATGAGTCACCTCAGTAGTTTGGGAATAGCCCCTGTTTCATCGGCCTAGAGCCCTTTAGGTTTTTTTAGTGTTCATTATCTTGGAGCGCAGTTCGCCTCCAGTCAGTTTGTGTTTCGGGCCATTTACTCAACCTATTCTTTTCTGCAAAGGCCCTATAGGTTGGGTACGAGATACCCCTGTTTCAAATTGTAAGTTAGCCATGGGAGGCCAGAGAGTGTAAGATTTTTTATGTTGCCTCGAGGAGGCTGAAAGAAACGGAGAGCCTGTTAGCTCTTTTTCAAGTTTTGTAATTGTAAAGAGTGCCTCTGGAAGGCTAGATACTGTATTTTGTGAGCAAGTGCTCATGATTTGGGGGATTTCTGCCCTTGACTTATGGTTGCTGATTTTTAACTTAAATTGTGTAAACTGGATCCGGTATCTCCGGAATTGTAAAACTAGGGGCTTGAAGCCCAGAGTCTGTAAATATCAATAATCTTGGATTTTCCCAATCTTGTTTAACGATTCCTATTTGTACCTGTAATATTGTTATGAAAAAGATTTTGTTCGGAAAAGAAATATAACCTTCTGAAGTTTTAACTCAATTTTTTATATTATAGATAGACCCATTCAAGCCCACACCTTCTTTCACCTCTGCGTTCCACAGACACCGCGGAACAATTGTAATCATTTATGTTCGGTACATCAATTGAACATGGTCCATGCAGTAGAGATAAGAAACCAGCTCTTGTGCTCGCCAGGTGGACCTATACTTATCTATACTCTACTCAAGGCCATAGCGAGGGGGACGGATTACTGGGGGGTTAGAACATCCCCCCCCCCCCCATCATGGAAGTTTTACAAGAAGAAAATAAACAGATAGTGACAATAAACTAAATAAACATTCAGAGACATAACTGTAGAACCAACAGATCTCACTTGCATCAGTGTCCTTATAATGACAAGTTATTCGTGCACCTTCTTTGTGATCATCCATCCTTTTGTAAGATCAAACACCCCCCACCATCAGCCAATCCTGGGTATACTACTGACTTATCTCTCCGAGCTTGTTCAAAACCAGACCTGCACAGACTTCACCCGCTTGTCTCTGTACTCGTCCTGTGTGCGTACACTTGCCAGGTTTACATAAAATCAGTTTCATGGTCCGTATCGCACCTCAATAGATTCACAATTAAGTATTTATTATTTTCCACCTAGTCGATACAATGATTGCTTAAGGCAATTTAATGGTTAAAAGTGGTACCCGTTTCGTATTTTATCAACATCTTCAGCCACAAAACACTGTTTAGATGAAAAATATATAAAATTGACAAAGTAATGCTTAAGAGGAAGTGTCCTTAAAATTGCCTTAAGCAATCATTGTATCGACTAGGTGGAAAATAATAAATACTTAATTGTGAATCACTCGCCAGGTGTCACCTGGTTTGCGCTGGCATTTTACTGGGTGAATCAAATATAAACTGGAATTATTCTTTTTACAATTTTATTGAATCCACCAACAAATACACAACAAGCCCTTCATTTTCTACATAGTCTCCCGAATTTGAGACACATTTTTTTCCACTGAATTGGCTATTTTTTTATGCTGTCCTAGAAAAAAGAATGTGAGTACAGCCAGTTGCGCACGTACTCCTCTACCGCTGCATCATCATGAAATTGCTTTCCTCTCAGTTTTTCTTTCAGTGGTCCAAACAAGTGGTGGTCACAAGGTGACAAGTCAGGACTGTAACGAGGATGTTCCAGAGGTGTCCAATGCATTTCCTCCAGTTTTTCCCGTGTTACAACAGCAGATGATACAGATGTTGATTCCCATAGGGAACCTGAAATATTAGTCCTGACAACAGTCGTGCAGAAGAAGAACATCTCAGATCAGTTGCCAGCGACATTTGTTGCGATATGTAGTTTTTGTCTCGACCAAAAGACGGCAGTAATAAGCTGCATTCACTGTCCTTCATTCATGCAAGAAATTCAAAGCAAAATGCCTGTATAGTCCCAAAAAACTGTTGCAAGCACCTTTCCAGCAGAAGGCGTGTTTTGGCCTTGACTGGGCCAGCTGCACCTCATTCCCGCCGCTTGTTTTTACTCCGGGGTGTAATGATGAACCCAAGTTTCATCAGAAGTCACAATGAGATGCAAAAAATCTTATCCTCCCTCCCTCGTAGCAATTCAGTTGCCTCTGACAAACATCCTGGCAGATATTTTTTTGTTTCTGGGTGAGGAGATGAGGAACTCACAAGCTTTGGTGCCTTCTTTCGCCAGAAACTTGATGATGATGCACTGCGCAATGGATGTGTGTACCTCTTGCTCGCTCATAGCGTACTGAAGCGAGTGGTCGCTCTTTGGTGTATGATGCATCAAGACCCCTACTCCGGACATCCCCACCAACAACTTATCAAAGCCCCACCCATTTCCATTTGCTAATTTTAAATTCCAGTTTATATTTGATGTACCTAGTATTTGTGTACTCACCATTCAACTGGAATGAGTGCTGAACTGCGTGGACAGGAGAATGAGAATAAGGGTTGACAAGTGTACTCGTGGACTCAGCGCGTGGGTAAATATGTCCCAACTGACGATCTTTGTTTATCAGAGATTTGGAAATAATTCCCATGAGTTCGCACTTGAATGCTATTACTTGTGTAGATATTTCCATTAGTTTATGTATTTCTTTACCTTTCTGTTTTATTTCTTTTCCTTGTACTGAAAAATACATAGATATTTGTAATTTGTGACATACCTTATTTTAATTGCTATCATAGTGTACATGTTTTAAAATGTTTAACCCTCTCCTGCCCATATTTGACTTTATGTTATCCACAGAAGGGGATGGAGTTATTTCTAGACACCATCCTGAAAATTCAGACACTTATAAAAAAAATATTGCTGTACAAAATTGTAGTAATGCACACCGCGTAAGCTGAGAGCCTGTCTCAAGAAACTTTCCAAATACAGATCTGTTGAAGTGAAGTAACATTTTGTCTGCATTAGTGTCAGGTATGGAAATAGAGATTCACACCAATATGTTGTTCCAAAGCAGGAATGCAGTATATTGTCATATTTCACTTTGGAAACATTCGTCCAAAATTCTTCTTCTGGTGACTGTGCCTTCGAGAATTTAGAACTGTATCAGAGTCATTTTGAAAAGTTAATATTCATGGACATTACCTTGCATATCCATTGAACAGTTGAGGAATTTTTGTTCAAAAGGCACTATTTTTTTTATGCTAGTTGCTTTACGTCGCACAGACACAGATAGGTCTTATGGCGACGATGGGACAGGGAAGGGCTATGAGTGGGAAGGAAGCGGCCATGGCCTTAATTAAGGTACAGCCCCAGCATTTGCCTGGCGTGAAAATGGGAAACCACGTAAAACCATCTTCAGGGCTGCCAACAGTGGGGTTCGAACCTACTATCTCCCGAATACTAGATACTGGCCGCACTTAAGCAACTGCAGCTATCGAGCTCGGTAAAGGCACTATTTCCACCCTAAGAAAGTTGTGGAAAAATGCAAGGAAATGTATAATAAAAGGCACATTGAATGTATCCATGATCGGGTATGATGTTCATATTCATCAGTACATTTATATTTCTTTTCAAAACCAACAATTCAGTTTTTTTCTTTCTTAATCTGTTTACCCTATAGGGTTGGTTTTTCCTCGGACTCAGCGAGGGATTCCACCTCTACCGCCTCAAGGGTAGTCCCTGGAACGTGGGACATTGGGTCGGGGGATACAACGGGGGAGAATGACCAGTACCTCGCCCAGGCGACCTCACCTGCTATGCTGAAAAGAGGCCTTGTGGGGGGATGGGAAGACTGGAAGGGATAGACAAGGAAGAGGGAAGGAAGCGGCCGTGGCCTTAAGTTAGGTACCATCCTGGCATTTGCCTGGAGGAGAAGTGGGAAACTACAGAAAACCACTTCCAGGATGGCTGAAGTGGGAATCAAACCCACCTCTACTCATTTGACCTCCCGAGGCTGAGTGGACCCCGTTCCAGCCCTCGTACCACTTTTCAAATTTCGTGGCAGAGCCGGGAATCGAACTTGGGCCTCCAGGGGGTGGCAGCTAATCACACTAACCACTACACCACTGAGGCGGACAATTCAATTTTTTATAAATAATTTGTGAGCTATTCTGTGTCCTGTGGCAAACATCTATTGGTGTCAGAATAAATTAATGAAGCATCTTTCTGGTCTGGATTGTGCATGGCATTCGATAGTATTCAACTACTGCAGTGCATGTGGATAAAATACAAAAAAAAAAAGTTTCAAGTAGAAATAGCACCTTTTGAACACATACTCCTCAATTGCGTGGTGGTTTTTTTTTTTTTTAACTGTACCTTATACAGCTAGAGTAGCCTTCTTGCTCACAAGGACATGGCAGGAATCAATTAGAACAAGTGTCCCCATACATCAGATCACCTGAATTTTTTACTGAATCAGGGTACCAAGGGAAAAGATATTCACCATACTGGGGGACTATGGAATAGTAGATTATTAAAAGCAATCAAAGGCATTTATGTTGACAATTGCGCTTCAGTGAGAATTGATGGTAGAATGAGTTCTTGGTTCAGGGTACTTACAGGAGTTAGACAAGGCTGTAATCTTTCACCTTTGCTGTTCGTAGTTTACATGGATCATCTGCTGAAAGGTATAAAATGGCAGGGAGGGATTCAGTTAGGTGGAAATGTAGTAAGCAGTCTGGCCTATGCTGACGATTTGATCTTAATGGCAGATTGTGCCGAAAGCCTGCAGTATAATATCTTGGAACTTGAAAATAGGTGCAATGAGTATGGTATGAAAATTAGCCTCTCGAAGACTAAATTGATGTCAGTGGGTAAGAAATTCAACAGAACTGAATGTCAGATTGGTGATACAAAGCTAGAACAGGTCGATAATTTCAAGTATTTAGGTTGTATGTTCTCCCAGGATGGTAATATAGTGAGTGAGATTGAATCAAGGTGTCATAAAGCTAATGCAGTGAGCTCGCAGTTGCGATCAGCAGTATTCTGTAAGAAGGAAGTCAGCTCCCAGACGAAACTATCTTTACATCGGTCTGTTTTCAGACCAACTTTGCTTTACGGGAGCGAAAGCTGGGTGGACTCAGGATATCTTATTCATAAGTTAGAAGTAACAGGCATGAAAGTAGCAAGAATGATTGCTGGTACAAACAGGTGGGAACAATGGCAGGAGGGTACTCGAAATGAGGAGATAAAGGCTAATTTAGGAATGAACTCGATGGATGAAGCTGTACACATAAACCGGCTTCGTTGGTGGGGTCATGTGAGGCGAATGGAGGAGGTTAGGTTACCTAGGAGAATAATGGACTCTGCTATGGAGGGTAAGAGAAGTAGAGGTAGACCAAGACGATGATGGTTAGACTCGGTTTCTAACGATTTAAAGATAAGAGGTATAGAACTAAATGAGGTCACAACACTAGTTGCAAATCGAGGATTGTGGCGACGTTTAGTAAATTTCAGAGGCTTGCAGACTGAACGCTGAAAGGCATAACAGTCTATAATGATAATGTATGTATGTATGTATGTATGTATGTATGTATGTATGTATGTATGTATGTATGTATGTATGTATATGGATTGATTTGTTTCCATTTACAGGTAGAAAAATTTGAAAGCAGAATACGACAAAGCCCTCTAGTCGTAATGGATGGCAACATCCCCAGAGAAACGATGAATTACATCCTTGGACTCTGCAAGGATGCTACTGTACCAGGTAGGAAATGACCTTTCTCTTTAATTCTATAGACCAAGGACAATGATCTCACTCAAGGCTCTACAGACTGAAGTAACTGATTCTCCCATGTTGCGATCTGTGCGACATACGAGCAAAAGTGATAGTAGTTGATGTATCATCGGCGGCTATTGCATCAAAACATTGTCCTCATGTGGAAGCGTGATCATAATGTGTATGCCGATAAATGTTGCCAAAAACATGCTGCATGCATTCTGAATTGTTATTCAACGATAACCGTGCACAATGTTTAGAACTGATGACTAGTGATCACAAAACCTTGTAATATATGGTACCAGTACTTTGGTGTTTTCCATAAAATAGAGCAATTCAGCTAAACAAATTCTATACCCTCTATTTGTATAAATGTTTTAGTAAAAGGAAAATAATGAAGATCAGCTCTTTTCGCCACTACAAAGCTAATACTGTTACGTACTTCACGAAATGTGTTTATGCTTTGTATGAAGAACCAAGGCCAAACTGAGTACCACGCATAGTTCAAAACAAAAACAAGTCACAAACTCTAGTCGTGACAAAAATAACAAATCATTGGTTTACTGGGCAACTATTATTAGGAGTATTACAAACAACCTTGTCTTATCTCAAGGAATATTGTGCATGAAATCATTATTTATAAGTTCACTCAGCTGGGTTCTCGGACCATATCAGAAACAGTAGATTTGATTACTCGCACACTCAACACAAACAACATTCAGCTCCGCCAAACCGTAGGCCTGCTAGAGTGCGATTACTACCTGATGACAAACCTGCACAAAACTATAAGCTTGGAGGAGAACAAAGGTGGTAGAGGGGATAGATGCTGCTGTGCTAATGGGAGGGAAATAAAGTCCCGTCATACTAACGTAGTCACCTGCTGACAGCAGAAAGAGAAGCACAGACAAGGGTATTCAATTACTAGCAGCCAACATGATCACTTCCACAGCAACTAGCAAAGTGAATGTTCGTTTCCACCCGCTCACGCTATAGCACATGGACTCGTCCATATACAAAAGTAATTTAGTGCACAACTAAGGTTCTGCACCATCGAATAGAACTCGTGCAGTGTTCTCCCTAGGACCATTTTAAAGGGCGCACTGCCGTGCCGTTTTTCCAGCCGCCCGGCTAATATAACCTAGATACATGCTAGTTACATAATATTAATACATATTTAAGTCACTGGATGCTCCAAATTAAAATGTAAATACTGTAAAACTGTTTATTTAATTGATAAATCTTCATTATTGTCAGCACAATTGCATCAGTTACATTGGAGTTTAAATGTTTAGTTTGACTATCATGTAGTGTCATGCGCGAACGGTGTCTGGAGTAATGCGGAATCGCATGCGAGCACTTGATTCCAATGACGTCACAAACCCATAATGCACTCCACACCAACCGAGCGGTAAGCCCTGGTGTTACATGATTATGAATGGGAAGAAATTTTTTTTTTTTTTGCAAGGTGCTTTACGTTGCACTGACACAGATGGGAGGGGCTAGGAGTGGGAAGAAAGCGGCCGTGGCCTTAATTAAGGTATAGGCCCAGCATTTGCCTGGTGTGAAAATGGGAAACCACGGAAAACCATCTTCAGGGCTGCCGACAGTGGGGTTTGAACCCACTATCTCCCGAATACTGGACACTGGCCGCACTTAAGCGACTGCAGCTATCGAGCTCAGACGGGAAGTAGAACACTATGAGTTCATAATACTCCGTTATGTCTTGTCCGTGATAACAACACTAAAGTCAATTTTTCAGTTAATGTTTGGTGTCTGATATTACTGAATGTCCTTTCTGGATCACTGGTAGAGTATCGACCTCCGGATCCAAAGACAGTGGGTTCAAACCCGGCTGAGGTAGTTGGATGTTTGAAGGGTGGAAAAAAAGTCCATTCAACACTCCGTGTCATATGATGTAAGCATGCAAAAGATCTCTGGTGACACATTTGGTGTTTACCCGATAAGATTCATTAAAACTCAGCCTTAGACGCCCAAGAGAGATTTGGTTTACTCTGTCATCTAGTAGGCCTAAGAGTACAATGGAACGTCGAAATTGATGAGCAAGCAGCCAGATGCCGCCAAATTAAAATGCTTGCACACAATACTGAGGCCATATGATTACAGTATTATTATTATTATTAATGCCCTTAGGGGAATAAGTTGAAATTTTATCATATTAAAATTTTTACGTAGTATTCCCCACCCGGCTTCTCACTCCTGCCATCCAGCTGACGAAAATTTCTGGGCAGAACGCTGAACATGATGCAGAGATGTCTTAACACCTCTTACAAGTGATGATCATTGCACTAAAGCTCAAGGAATCTTGAAATACTGTCTCTTACTGCCCATCCCTAGTGTTCAAGTGTATTTTGCCTCTTAAACAATGTGGTTGGAGTAGGCGCTTTCAGCACTAGCATAGACATAGGAGCATAGCAAAGAGGTAAATCTCGCTTTACCTAGCTTCAGTGCTCATTTCCTTAATATTTCTCACTTAACCCCTCAGCGACAGAGAACATTTGAGTGCCGCTTTAGCCATCGGACAGAGGTGATTCAGATGTGAGCACTCAGAGAATGCACCGATCTCTTTGAAAATTTACTGTTACCAGTAGCGGCGTCTAAGGGGGGCGAGGGGGGCAGTTGCCCCCTCACTTTGTAGAGAAAACATTACATTTTATTCTATTTTAGCCGGCTGAAACAAGGAACTATAGGAATTATTAAAAAGCAATTTCATCAAATTTTTAATTATTAAGAAAATTATTGTCGAAAATACGCACAAAATGTCGTTTGTCACAGCTAACCGATTTGTATAGCGCCACGGCAAGTAGTGGAGACTTCGCAAATGCTATGAGGAAGGGGTATATTTTTTGCTAAGGTCGTGTACACTGAGGTATGATTCACCTGCTTGCCGCGTGCATTCATCAGTCTGGCAGTCTCTTTAATATCGTCTGTTAGTTTCTTAGAGTATAGTCAAATACTAAACGATTTTTTAATTTTATAATCACGCCGTACTTCTATTTAATTGTAATACGTGTGTAATATTGTTTCTTTGGTGAAAGTTTTATTGTATAGCAGGGCCTCTCAGGGTGCATGCACAGTGCAAAAGATGACGTTCACTTGGTTGACCAGAGTGCAGACCCCCGCTCCTCGATTTGGAGCAACAATGCTGTCTCTCTCACTCGCTCTACCTGTCTCCCTCTTCCTCACTTGCTCCGTAGTGCTCCAAATCTGAGCCGAGTAGCCCAGAGACGAAGCGTTGGTCCGAGCCGAGCCAAGTGCGACCGATGCACTGTGCACAGGAACTCTGCGCCTCAGTTTGCACGCGTGAGATTTTGGGCATTTGAGAAGCCATTTGTTTAGTATTGAATCAAAATCTCAAAAAAACTATTATTGCTGCACTTAAGTTAGTAAACTATCAAACTTTACCCCTCTGTCAAAATTTGCTCAGAGAGCATAAACAACTTACCATTTTGTAGCTTTTTTGTTCAGTTTTGATGTGTATAACCCCCCGCTATATCCCTCAACCCGGCTACTTTCTGTTGTCTGTATATTTTATGCCCCCCCCACTTCTAATTCCCAATCGCCAATACTGACTGTTACAACTGTTTGGCTCTCAGACTATTTTCAAACATTTACAGTAGGGACTCAAAAGAATGTAGTGACGTTCTTGTATTTGCCTCGGTTGATTCACAGTAGAATGAAAACTAGGGTAATCGTTGCCTCAGAAACTTTGAGCAGAAGAACCGGGAACAATATTTCAAATATTCATTTAGCACAAATCCCAGCTTAATGGGATGATTAGTTGATGAGAAAGAGAGCAGGTGTTTTGTCGTCCATTACGTGGTCGTGCGCACTATGCCCTCCCATTCCTTATGTTAAACATTCACTCTCGCTTTCCTCAGTTCAGTCTGGTGCAGTGCTGTTATTGCCTGATTTATTAAAATTTAATTACTTCTCTTTCATTCAAACTGCACCATGCTATCCTTCTGCGCCATGCAATATCGTATTTCAAAGTGAGAGGGAGTCAAGTAATTACGAGTCTTAAGAGGTTTCAAGGTGTTAAAAGAATTATAGGAATTCTCACCAGATGATGTCAACATTCATATCAGTGAAGAGATGGTGATTTATACTAACAACCTTCATAAGGAAACATCCTGAAATGAAATATACATCCACTAGAATGCAGCAGAAATTTAAGTCTGCATGCTCGCAAGCGGTCACACTATTTCAAACACTTTAGAAAGGAAAAAAGCAGCATTGATTTAGGCGGATTCATACATACAAGGAAGGCAGAGATCTTCGCCTTCAAAGATATACCATTTCTATCTCGCCAACTTTAAAATTTACAAGCTAGAGAAAAATAAGGTTAGGCCTACAGGGGTCTATACCATGCATGGAGGTCGGCAGCATGTGAAGAACAGGTCTATATGACGTATGGTGGTCGGCGTCTAGGGGTTAATTGACCTTTAAAAATTCAATAAAATACCAGAAAGATGTATTACTGTCAAGAACAAGGACTTAATGTGAAGGATTAGGGAAGAGGAACTAGACTCGTGCTTTTCTAAAATTTGAAAGATGTCCATTTTCTCCATTCTGTCCAAAAGCCTTTCTTGTCTTTCCTATCATCTGTTAGGTCATCAGTCCAGAGGCTGGTTGGATCCTCAAATAGCACCACTAAAGGCTATGCGATTACAGGAAAACTACAAAAAACCAATGGTAGCAATGAAAATAAACTACACAAGATGAGGAGTGAGGTAGTTTGCCATTGCTTTCCTATCATACTTCTTAAACATTTCATCATGCTGGCCTGCATTTTACTCTCCTATCTTACCGTAAGAATCCAGGTCCCTGCCTCATTTATCAGTATAGGGAAATAATCCATCTTGTATCATCTTTTCTGTAATTAAAAAAATATAAATCACCTTGGGCAAAAGCCCTGATGGGTCTACCAAGCAACTGCTTCTCAGCCTAAAGCCCTTCAGATTATGAAGTAACACAGCATCAGCACGATGAATCCTATCGGCTGTATTCTTGGCTTTCTCACCGTCAGAAACCTCCAGAGTTGTTTTCATGAAGGCTGATGGGACCTCAAACCAGCACTTAGATCTAGGCAAAAACCTGACTACAAATCAAGTCCGTGCCCTCCAGGTAAAAGGTAGGCTCACTGCCCGAGACCATGGGATTAACTCTGTAATAAATTTTAAAAAATTAAAAATTGGAAGAAAAAAAACGTATTTTAATTACCAGACACTGTTTGGCTATGGCTGTTACAGGAGCCTTTAAGTCAGATCTCCCACAGGGTGGCTGGCTGGCGTGCACTATGTGAGGTATTGCATGTAGGTACAGTGGAGGAATGTGTTCTGCACAAGTCACAGAGAAGTGTAGACAGTCTCCAACCACTGGAATTAACGATCAATATGTAAAATCCCACAACTTGACCATGAATCAAACCTGGGGACCTCTGACCAAACTACCATATTATTATTATTATTATTATTATTATTATTATTATTATTTAAAACACTAGGCTGATTTCTGACAAAAGCTCTTGGCCTGTAGATTTACAGTTTGTCTTTAAAAGCATAAAACATTTCTTACCGCATATTTTTAAATTATTAAAGAAAAATGTAGCATTCTGATTGGCCAAAGCACTCGCCAGTACTTCAAAGCCACCTGCTGGTTCTGCTGTGCATGATGTAATTCTAAAGGGCCCACATGCATGCACCGTCTGGTACAACATTTTCTTGCTGTGGTCTACGTAACTGAGCAGTCAGTCATGGATTTGTGATTTGTCGAGCATATCACATACAATTTTTGTGTTCGCTTAGCTGATTGGTAAATGTGTTGGAAGATAGTCCGCCTAGTCAATACTATTCATTTATTTACCTTTCACCTTAACATCTAGTACATGTTTCGAGAATATAATGCATTCCCTTCCTCAGCTAGTAGATTAAAATTCATTATACAATAAGACCTGACTAAAATATGGGGGCCCCCATTAAAATTCAAAACAATGAGTATGACAATGTGACACTTAAAAAAATTTGGATAGTACAAACATAGAATTAAAATCCCATTTTGTCAAGTACAAATTAAATGGGGGCCCCCGTATTTTAGTCAGGTCTTATTGTATAATGAATTTTAATCTACTAGCTGAGGAAGAGAATGCATTATATTCTCGAAACATGTACTAGATGTTAAGGTGAAAGGTAAATAAATGAATAGTATTGACTAGGCGGACTATCTTCCAACATATTTACTGTTACTAAGTCAATACGGATCCAATCCCAACCATCATGGTCAAGATTATTAATAATAGCTGATTGGTAACAGTCTCAATGACAGCTGGAATCGTGTACATCATATCTATAGCGCGACATGTAAATACATTCTGTTATCACTAACTTTTACTATTTGAAAAGATCAACTACTTCCCAGATAATTTTGGCTGCTAAATGGACAAAGTTTTACGTGAAGCAAAATAACCTAAAACTAAAATTTAAAATTAAACTTCAACAATAACTCTAAAGCTACAAAATAATTTGCAAAAACCAAGCGAGTGGCTGCAGGGTTTGGGTCACGTTGCTGTGAGCTTGCTTTCGGGAGAGAGTGGGTTCAAGCCCCCCTCTCGGCACATCTGAAGGTGATTTTCCGTGGTCCTGTTTTCACACCGGTCAAATGCTGGGGGCTGTACCTTAAGGTCACAGTCGCTTCATTCCCACTACCGATGATGATGATGATGCTTGGTGTTTAAAGGGGCCTAACATCTAGGTCATCGGCTCCTAATGGTACGAAATGAGACAAAATGTTATGACAATTTAAAAATCCATAATCCTCCACTGACCAGAATAAAAAACGTGAGGACGAAGAAAGAATGGATGGATATGAAGTTAAAACAATCAGTGGATCTGACCCGCAATGCCCTGCATTCCCAGAAACTAGTGTTAAACAATAGTATTACTGACCAAGGGACTGCTTCTAAAGCATAACACTGAATCAATGATGCTTGTAGTCTGAAAGGGTCCAAAATCCAGGTCATCGGCCCCTCACAATGGTACTTATCACTAGGAAAATGGAACCAAGCTATTTGTCATGTTGCAATACTAATCAAAAGTAGCGTAGACTCGCGGTATTCCACATCCCCACTACTAGTCGTTTCATATCCCATCGTCACCATAGACCTATCTGTGTCGGTGTGACATTAAACATTTATAAAATAAATACAGTTTGTAAAATATCATTCATCAACACAATAAAGACATCTGCGAAAATTCACTTCACACATAATAAACAAGTAAAACAAATCCTAAAAGTAAGCGTTCAAGAAAGTGCCCAGGCAGCGCATAGAGCAATTTTATATCAAGACATGATACCTGACCTTTTATAACGAATGCTACAGAGCACCACGGTTTCTCTAGTTGTTGTTGTTGTTGTATTAAGCAAAAAAACCTACATCTTAGAAGCAGATTATCACAAAATTATTGAGACACATTACATTGTTGTTCTATGTTGCTTAATTTCTTTATTTGAAAAAGAGAATAATGTACATCATTTCACAATAAAAAAACAATAAAAGTAACAGGAAAAAATACTTGAAGAAATAATATCAAGAAACTACGGACGGAAAAAGACAGAATTCTAACAGATTCTTCATAGAACAATACATTTTTATTTCAAAATGTGACTGCAAGTAGAGCAGAATTCTTGCAACAGTAATTTCAAAAGACAGTGAGATAATATGCTCTCAAAAAGCCAATAATAAATGGATCACAAAGTATAATCAAAAGGAGAAGAAAAAGAAGCATTTTACTATTGAAATAGTAACAATGTGTATAATATCAATCTTAGGAGTAACAATCTTTACAAATGTAAAAAAAAAGATAATTTATACACAGTTGGGAAATGTTTTAATAAATTCTACATGTATAATCAATATAAAGTAACCATGTACATCTTATGTACTGGCACTGGTAGCATTAAATTTACTTCTGACTTTTTCCAGCACCATTAAATCTATCTCAGAAGACAACAAGAAAAATTGTGGTATTATTGTTTATGCAAATATTCTTATCATCTAATACAGTGCATCTCAAATTAGCTTTCATTGCAATATTTAACAAGAATACCTTTTGTTTATAGAGAATTAACCTTCCTGCTGTCATGGTATCTTGTAACTCTCTATTACCAAGGGAAATAATGCAATCACCCCACTAAAATTACAGGACATGATTAATGTTATTGGCTTTACGTTCCACTAACTACTTTACGGTTTTTGGAGGGACATGATTAGCACAGTGGGTTACCTACTACCTTCACACCCAGTTGGCCAGTTGATCCTGGGTTGAAATTTTAAGCTCAAAAATCACGTGGTGTCAGGAAGGGCATCTAGACTTAACACCTAGCTAAAACCAAAATGAACCTAGGTGGCTCCCCAGGCAACTAAACTCAACCATGAAGTTGATCATTGTGCCTCGCCTTACACAGGGTCTGTCGTATAAACTAAGACCGTCCAAACGGCGTTTTTACTCTCCGATACGTAAGCTGCAGTATTTGAGGCGCGCACATAGTTCTTGACCTTGCAAGGAGCGTGCATGTGTTCGACCTAGCATCAATAGCCAGTCTGAATTTCAGCTGTTAACACGGTGAGACAGTTATCATTGCAACACCCTATTTTCGTACATAAAAGTTATTTTAAGTACGAGTCAGCTCAACGGGGACGCGATGCATTTGTTCAGCAATTTCCTAGTGAAGTACCACCTTCGTGAGCACAGATTCACAAAATTGTAAATAAACTACTGGCTGAGTGCTCAATAAAAAACATGCACGCACATGAACAATTTTAACAGAGGAAAAGCTAGACGACATTGGTGCGAATCTTGAAAGATTATCAAATAAATCACTCACAAAATTAGCACAACTGAGGACCCGTGCTGCTCTGCAGCATTCATTATAAATAGGTCAAATAATGTATCTTATATGAAACTGCTCCTTGCGTTGCCCTGGTAATTTTTTGAAAAGTTTCTTTTAGGATTTATTTTACCTGTTAATGTGTCAAGTGAATTTTTGTGGACTTTTTTTTTGTATGACATTTCCCACTTCTTTTATTAAGTAAGATTTTATTTAAGAATGTATACACACTTAAAGCAGGGCGGCCACGCACGACATAAGGCAGAGTACAAACTCCGTGGATTCGGTCTTAAGTTTATATGAGAGACCCTGTACAGTCTCTACATCAAGCCCCAGAGGCCATCTTGAAACATCTGGAATCATCTAGGAGTTACCGGTGCTGTCATGTAACTTGAGGGCTCCTCCTGTTAATCTGCATATTGGTAATTTTTGTATAACAGGCATCAACGAACTACAGAGCTTTCCTCTAAATTCATATTGTTTAGCTGCTTCTTAACTTCTATAGCCTCTAGGATTTTTCTTTCAAGATTCCAGGGCATAACTATATTGTATTATTGCACGAAAATTCTATGTATAAGCAATAAATTTCATTGTTAGGCCTGTATTGATGGATATGACTTACTATGTATTGATTAGGTGGAGAATAAACTTATGTTTTGTAAAATGTAAGAAAATTATATGCAAAGCAATCTACTTTGGGATGCACTGTTCAAATATATAATTACACATTCATAAAATGTTGTATTATATACATAACTTCTACTCTTGTTAAATTACAGTAAAGACAGCTGAAATGTAGGAATCCACTTCCAAGAAAGTACAAGAACTAGTAATAAACTGGTGGTTTGTTCCTCCAAAGGTCTCAAAACTAGTTACATAACCAGGAAATTGCTACCTTTCATCTGCCATTTTCTTCAACTATTATTATTATAATATAATCACTTCATTTTTACTCCAGCTAATACTGCTACATATACTAATGTTTGTAGGATTAAACCTTGACAGCTCAAGAAAGATGTGGTTTGACTTGTAACTAAACTCCAGCATCTTAGTCTTTGTACTGTCAGGTTTCTTCTATTTGCTAAATAACCTGGTTGTCCTAAGAATGAAAAAAACTTTCTCCACTGGTCCATGATTTTTAATTCCCACTTTCTGACCTGAGATCTAAGCTCAATTCAGAGAAAATACATCATATATCAAACAGTCTCATTTGTATTCAGTTTATAAACTGAATACTGGAATGTTAAAAACGTTACACTGGGGAACAATTTTAAACTTATTTTCTGTTAACTTTAATTTTTATGCTTATTTTTACTAAAACGGACATTTTGATTCTGAATCTGCAATCAGTTTTCTTGTATCACGTCAGGCATTTTCTCTACTGCTTATCTCCTTGCAATAGGCATGCTGATTTTTTCTATCATATCAAGTTGTTTTTCTCTGTCACATCTCCAAGCGATGTTTACGATCTGCCCTCAAACCAGGTGATCCCAACATTCTACATGGATCACTTGTTGATAGAAAAAATATTATATTCCCACCTTTGCACTTGAAACTGGAGCTCATGAAGTAGTATGTGAAACCTTTGAAAACTGAAAGAGACTGTTTCAAGTATCTCCTTACAGCATTCCCTGGCCTGTCATATGAAAAAAAAAAAAAAAAGGCCAGTGTGTTTGATCGTCCACAGATTTGACAACTGATCAGAGAGCCATATTTCATTGGGACAATGACAAAACTGGAAAGAAATGCTTGGTTATCATTCAAGGTTATTGTCACCAACTTTCTTGGAAATAGAAGAGCAGAGAATTACACTGAAATCATCCAGAAACTCTTGGACTCGTACAGAATGCTTGGATGCAACATGAGCATCAAGGTGCATTTTCTGCATAGCCATTTAAATACGTTCCCTGAAAATCTTGGTGCCACCAGTGATGAACAAGGTGAATGATTCCACAAAGATTTAAAGGTCATGCATGGAAGCATGCTATCAGGGTAGATGGGATCAACATATGCAGGCTGATTACTGCTGCAGTATTTGGAGAGATTGTCCACAGATTTCACACTCCAGGAAAAGCTATAAGCACAAATTTTTGCCAGAAGTGGAATGAATTGATTAAGATTATATATATAGAAGTAATATATCTTTGTGTGAACAAAACTGCTCTTTGAATTGAACATTATTCTTTTACTTTCCATTCTAGAGTAGAGGATAGGAAAAGACAGGTGGAACAGGGTCATGGGAAGGAGAAAAGGGAGGAGGAAGTAGCTTCTGCAGCTATCAGGAAAGATAGGGCTGACCAGGAGGAGAGGGGATCAAATGAGGTGGGTAGGGTTGAGGCTCTGGTCATGGGGGATTCCATCGTTAGACACGTGGGGAAAGTGTGTGGAGGAAAGGGAACCAGGGTAGAATGTTATCCAGGAATTAGGTTGAGGCAGATGTTGAGGAAAGTAGAAGAGAGGGAGGAGGGGAAGGAGAAGGTGGTAGTGTTTCACGTTGGTACCAACAACGTAAGGCAAGCTGATATAAGTACCAACATAGTTGGAGATGTGTGGGATCTGGTAAATGCAGCACGGGGGAAGTTTAAGAAAGCGGAGATTGTTATTAGTGGAATACTGTGTAGGAGGGATACTGACTGGAGGGTGATTGGGGATTTAAATGAGACTATGGAGTGGGTATGTGGGAAACTAGGAGTGAAATTTCTAGATCCTAATGGGTGGGTAGGAGATAGGGATCTGCGCTCGGATGGCCTTCATTTAAACCGCAGTGGTACGTATAAGTTAGGAAATTTGTTTGGAAGGGTAATAGGGAGGTACATTCAGGGAAACGGGATGGCCTAGGGAGCGGTGATAAGGGAACAGGGAGCTGGAAATCAAGTAGGGATGACATAAAATTGTTAGTGTTGAACTGTAGAAGTATTGTAAAGAAAGGAATAGAATTAAGTAATTTAATAGATATATATTTACCAGATATTGTAATAGGAGTTGAATCATGGCTGAGAAATGATATAATGGATGCAGAAATTTTCTCACGGCACTGGAGTGTGTATCGTAGAGATAGGATAGGAAAGGTGGGAGGGGGAGTTTTCATTCTGGTTAAAGAAGAATTTGTAAGCTACGAAAAAGTTAAAGATGAGACACATGAAATTCTAGGTGTAAGGCTCATTTCTAAAGATAATAGGCAACTTGATATATTTGGAGTGTACAGATCGGGAAAGGGTAGCACTGATGCGGATTCGGAATTATTTGATAGGATAGTTAGCTATGTGGGAAACGACATGGAAAGAAATGTGATTGTAGCGGGAGATCTGAATTTGCCAGATGTCAATTGGGAAGGAAATGCGAACGACAGGAAGCATGACCAACAAATGGCAAATAAGTTAATATGGGAAGGACAGCTGATTCAGAAAGTGATGAAACCAACCAGAGGGAAAAATATTTTGGATGTGGTGCTGATAAAACCAGATGAGCTCCATAGGGAAACTGAAGTAATAGATGGTATTAGTGATCATGAAGCTGTTTTTGTGGTAGTTAAAAATAAATGTGATAGAAAGGAAGGTCTTAAAAGTAGGACTGTTAGTCAGTACCATATGGGTGATAAAGCAGGTATGAGGCAGTTTCTAAAAAGTAACTATGATCGGTGGAAAACGGTAAATAAAAATGTAAGCAGACTCTGGGATGGGTTTAAAGAAATTGTTGAGGAATGCGAAAACAGGTTTGTACCTTTAAGGGTGGTAAGGAATGGTAAAGACCCACCTTATTATAATAGAGAAATAAAGAGACTAAGAAGGAGGTGCAGACTGGAAAGAAATAGAGTTAGAAATGGCTGTGGAAGTAAGGAGAAATTGAAGGAACTTACTAGAAAATTGAATCTAGCAAAGAAGGCAGCTAAGGATAACATGATGGCAAGCATAATTGGCAGTCATACAAATTTTAGTGAAAAATGGAAGGGTATGTATAGGTATTTTAAGGCAGAAACAGGTTCCAAGAAGGACATTCCAGGAATAATTAATGAACAAGGGGAGTGTGTATGTGAGGATCTTCAAAAGGCAGAAGTATTCAGTCAGCAGTATGTAAAGATTGTTGGTTACAAGGATAATGTCAAGATAGAGGAAGAAACTAAGGCCAAAGAAGTAATAAAATTTACGTATGATAACAATGACATTTACAATAAGATACAAAAGTTGAAAACTAGAAAAGCGGCTGGAATTGATCAGATTTCTGGGGATATACTAAAGACAATGGGTTGGGATATAGTACCATATCTGAAGTACTTATTTGATTATTGTTTGGCCGAAGGAGCTATACCAGATGAATGGAGAGTTGCTATAGTAGCCCCTGTGTATAAAGGAAAGGGTGATAGACATAAAGCTGAAAATTACAGGCCAGTAAGTTTGACATGCATTGTATGTAAGCTTTGGGAAGGCATTCTTTCTGATTATATTAGACATGTTTGTGAAATTAATAACTGGTTCGATAGAAGGCAATTCGGTTTTAGGAAAGGTTATTCCACTGAAGCTCAACTTGTAGGATTCCAGCAAGATATAGCAGATATCTTGGATTCTGGAGGTCAAATGGACTGTATCGCGATTGACCTGTCTAAAGCATTTGATAGGGTGGATCATGGGAGACTACTGGCAAAAATGAGTGCAATTGGACTAGACAAAAGAGTAACTGAATGGGTTGCTATATTTCTAGAAAATAGATCTCAGAGAGTTAGAGTAGGTGAAGCTTTGTCTGACCCTGTAATAGTTGAGAGGGGAGTTCCTCAGGGCAGTGTTATCGGACCTTTATGTTTTCTTATATATATAAATGATATGAGTAAAGGAGTGGAATCGGAGGTGAGGCTTTTTGCGGATGATGTTATTCTCTATAGAGTGATAAATAAGTTACAAGATTGTGAGCAACTGCAACGTGACCTCGAAAATATTGTGAGATGGACAGCAGGCAATGGTATGTTGATAAACGGGGCTAAAAGTCAGGTTGTGAGTTTCACAAATAGGAAAAGTCCTCTCAGTTTTAATTACTGCGTTGATGGGGTGAAAGTTCCTTTTGGGGATCATTGTAAGTATCTAGGTGTTAATATAAGGAAAGATCTTCACTGGGGTAATCACATAAATGGGATTGTAAATAAAGGGTACCGATCTCTGCACATGGTTATGAGGGTGTTTAGGGGTTGTAGTAAGGATGTAAAGGAGAGTGCATATAAGTCTCTGGTAAGACCCCAACTAGAGTATGGTTCCAGTGTATGGGACCCTCACCAGGATTACCTGATTCAAGAACTGGAAAAAATCCAAAGAAAAGCAGCTCGATTTGTTCTGGGTGATTTCCGACAAAAGAGTAGCGTTACAAAAATGTTGCAATGTTTGGGTTGGGAAGACTTGAGTGAAAGAAGAAGAGCTGCTCGACTAAGTGGTATGTTCCGAGCTGTCAGCGGAGAGATGGCGTGGAATGACATTAGTAGACGAATAGGTTTGAATGGCATCTATAAAAGTAGGAAAGATCACAATATGAAGATAAAGTTGGAATTCAAGAGGACAAACTGGGGCAAATATTCATTTATAGGAAGGGGGGTTCGGGATTGGAATAACTTACCAAGGGAGATGTTCAATAAATTTCCAATTTCTTTGAAGTCATTTAGGAAAAGGCTAGGAAAGCAACAGATAGGGAATCTGCCACCTGGGCGACTGCCCTAAATGCAGATCAGTATTGATTGATTGATTGATTATGTATACAACTTGAATTATTTTGGAGGGTATTTGGTATTGTAAAAACCTGACATGACAGAAAAAAAAAAACTGAGGTCATATTTGGATTCCCCAAACGAAAGATTAGTAAAAAATAAGTCTCAGATCGAAGTCAACAAAAACTCTGTTCCACAGTGTTATTTTAGCATCAATGAATATTGAAATTTTCACAACTGCATTGTGTTTAAAATAAACTTTCAATGTATTATGTAGAGTTCAGTACATATTGAAGAGATGTTGAAAGTTTATTTCAATTATTAGTGTTGCTTTCCTTTTCCCATACATGTTACAAAGTTCATTTCAGTACTAAGATGAAGTATAAGAGCAGTTATAAAATTAGCAATAATTTGGATATGTTGTCAGACAACTGAAATTTATGGAACTATATATCAATGTCCTATGCCCAATTCAGGAAGAACTCCAAGCTTCATGTAAACATCTTAGTCTTCCTAAACCTGAAGTTTTATCGAAAACATAAGTTAAGAACCTTCATAAAGATTTAAGAACTTGCGAATATGAAACTTGGAAGACATTACATGGACGAGGTAGGGGTGTTGAATATTTTCAGATGTATCTGAGTCTAACAAGTGGATTTCTAACAAAGTTGGATTATTCACATCTGAATGGATCACCTGCCTTGAAATGAATGCAAACGTGGCGGCTGTCCGTACCATTCCAGGCAGATCCTAAGGCAGTACCCGATGCAGACAATGCACCGAGAACGAATCGCTTGGACATGTCTTCAGATTCTGTGACAGAGGAACATTATTACATAATTCATTCCATCACATGGTTAGGTCTAAGATTGCTAATGCTTTGTGAGAGAAAGGGTCGCAAGTGCACAAAGAAATCCACTGTATTTCCTCAGATGGATCTACTAGAAGAGTTGATATTATTGCATATTCTAACACCCCTAGGCATGGCATAATAATTGACCCTTCTGTCCGATTTGAGGTTGGTCTTCAACAAGCTGAGGAGTTGGAAAAAGAAAAGAAAGCTATCTATGAACCTACCGTTAATTATTTCAAAGACAGGTATAAGCTCAAATGCATTGATGTAATAAGTCTACTGATAGGAGCACAAAGTGCTATAGTTCGGGGTTTTCTTTCAAAATTTTTTTAAAAAAAATCAGATTCCAACTTCCGTATGAAATGAGAGTCACCATAGTGCTAAAGAAGATTTGTCAAATTCTGAATCATCCTCTTAATCCACACCTCTAGGAGTTGTCTGAAATTTTACATCATATTATTATATTTTCATATTGTAATTATAACTGTAATGCTAATTAACATTGTCATGTGGGTATACTGAGGAGTCCTTTGGGCTAGCTCCATTGGGAGGCAGTTTTGTAAATAAATAAAAATTTCAGTATATTTTATTTTGTTTTGTTTTAAAATGCTATTTGTTTGGGGCATCGACCTACGTGGATCTTTTGCCCCTACTGACACCATATTGTATGAACATGCATGTAATTGGAATGGCGGTAGTGTGGAATGTTGTGTGTGAGGAAAGGAAGATTAAGGACGTCACAAACACTCAGTCCCCAGGCCAGGGATATTAATCATTACAATTAAAAATCCCTGTCCCGGCCGGGAATCGAACCCGGGGCCGCCGAGTGACAGGCGGACGCGTTGCCCCCTACACCACGGGGCTGGACAAAATTTCAGTACCTAATATTTTAAAGATGGCAGCCAGCCATTTACCTATTTAAATCTGCAACTGTGGAATCAGATTGAATTTGCCACGGTTCTTTTGCGTCACCAGCCGCGCATATTTGGAAGAACCCTGCATGGCATTTCCAGTCTCAATATCTTCAATACTTTTGCAGTCAAATAATTTCCACTGTTGCTATCACTACCCTAGAACTCTGATTCATTTTCCAAAATGTAATTATTGCCATAATCGCCATCTAAAGCAGAATCAAACTCTCGTCATAATCGCGATGCCGGTTCTACTACATAATGGATATTTAATACCGATGAAAATAAACTGTTGTTCAACAATCCCAGTATCACACAGAAATACAGACAGCATTGTTTACCAACAGTACATGCCTGGTTCCGTACAGTGTTTATTGTTAAAATTTATATTGAGAAGGGATTTAATATGCAAAGATAAGCAAGACACTATGTCATTGCAAGCTGAGCTCGTCATTTGATTAATGTGCCAAAACACCGCGCACGACCACAGCTAATCAAATTATGCAAATGGGTTAATATGTAGGTATTTTTACTGACCTTGCACATGTTTTAATCTGCTAAAAACCACAATAATGGGCAAATCACAAAATAAAGCCTTGCACGTGTACTTAAAATTCAATTTTGCACAAAAAAATGTTTGTAACTCCAGTGGTGGAAATTATGCTTTTACGTTAAAACGCGCATGGCAGAGCTCTAATACTAGTCAACACGAACATTACGCTGTCTTTCATTGGTTGAAGTATGCTCTAGTCTCTGCTCCGGCACTCGTCTCCTCTAGGTAACCATACTGCTACGATTGTACAAAACTTGTCAATGACAGGTGGTGGCTATTGTCTTAAAGGTAACCATCCTCACGCATTGATGTAATAGGTCTACTTCAATACTTTTGCAGTCAAATAATTTCCACTGTTGCTATCCCTACCCTAGAACTCTGATACCTTTTTTTTTTTTTTTTTTTTAATATATTTCAACTTCCATACAAGATGAGATAGTCACCATAGTACTAAAGAAGAGTTGTCAAATTCTGAATCACCATCTCAATCCACACCTTATGCTGTTGTTTGAAATTTATATCATATTATATTTTAATATTGTAATTATAATTTTAATGTTAATTATTACTGTCATGTGGATATACTGAGTTCTTTGGGGCTACATCCACTGGGAGGCCGTTTTGTAAATAAACCAAAAATACATCCATTAGAGAATGGTACCGAGTTACAGAAAGGAACTTTGTAACAGCAGTAAAATGCGGAAATAGTTCACATCCGAATTATAATCAACATTTATCATGGAGGAAAGGAAAACACAGCTAATTTTTATCATATAAATTTTTAGCAGTATCATATAACATTACACACTTGACAGATTGATTGTCTACCACAAAGTAAAAAAATAATTTCTGCTTTCCTATTCCACAGAGAAGAAAGAGATACTACAAGATATTAATATACTACTTTATAGAAATTTATTTACTTTCAGTTTAATATTGGAGAAAAGATTCCTGTAAAGAGAGAAAGATTTCCTCTAAATGGATTTTAACTCCACATTCAGCAAGTTTTTAGGTTATTTATTAGTAAGTTATTTTGTAATTATAACAGATTTCAAATTCCTAATTTTATCAATTCATGTAAGGCAATTTATTACTAATATCAATCCTTATAACAGTTATTTTGAGCATAAAAGATATTGTACTAACATCTCCAATGGATTACAGAACAGATAGTGTTACAATTAAGAAAAGATGTGCAACTTCAAGACTTCATTAACAGGTTGATATTGTTGACAAAATGTATTTAAAAATCTAATGTGCACTTTTTATGTCATGACAGTAGAACCAAATCTACAGTGGCCATCCAGAATCTGTTTACCTTAAATTGCTTCAAAGATTTACAAAACTAGCATCAAATCACTCCTATTGCTTCTTTTAAGAGAAACTATAAGAACTTCATTGATTATTAATTATCTTCACATGTCTGTTTCTACAATCTTTTGAGTCACATCCAAGGATAGCAAACCAAGGTTTAGGTTCCACACAGAGTAGAAACAATTTTTTCTTTTCAATGCGTGTGAGTATTTTTCAAAAATATTTAAAAATAAAAGCTTGGAAAGTTCTGATATTATACTTTTGAATAAATAAATGTGTACAAATTGAGATAAGAAGCTAGGCCAGTTGTAGAGAAAAATTATAGTACAGTCTGAATAAGTGACCAGCAATTTCCAAACACTGGAAGGATATGCTATTCTAAAGATCTATTAATGTGGATATTAAAATACTAAAAACCACTACCTTCACTTTTTTTTTAACTTCACTATATAATGTCGGTTCTTAATATCAGAACTTTAGAAAAACCACGGTGCATATCTATGCCAATGATCATATCTCTGAAAACTCTGCTCAATTACAATCTGCCACTAAAAATTTCTGTATCTAAATTCTTGGTCTTCTACTTTCGTTGTATTAAATATTGTTGGTTAATAATGTACTTTACGATGGCAAAATAAGTAGTTCACTTGTATTTCTTAAGTAATAATTACCAATTATTTAATGTGCATTTTGTAAAAGAATGTTTAAAAATAAATGCTTGGAAGTCTTGAATGATTAGTCCATAATGACAGGAATGATAAGCATACACAATTGACCAAACCAGTTGGCTACACAATTCTGGTCACGTAGCTGTGAGCTTGCATTCGAGGGATGGGGGTTCGAACCTTGAATGTGATTTTCTGTTGTTTCAATTTTAACACAAGGCAAATCCTAGGGTTGTACCTTACTTATTAGTTGTCTGATGAGTAATTACTGGTGGCAATGAGGGGAACTATTTGCTATAAACAGAGTGATGCAATCTGTTACCACGACACAAGAAAAACAGTCATGTAATTGCAGAACACTTGTGAATTGTCTTAGCAATGGTATTGCCATAATTCATATGCTGTGAACTGCTATAAGATATCAGCTGATTTTCTGTGTTACTTCTGTGTTATTCAAGGTTACGAATTTCATAATTGTTCTTATACAATTGTACTGAAAAGGTGGATCCTTAAATATACCTTATTTTATTGTAATTACTTCTGTGTTGGTTAAAAAGCTTTTTGAAATGCAAATTCCTCCAAACAGTAATGTGAACTGATTCATTTTTCAGAATAGAAAGATTATATATAATGGTTTTGTAAATAAAAAAGAACAAAGTATCCAAAACTCTGAAAAGCCTAATGATGCAGGTTGAAATGACAAAGCATTGTGTACATTGCTAGGTAGTGTAAAATAGATGATAATGGAGGTCTCTGGCAAGTAAATCAAAGGAGAATTTAATTGAAGGTCTTAGGTGCTTATGGTAATTATAGTGTGATATTCATAAGAAAGAACATGGCAGATCTGGTGGGAGGAAATCATTGACCACAAAGGAAGAAGACAAAACTGAATGATTTTTAAAAAAGTGTTGTAGCCTACATTTTTGGATTATTATGAAGTACAGAAGTTATTTCCTGCTGGTGCCACGACATGGTATAGAAACTCGAAAGGATTATGACAGATGTTGTTGAAAAGCAGTCATCAAAGTGATGAGGAAACTAACACTGTGGATGTTGCAGCCAGTAACGTTGACAATAGTTTGACAGATACAGTGGATGAAGATTTTGATGACAGATGTTGTACTTCAGAGGTGCGCATTAATGCATTACTGCAGCAGGTGTCTACATTAAAATATACATAATATTAGTATCAACAGCATAACTGCATGCAATCTGTGTTCTACATTCTCAGCCTGCTAACAATCGCAAACTGTGTTTGTGTTTTGCAAGACACTCCTGTGCCAGTGCTATAGATACGAACAAACATCAGCAGTAATGGCTAATCGACTAATAATAATAATAATAATAATAATAATAATAATAATAATAATAATGACCTCACCTGCTGTGCACAGGTATTGTAATCTGACCACATTTAAGCTACCTGCATGTCAATATCAGACAGGTAATACCAAGGACTACCGGACAAGTTGACCGTGTGGTTAGGGGCGTGCAGCTGAGCTTACAACCAGGAGATAGTGGGTTCGAACCCCACTGTCGGCAGCCCTGAAGATGGTTTTCCGTGGTTACCTATTTACGCACCAGACAAATGCTAGGACTGTACCTTAATTAAGGCCACGGCCGCTTCCTTCACACTCCTAAGCCTTTCCCATCCCATCCCATCCCATCCCATCCCACAATGAGACCTATCTGTGTCGGTGTAACATAAAACAAAATGTAAGAAAAATACCACGGACTGCTCTCAAAGTGATACTTTTATCATATCCTTTGAAATTCATGTGGCCAGTGAGAATGTTTATCTTCTCATCGTACAAGTTGTTACCATGGGACATGATATCTCCTGCTTCATATCTTTATGTCATTTTATTGCAAGATGATTTCTTTCAGTTCAAAAACTGACTTTAACCAGTAAATAAAAACCTCTCATCAGTTTATTATGCCAATCCATCTGATGTATTGTACAGCATTTTACTTCCTGAACAATATAATCATAACAGAATAAAATGTATACCACAAACTTATATTTTACTATGCTTCATTTGTTATTGGAGTCTCGGGCAAGTAAATCAAAGGGGAATTTAATTAAATGTCTTACGTGCTTATGGTAATTATAGTGTGATACTCATAAGAAAGAACATAACAGATTCGGTGGGAGTGAATGAAACAGCTGCACACTTGCTTCCTATTGACTGCTAGTCATTTACCTGCGGGTACCGCTGTTATCACACGGTTCAAAGTTAAATGTTACTATTTGTTCTAGATAAGTATGGCAAGAAATACGTTATTACTGTCTGTGTAGAAGGAAATTCTGTCAGTTCTGTATTGTGAGCAGCTGTTTTTATTCTTGTAAAGTAATACACAGATTGTTACGTTCATGAATATCTATTAGTTATAAATGTGTGACAATGGCTCTTCTAGAGGAAGGGCTAGAATTTGCCCTTCACACGAGAGATCCTCCTGTGTCCATTGTATCTTAGTAAAATATGAATTACCAAAACATTTCCATTCCCCACCCTGAAGGGGAAAGGCAGGCCATCTAGAGGAACACTCCTTCTCTAGATAGGGATAAAATGTTTTTCTTTCATGAATCAACTGCATTTTATAAAAGTTTAAGAACTCGTTATTACCGTATTTACGTGAATAATCCCCGCCACCGAATAATCGCCGCACCCTAACTTTAGCAAGGCTCATTTTGAAAAAAAAAAAATGCCAACATTGACGCACATAAAACCCGCACCCCAATTTAGCGCCTCAAATTTTTTTAAAAGCTATGTGGGGATTATTCGCGTAAATATGGTATTTGCCAGTATTCTGACTTTTCTGCTTTCCGAGAAGTGGAAATTGACAATGCTCAACTCTTATCTCTACAATGAAAAATATGACTTTTGTATTTCATGCTTAGATCATTATAGAGTTTTTACCAGCTTACACATGATTACTACACTAAGGACTACAGAATCCAAAGAAAATAAGGGGGGGGGGGGGGGGGGGATGCCTGAGATTCTTTTGAGCTGCGTGCATTGTGTCAACAGTAAGTGATCGTCATTCTGGATATTTGATCCTATATTCAGCCTTACTGCTTGCCTACTGAAGTGGTGAGAGCTTCTTATACCTACTGTAAATCATTATTTATTCATTTATCTATTCATTTATTTATCTAGCTGATTGTATAGTTCTGTATTATTGTATGTTTAGTCAACTTAAGTGATGATTTTTTTTTTTTTTTCTCGCTGAAACAATATACAGTTTAAAACATGTTTGAGTTGTGGACCAGCAAGCTGCGAGGGCATCAGCTCGCAAATCAGTTGATTCAATTCAGCAATACCATTCAGCTGTTTTGCTCTCGTGCCAAATCTATCATGTTCTTTCTTATGAATATCGCATCATAGGCACTAAATTAAAAATACAGGAATGTGGGTCGTTACAATAATAAGAATTTCAAGGCATTGCAATTGTGATCTGGACAAACAATGTGGACATATTCCATTGCTTTGATCCAGAATCTTAGTACAACCTGTTCCAACCTGGCAGATTTTTTTCCCTTTGGCATCATTTAAATACAAAAAATTACTAAGATGAGCTTGGTGTCTTTCTCAATATAATATTATTGTTAAATTCTCAAAAATAACAGATAAATGTGTTATGAACAAATGCTGTTTTCCTGACCTTTTGGGCCAACTGTACGTACATACTAAAATAAAACTTGCATCGCTCTTATTTATAATTCAATTGAATATTTTAAATATTCTTCAGTAATCACTCAAAATATTCTTCTTGACTACAGAGAAATTGCCAGTAACAGTGAAATAAACATTGCCAAATCACGTGTGATAAAAGTCAACACCACAATTTAAAAGATCCACTAACAAATTACAACATTTATGTACAATACCAATATTTTAAGTTTTAAGTAGGCTCATACGTAATTAACATCTATAACAAAAGGCAACCGTAAAACAAAGACTTTACCATAATCTCCTAAACTCGAGAATAGTTGCGGGTCAAATAAAATTGTATTAGTGAGAACTTACATGATTTGTTCGTAACTACTACAATATAAAAAAGACTATAAACCACTTTGTATATCAATATATAATGCAGATATTCTTCATCTCATATTATCACATTATTTCCTCAACTCAGAGAGAACTGATCTTAGCTAACAAAGAATTAGAATGCACAAAAGTACATTTAAATGGTAAATATCAATATTTAAAATAGAAATGTCATTACTAATGGTTCTGTTCTTCATGTAAGAATAACAGAGAAAATAACTGATCAGATCTTGGGAAGTCAGAATGTATCTTTCAGTAAAAACTAACTGAAAGATGTAAACTCACAACAATCAATGTATTATTTGTCACGTTTTCAATTCTTCTAACCTGTGCAAACTATAAAATAGGAGCTAATAAGCTACAGTATCCTTTGTTAACATGATATTTGAAATGGTAAAATAAGCCACTTCGTCGTTTCAGATGAAGTGCCGTCATTTCAGCATGTGTACTAAAGTTTAAAATGTCAACGTAATCTCAAAGAAATTTACAGTTTTTCTTTTTTTTTTTTTTTTTTTTTGTATGTAACTAATGGAATCCATTAAAATATTACATAAGAAATACTAAATATTCTTCATGAAGGAAAATTCTTCATTGTATACATTACAGTCTTCACACGAATCCATTCCTTCCTTGGTTGGGGTGCATCTGTGCCACCAGGTTACGAGACTCTTTCCTCTGCTGCCAGCCTCTACGAGAATCCTATTAATCAAAGAACAGAAAGATAATCAACTTAGTAATGGAATTATTTTGTTGCTCCTTTTCTGCTAAAAGTTACGACCTTTATAATCATTTTCTGGTATAACTATGAATGATAGGAATTATTTTGATTTTCTGACCAAAATGCATCAACTCAGAAGAAAACTATTCCTGCATTGTAGTGGCATTACCATTTGTTTATGTTCGCACCTAACATACATAACTAATGTGAAGCTAGTTCCTGCACATATGGTGCCCTTGCATAGCTACTTGGACTACTCAAGAACTAAAATGAACGTCAGCACCAAGGCTGCCAGACTATCTTTCATGATCTCCCGGTCATCCTATATGATCTCCCTTGGTTAACTCTTGTTCTTTTCTGACCCCGACGGTATTAGGTTTGCAAGGCCTAGGGAGTCTTTCATTTTCACGCCCTTCATGGCCATTGTATTTCTTTAGCTGATACTTTCATTTTTCAAAGTCTCGGACCCATACATTTTTTTTCCCTCTCTCTGATTAGTGTTAACAGAGGATGGTTGCCCAGTTGTATTTCCTCCTTAAACAATAATCACCACCACCATTTAAGATTTAAGAAAGAATGTCGCCTGCCAGCTCTTTTAAGAGCCTTTGGGATCTGTTTTGAGAATCCTCCAGATCAACATTGAAGGAATAAGCAAGTCTAAGAGTGACTACCTATCCAACTTTTTAGAGGAAATGAGTGACTCGCATTGAAGCAGGCTTTGAGAAACAATTGAAGAGTGGAGCTGTGTTTTTAGATCTGACTGCTGCATACAAAACAGTTCTCGTGTTAAAATACCGAAAACCACAGTCCTTTTATCTGCGCACGTTACATTTAAATGGTTTGTTATCATTTCCAATTCGTAGTGACATGTGCAGAGAGCGCGCTTTCCAGATGACCTCAAGGTCACGAATAACTGTAATTTCTGAAGTTTTCATGATTTTTTTTTCTCTTTCCAATTTGATTGGATTAGTCACGGGCAGAATTGAATATAATGCATTTGAGAACTTTTGAGAATCGATACTTACATTCAAAACCATGTTTTTGAGTTCAACATAACCTTTAAAAGTCAATGTAGGCCTAATTTACGCGGTACAAGATTTCCAGAAACTGACTATGAACAGTATACCGGAGACCAAGTTACAATGGAAGATTAAGAAAAGAAGGGATTTCGCCATCATGTTGGACGCTTTTGTATCTAATGTGCTTTATTTTATTAGATGTGAGAATTAAAAACTACTTGTGGTCGATTGTCAATTGGCTTGGCGTTATTAGATTTTTCAAAGAGTTTCGCTAATCAAAGTTGCTGAACTGAAAGAAGTTTTCACGGGAAACAGACGAAGACTCCCCTGTAAAATTTAATATAAAGTATCAAGATTTTGAACTTGCATACCAGTAATTAATGTGGTTTCGTGGTTTAACATTTCTGTCTCTCATCCAGAGGGCCCGGGTTTGATTCAGACCAGGTCAGGCAATTTTACCTGGATATAAGGGCTGGTTCCAGGTCCACTCAGCCTGCGTGATTACCTTTAATTGAGGAGCTATCTAATGGTGAGATGGCAACCCCAATCTAGAGAGCCAGGAATATTGGCCGAGAGGATTCATCACAGTGACCATGCGTCACCAATATAATGGTCCACTATTGGACATTATAAATTTTCCAGCTAACTCATTCTTGGTTGCCTGCGTTTCGCCCTCGTGTGCTAAGTTGGGCTCATCAGTTGGTAATTAGCACACCTACCAAGACGCAAGGCTAGTGCATACCGTGTAGGCCACTGCATAGGCTACTTGAAGCCACCAGCAGTGCCAATGCACTATGAGAGACTATGTCTCACTTCCAAAAATTGATGCCTGCCTGGCCATCAGATAGCAAGTAGCCTATGCAGTGGCCTCCACGGTATGCACTAGCCTTGCGTCTTGGTAGGTGTGCTAATTACCAACTGATGAGCCCAACTTAGCACACGAGGGCGAAACGCAGGCAACTAAGACTGAGTTAGCTGGAAAATTTATAATGTCCAATAACGGACCATTATATTGGTATTATAAATTTACTCATTCAGGACAAATATTTCATGTTCCCTATGGGAATCAACATCTATATCAACCATGCGTCACCTCGTAATCTGCAGGCCTTCGGGCTGAGCACCGTTCGCTTGGCAGCAAAGGCCCACTGGGGCTGTAGTTTGGTTTGGTTTAGGAGTTTTTGTAAGATTATAATTATACACATTTCATTTTTGTGATGTTTAGCCAAATTATTGGTGGTTTTCATTCATTCCCGGATTTTCTGTTTTCCCGTGTTGTACGTTTTATTTTCATGGTCCCTCGAAAAACAGAGAGTCGAGGTTCCACTGTAGACTTATTTTCGTCAGTGACCACTACAAAGTGTTGTACCCAGCTATTGCTGGTAATTTTTTTGCAACCGCTGTCTGATTCATTCCATCATTCAAATCTTTAAATGCTTCTAATTTTGTATTAAAATTGATTTATGCTGAACAGAGACCTACCTATGTACTAGAAAATAACTGGAAGACAGATTATTTTTACAGGTTGTGTACTGTAAGCCCTACTACTAACTCACAGAAATTCCCATCCTCCAATTACGGTAAAAGCCATACCTGCTACTGTCCATAAGGCCAAGCGAATCACTTTCCGAGAACCATTCAAGGTCAGGGTACATATCATCAAAACAGCATGTATCAGAAACTGATTCATCACAGTAACAATTAACGTTAGTGAAACAGAAAGTTTGCCAGGAGCATACAAAAATATCAATGCAGCTTTGGTGTTATATCAAGCTTCATTTATACATAAGTTCAACTGTATATGGCATCTGCTACATGTTCTAAATGGTGCACGAACTTCCCTTTTAAGGATACTTACCAAATAAAGGAATAAAGATGCGAATAAATGAAATAAGAAAGACAACACAGCAAATCCATAAGACCAAGAGAGGTAATTGTAGTTGGGATACATCAGCCAATCTCGACGCCAACACTCGCCCCCAAAAATAGCCACAGCCAAGAAGAGAAGGCCAGCTGGAAAAAATAAAACAAATCACTGTACAGCCACTATTTCTGTATTCATTGATGCAATTAATACAATCAGATTCAGATTCAATACTCTAAAATTAGGTTTCATCATAAGCTATGTACTGAGGAATTCTGCCACCTCAAGTAAACCCTCAATTACCATGATCAAATTTCTTGGCACCATCTACATGTTTGGTTTCTAGGCTGGTCATGCAATCAGGATATCTGGGATAAAGCTAGGAATGGAAATGATCCTTATTTAAAAATCCATTATATAGAAAGAAGATAAATTAATACAATTAATACAATGTGGCTGAACATATAAAAGCATTGATAATCACAAAAACTCCAGTCAGTATCATTTAGTAGTAGTATGTAGTGTTACATGAGAAATGAGTTGATGTATTTATTTTTTATTTATCTTTTTACAATTTCATTTAGGTCACACCGACACAGATAGGTCTTATGGCGATGATGGGATAAGAAAGAACTGGGAGTGGAAAGGAAGCGACCATGCCTTAATTAAGGTACAGTCCCAGCATGTGTCTGGTGTGAAAATTGGAAAGCATGGAAAACCAGGTTGCCAACAGTGGGGTTCGAACCACTATCTTCCAAATGCAAGCTGATAGCTACATGACCCAAACCTCACAGCCACTTGCTCGGTTTTTTTATTTATTTAGCTGTGGCAGATTTGACTCTCATGGGCGACCTGCACATCTAAGTGTAAGACGATGGATGATAGCAAGGTAGGAAGAGGGTGAGACCCAATGCTGGCACACAGCCTACTCCTGTCGAATAACACCAAGCGGTCTGCTCAAGGCTTAACACCTCCATTTGATGGACAAATCACCATCAACATCATCACACAACCTCGCTCCATATGAACACTGTGGAAAGGCATTTGGCATGCAATATAGTGATTAAAAATTGTACACGACCACCTCTCCTACCCTGCAGGCCAATATTCTGATGGTGAACATTTTTCCACCAACAAGACTCAAACCAACTAACTATGGAGTCAGATAACAGAAACTTGACACTTAAACTATCATGAGAGAAGATATGGCAGTATCTGTGAAAGAGGAAAGTGCTTGAAGGACTTGTAAGGAAAGTCCAGATGGTGTGCAAGGATTGTACCAGCTGCTTGCGATTTGGGGAGGGGCACTCTGCATGATTGATGACCAAGAGTGTTCTTCAGCAGGACAGTGCACTGCGCCCACTACTGTTTATCATAGTTACGGATGATGTAATGATGAACATTAAGGAAACACTGGGTGAACTCGACACATTTGCCTTTGCTAATGACATCATGATTTGGGAGAAAACAGAAGAGGAGCTGCAGGCAAGACTCGACAGTTAGAGGGTCGAGTTTCAGAAGTTCAACCAAAAGATCAGTTAAACTAAGACGGCCGTGATGGCAGTGAACAGAGATGGCCGACCAGCAAGCTTCAAACTAACGTATCACCAGTTGGAAGTGTCGACAGTTTCACCTACCTTGGCAGTCTCGTCTCTTTTTACATGTTGCTTTACTTCGCACCAACACATATATGTCTTATGGCAACAATGGGATAGGGCTAGGAGTGGGAAGGAAGCAGCCATGGTCTTAATTAAGGTACAGCCTCTGACATTTGCCCGATGTGAAAATGGGAAACCACGGAAAACCATCTTCAGGGCTGCCAATATTGGGTTTCAAACCCACTATCTCCCAAACAGAAGCTCACAGCTGCACGCCCCTAATCGCACGACCAACTCGCTTGGTAGAATAGTCTCCAGAGACAATTTAGCCTCAAGAGAAATCACTAACAACGTGCAAATGAGCTCCCTCTTGCACCAACAAGTGATGATAAGATTAGCGATGTTCAACAGCTATTTGCGACCGATTCCGACATATGGAATCTAAACATTCACCCTCACAAAGAGACTGCAGGTGTTAGAGGTCAATGACTAGGTGAGGCAGAAAGCTGGGATTAAGAAATCTCTACTAGACAAGAGTCGGTTCATCCAGACTAAAGTGGTTCGGACATGTGATCAAGATGAAGCCTATGAGAACAGACAGAGTGCGCTTGGAAAGAGAGGCAAAAGGAAAAACGCTGGCTGGGGCCAACCTACAAACTGCTGGATGGATACGGTCAAGACAGATATTGCAACTAGGGGAAGACACTGGATGATGTCGTGAAAAACAGGACATTCATGAATAGAGGAGTGTGGAAGAGACTTATCAACATTACACAGGATACTGGAACTGTAAACCAATGATGATGATGATGATGATGATGATGAAAAGAGCATATTTTTTTTTTGCTTTATGTCGCACCGACACAGATAGGTTTTATGGCGACGATGGGATAGGAAAGGCCTAGGCATGGGAAGGAAACGGCCGTGGCCTTAATTAAGGTACAAAGGGCACTAGGAAAGTTTTGCAATACCCAAAAACAGTTGGCTGGGCACCCCTGTTATGTTGAGGGATGAAAAGAGGGGTGAAAACCAGTCTAGAAGATAGCGAGGCGCGACCTTCACACCAGTTGTTACCAAACAGTGGGATTGAAAGCAATTTAAGATGTCAGTGTGGTCTAAAGGTGAATATCGCGCAATTATCCAGTTTTTCTCGTGGATTAACGGTTGAGCAGTGCCTGGAGGTAATGACTCCTGTGCTGGGGAAAGACTGTCCACATCGGACAACAATTTTCCGCTGGTACAAAGAGTTCCAGAGGGAAAATTTTGGGGTTGAAGATGATCCTCATTCTGGACGACCGTCTGAATCAGTGACTGAGGAAAACATTGAAACTGTGAGCAAAATGTTGCAGCAAGAGAGGCGGTTGACATATCAGCAGGTAGAAGAGACCCTCCACATCCCTGTACCAGCTATTCATTCGATTCTACATGATCATCTTCGTGTTAGAAAGGTTTGTTCCCTTTGGGTCCCCCATTCACTTTCAGAGGAACAAAGGGCACATAGAGTGAAATGGTGCCGGAAAATGCTAAAGCAGTTTGAAAATGGGACTTCGCGTAACGTCAATAGCATCATTACAGGTGACGAAACTTGGCTTTATTATTACGATGTCCCAATAAAATCCCAGAACAAGGTGTGGCTGTTTGAAGATGAGGGTACTCCTGTGACTGTGCAAAAGTCAAGGTCAGTGAAGAAAAGGATGATTGCAGTATTCTTCACTAAACGGGGCATCCAGACTCGGGTTGTGCTAGAAACACAAAGGACAGTTACTGCGAAGTGGTACAGTGAGACTTGTCTGCCTCAGGTCATCCAGGCTCTCAAGCAGCTCCGTCCAAGGTCACGGCTCAGCACTTGGCTCCAGCACATCGAGCTAATGTAACAATGGATTTTCTTTCTAGATCAGGGTTGACTGTGCTTGATCACCCTCCATACAGTCCTGATCTTGCCCCATGTGACTTTGCACTCTTTCCAGAAGTGAAGATGAAGCTGAAAGGGCAGCGTTTTGCATCCGACAAGGAGCTTCTGGCAGCATGGGATCAAGAGTGTGAAAATGTAACCGGAAAAAAGTGGCAGAGTTGGTTCAGTGACTGGTTTTGACGTATGGAGAAGTGTATTGAGTGCGGTGGAAATTATTTTGAAAAAGTCTAAAGCGTTCACTCACATTGCAAAACTTTCCTAGTGCCCCTTGTACAGCCCCAGCATTTGCCTGGTGTGAAAATGGGAAACCACAGCAGTTTTGTTAATAATTTTATCTGTGACTAACTGGTAGGAAAGAACTTAGTACGAGGGCTATCTTTAAAGTAAGGACCATTATATAATAAAATAAAAACTACTGAATATTTTTGGGCAATTTATCTTTCAAGCAATTCTACAAACATTCAGCTACTTTTCCACATAGTCTCAATTTTTGTTCAAACATCCGCCATATCATGAAAAGTTTTTGTAAACTTTCATCACAGAGGTCTGCTGCCTGCGATGAGAGCCATATTTGAACCCTTGTTGCCACTTCCTTGCCATTGTGGAAATGCTTGCCGGCAAGGAGCTTTGCCAGATGAAGGAAGAAATGGTAGTCACAAGACGCAAGTTGGGTGTCGGGGTCAAATTTCTGCCAACCAAACTATTCAATGTAAGCTTGCATTAGAGCTGCAGAGTAAGGTTTTGCACTGTCGTGAAGCAACAACTCTCTGGCAGACAGAAGGCCATGGCTTTTATTCTGTATTGCGAAGCCAAGTTTTTCAAGGTTGCACAGTACACAGCTGCATCGATTATTGTCCCTACTGGCATAAAGTCCATTAGCAGAACACCACAACGTGGTTTTTATAATCTTACAAGTTGAGAAAGTCTGCTTGAATTTCACTTTTGTTTGAGATTATGTGTCGCCACTCCACTGACTGTTTCAGTGGTCACATGGGACCCCCATCTCTTTCCCTGTGATGATGTGGTCCAATGGTACCAGGACAAAAATGTTCACAGGAACATTTCTTTATTCTGTGTTTTTCGATCACCATCTTCTAAGCCCGGGACTGCGCAACTTTCTGCAATACACACAATTTTGTAGAGCCAGGCTGAGTAGCTCAGGTAGTACAGCTCTGGCCTTGTGTGGTGGTGGTGGTGGTGGTGGTGGTGGTGGTGGTGGTGGTGGTGGTGGTGGTGGTGGTGGTGGTGGTGGTGGTGGTGGTGGTGGTGGTGGTGGTGGTGGTGGTGGTGGTGGTGGTGGTTACTGTTTTAAGAGGAAGTACAACTAGGCAAAAGAATGGAGGGTATCCGACATTTTGAAAAATGAAGATATCGGCCAAAGAAAGACAAGGGCCATGAAGGGCATGAAAATGAAAGACTCCTTAGGATTTGGAAACCTAATACCGTCGGGATAAGAAAAGAACAAGAGTTGACCAAGGGAGGTTGGATATGGTAGATGAAAGTGAGGAGCCTGGCACAATTAAGTGAAAGCAATGCCAGGACTCAGCAAGGGCCCCATGGTCGCCAACCCATGCTCAAAGTTAAGAGCTTCTGGGGCCCATTTTAGTCACCTCTTACGACGGGCAGGGGATACTGTGAGTGTTATTCTACCGCCCCCACCCAGAGGGGGAACTGGCTTTCTGAGCCCACTTGGCAAGTTCAATCCTGGTCAGTCAGCTGGTATTTGAAGGTGCTCAAATACGTCAGCCTCATGTCGGTAGATTTACTGGTACGAAAACAACTCGTGTGAAATAAAAATCCTGCACCTTGGCATCTCAAAAAGCCATAAAGAATAGGCTAAACAGTTCCTTTTAAGTTTAGTGTATGTAAAGCTTGAAAAGATATGGCACGCCAAGGTGTCACTGGACGAGACTATTACAAAGGCAAAGCAAATACACATGTAAATAAATGAAAATACATTTGCAAAGTCCTTGAAATATCCTGCACAGGAAATAAATTTGTGTGAACAAGTGAAAAAAAAATCATCTTTGGGTGTACTACAGTTTAGAACTTTGAAACCCATAATATCTTTAGCATAAATCTAAACTATATGGACATAAGAAAATGGAGTCTGCCACACAGCAAAACAACAACCTTACCTGAAGTGGCATTACAGACGAAGCAAATTCCTGACAGTATCCATTCAAACGATAGTACTAACTTCAGAGGCCACCGAATGAGTTCAAGCACAATGATGATCTGAGATGTGAAGGACAGTATGAGAGCCAGAGTAACAAAAGCCTGGACTACCATCAACCAGCCTGCGAAAGAAAAAAAAATCAAACATTCTTGTCGCTGAAATGGAAAATTTGCTTTTGAGAAAGAATATTCTCAAGTATCTAAACTGAGAAATGTAACTACAAAGCAAGCCAAACAGTTTCCAAGTAATCAAGGCACATTTTGCACCACATTCTGAAAACTCAACAGGACAAATTACACTCATGTTCATAAAAACCAAAACACCATGAAAGACTGGAGATAGGAAGTTCATTTTCACAAGATATGTGCATTAGTATGTTCTGAAGAAATGATTAGCATTTGAACCATGTCGACCCTAAGGTTCAAGGTCCACATTGATATCTCGGCGCACCACCCCGACAGGTAAAATATACCTGCGGCTCTCGTTGTCGTTATAAACCGGAGGTAATGGATCAGTGTGACTTGAGCAGACGTTCAGGATGCCTTGTAGACGTATGCGAGAACCGTAACGTCAAATGAGTGAGTTTGAAAGAGGGCGCATTACTGACATGAGAGGACATGATGCATCCATCAGGGAAATTGCTGCCCGTGTGTCGGCAGTGCAACGGATGTGTACAGAATAGTTCACAGAAGGCCGTAGAACACGACGAGATGGGTCTGGTCACACCACCCAGACACACACACACACCCCTCCCCCGAGAAGATTGACACCTCATCCAAATGGCATTGCAGGACAGATCTGCGTCCTCCTCGGCTCTGGCGCAACAGTGGAACAGTGCAACACATCGTACACTGTCGGGAGTGACAGTCCGTCGCCGTTTAATATGGTGTGGGTTACCGGCGCATCGTCCACTTCTCCGCCCACCTTTGACTAATGTGCATAAATATGCTAGTCTGCAATGGTGTATGGCACAACGTCACTGGGAACAGGAATGGCAGCAGATAGTGCTTTTGGACAAATCCAGGTTCTGTTCGTTTGAAAATGATGGCCGCATTTTGGTTCGCCGCAGACAGGGGGAGAGGCATCACATTGACTGCATTTGCATAAGACATAGAGAGTCAACGTAAGGCCTCATAAGCACCCCGCACGGTGCTATTGGGTACAATCACAAATCACAGTTGGTGCGTGTCCAGCGCACTGTGACCAGTTTGACCTACGTGAATGACATCCTGCGATCCGTAGCCATACCCTTTCTGCACAACACCTCTGACGTCATATATCAGCAGGACAATGTGCAACCAGAGCCTCCGTGGCTCAGACAGCAGCGCGTCGGCCTCTCACCGCCGGATACCGTGGTTCAAATCCCGGTCACTCCATGTGAGATTTGTGCTGGACAAAGCGGAGACGGGACAGGTTTTTCTCCGGGTACTCCGGTTTTCCTTGTCATCTTTCATTCCAGCAACACTCTCCATTCTCATTTCATAGCATCTATCAGTCATTAATAAATCACTTTCGGAGTGGCAACCCCATCGTACTAATAGCCTATATCTACTTCATTCACTCCATCCCTGACCCGGTCAATGATTGGAAAACAGGTTGTAGGTTTTCATTTTCATTTTTCAATGCGCAACCACATGTTGCTACAGGTGTACAATGTCAATGAAGCAAGCTCCTATTAGAGAGGACTTCAGCCTTCTTACAATCATTAGATAAAGTCTTTAGACGGTGCAGGAGAACTTCAATTTTTTTGAGTTTCCCGGTTCAATCGCAAGTGCGCACTCGATCTCTGGCATGTTCTGCCATCTGCCTGGGCATTATGTAGAACTAATTGATCACAGCTTATAGCTTCAGGAAGTAACTTACAGAGCTTTATGTAGACGTCTATGGAGTTCATCTGTGATGTAAACAAGCCTGGCAGAACAACAAACTACACTGAAGAAAATGGAAATTGCAACACCCAGAAGGAGTGGTGCTACATTGCTGCAATTGAACACGCAGGACAAGTGTTCGGTTGTGCTTCAATGATTACTTTCAGGTCCCACTGACCGCAAGTTTGGACAACAATCAATACAGGATGTGCCCACCACGAGCTGCAATACATTGATGAATTCGTCAAGGCATGGAGTCAATAAGGCCCTGGATCGCTTCCTGAGAAATTGTGGCCCATGCTTGCTGCACTGCACGGGTCAGTTGTTCCAGAGTTGTGGGTGGCTGAGGACGGTTGGCCAGTTGTCGACGCATCATGTCCCACACATGCTCAATAGGACTGAGGTACGGGGATCTGGCGGGCCATTCTGAGGTTGTGATGTCATGGAGAGCTTTTCTGGAGATGCGTGCAGTGTGAACCCGGGCATTGTCCTGCTGAAACATCCCATTAGCAATGTTCTCCATCATAGGGTCAACCACTGGATTGAGTACCCTATCAACGTACTGTCGAACAGTCATGGTGCCCTCAACAAGCACTAATTGCGATTTCACATTAAAGCCAATAGCTCCCCAGACCATAATGCTTGGTGTTGGCCCTGTGTGTCTCTCGACAATAAGATCTGGGCGGCCCCTCTCCCTGCTACGTTGGCGCACACGATTCTGGCGATCACTGCGGGCAAGACAGAAGCGCGATTCATCACTTAAGACGACCCTATGCCATTCGTCGACCCACGTCCTTCTTTCTCGACACCAGGCCAGCCTTACACCTCGCTGTTGTGGGGTCAATGGAACACCTTCTGCAGGGACACGGGCTCATAAGCCAGCTGCACGCAGGCGATTACCAACTGTTTGTTGTGTAACATAGGGTGCCACAGCTGCTCGAATTTGCACTGCTGTTGCATGGGATTCCATCCGGGCCATCCGAATGATGCGGCAATCCTCTCTCACAATTGTCTGTCGCGCTGGGCCTGTGCCAGGTCTACGAGTGTGGGTACCTTTATTTGACCACTGCTGCCATACACGTTGTACTGTAGATGCCTGTCGGCCAACACGTGCAGCGACAGTCCTTAGCGATAATCCAGCCTCACACAGCCCAATTATCCGAGCCCTCTCAAACGGCGACAGTTGTCGATAGCGTGCTCTTCTCTGTCATCGAGGCATGTTTGACGGGGAACACTTCACTGCACAGATTGCAAGTCAATTACGCTACACCAGAGTCCATATACTGGAGTTGATTCTTCCGCGACCAATCACGTGGGGAGACCTGTAGCAACAATCCAATAGGTCTAAAACTTTGATCGTTTATATACCTACATGGCATCGTTCCATATTGAAAATCAACACAAACGACCAATGCCTTCATGGTGTTCCAATTTCCATTTTCTTAAGTGTAGTTGCTCTCGCAGCAATGTTATTTCGGATCAAAGAATCTTTCAGTTATGAGCCACGGCAGAAAGTGATAGAGATGATGATTTTAATGAATTGTTAAGCGATTTTGAAAGTGAGAGTGATACAGTGAGTGCTGAAAATATTGTAAATGAGAAAGAAACAGAGCCTCTTTCTAAATGAAGGAAGAAGAAAAACATGAGTTCAAAAGCTATTTCATCACTATTTTTGTGGCGGATGGATGACTTTTATTTCCACCAGACTACTTTCAAGTAACTGTGACAGGCTTAGTGTTTGATGACAATCCAAAAATCATTGATTTTTTAAAAAACTATTCTGCCACTGGAGTTGGTGCTGCTGGTTGTTGATGAAACAAGTCAGTATCACAAACAACTGGTGGAAAACATGGAGCTGTCACCACATTCCAGGTTTAGAAAGTATTTTAAAATATCAACTTATGTACTTGTAAGGATTTACATGTATTAGTTGCCTACAGATTTTAGGAAATAATTTTATTTTGGGCTCTTTACTTTGTATAAAGATGCTGCACGTGTGGGCACAAAAAGTGTAATTTTGTTTTGTTGAACATAAGTGTAGGATTTTCCATTTGAATTTAGATTCATATAGAACCATCATTTATAGACATTTTAAGTTAATCACCCCACTGATAAGTTAAAAATTGAGGCTTCTACAAAAAAAAATACTTTTGAATGTAAAAACTCAGCAATGAGGTACCAAACAGTCACCTAGTAACTCAGCACTTAAAAGGTTAACTTCTGAGTTAATGTGGAATGGTTCTGTATTCAAATTATTGCTGATGACTGCTGCAGTCTTATCTTTGTACAGCAAACTCAGGATAGTGTTGAATGTAGGTGGAAAGCCAATATAAAGCCAAGATCTTCCATAAAACTGCACGGTTTACAGAATTCTCCACTGTTGTTCACATATGGCTCTACTTGTTCTTCTCTTGGGGCAGGTTGGTGCAGCATCTGAGTCTTTTCTGTGTTAATCTGAAGACCATTCTTTCTGTATGCAGTGTTGAAAGCATTCAAAATGGGTATCAGTTTGTCCCCTGACTGTGGTATACTGGTATTATCATAAGCATATTGCTGTTAACTAACTCTTCAGCAGATGTTCATGTTCTTGCTCTTGGTCTGCTCAGGTTAAAGCCTCCCATCCATTCGGTATGTTGTTTGTATTCCTGGAGGAAGATCATCTTTGACAAACTGCATCATTACTGTGGCAATGTAAAGAAAGAATGAATGAATGAATAAAATGGGAGCCATTACACAACATTGTTTAACCCGATAAGTTCATTCTTACACTAGCTCACCATGACAGCATGATGTGTTGATTATTTTAACCATGACGGTTCAATCTTGTCCGTATTGACGTGCATTCAATTTCTATGAAACACTCTTCTGCCTTGTCAATACTTCACATTTTATTATACTTACCTACTGTACATGTTTCGAGAGCTCAACTGCTCTCTTCCTCAGCAGTGAAAAACATCAAACAAAAATCCTTGGACATGACACATTTGTACAATACAGTCATCAACAAAACAAATTATACATCAATCTTGAAATCATCCAATTATCTCTTTTGTGTTTAAACTGTTCACTTACTATGTTATCTAGTAAAAACTTTTAAAATAGCATCATTTTCAAATCATAAAATGAATAAAACCTATAAAGTTTGTCACTATATACTAAAATTTGAAATACTGTCTGCTCTGTTCTTGAAAACTTCTCCTTTCCTTAAATCCTTATTTACACTGCTACAGTTCTAAGACCTTTCATATAAATCAGAATTTCTGAACCAAAAGGATCTCGGTGAACGACAATTCCAAAATGATGAGGAGGTGAAAGCAGTTGTCTCCAGGTGGTTACATAGCACTGGAGGTGATTTCTACACATCTGGAATCAAAAGTTTGGTTTACCATTCCGAGAAATATTTACAGTCTCTTGGGGACTACGTGGAAAAGTGAATTTACATTGTATGTTGTCATAGCCATATTGCCTATGTGTAGGTGGTTTCATAAATGGCCATAACCTGGAAGTGTAACTTACCTTTTGATTCACCCTCGTAAATACATTTCCTTACCTAAGTAGTATACTCTCTTCAAACGCAGACATTGACCTAGAACTCCAATACAGAATTAACCATGCCAGTACATCTCTTGACAGTCTGAGAGCTAGAGTCTTCGACAATCATAATATCAATGCTGCAACCAAAATTCTTGTGTACAATTCAATTGTAATCCCCACCTTGTTATAAGGGTGCAAACGTTGGATAACCTATAGAAGATATATAAAAAGACTAGAACACTATCACCAGTGATATCTGAGGAGAATACTTGGAATAACATGACAAGACAGGCATATAAATATCAGTGTCCTGGATGAGGCTATGTTCTCAAGATTTGAAGCTATGATTGTCCAACGACAATTATGCTGGATGAGCCATGTAGTCCGCATGTCTAATCACTGCAAAAATGCGGTATCGGAGCTCCAAGAAAACGCTTTAAAGATGTGATTAAAGCAAATATGAGGTGCAACACTGGTATTAATGAATGGGAGATATCAGCCCTGGATCGTACATATCGCAGAACATTGGTAAGCTCTATTTTAAAGAAAGCTGGTGACAGGCTGAGATTGGCAGGAAACAACAAAGGAAAGAAAAGGAAATTCTCAGAAGGAATGGGAGGTTTCTCATTCAACATCCCAATTAAACCTGCACTCACTGAAGCAAATTATTTGCTTCATGCACTGGGTAAGGCAGCCATCTAAAAACCCACTCATGAAGTTGGAAGATCAACCTACTCGTGTTCGAGTTTCTGCTGTTATGATTATGTGATCTTATTCATGTGCATATCTTTCTATATATGACCTGCAGAAAGACATGGATGACTAGCTGATTGTGCCACTAAGGCTGGCTGTTTAAATTTAGATAGTAAATGAAACAATAATTCACTTACTGCTTCCACTGATAAAAAAACAAACAAAATCTTCAGGGATAATAGCACATCCACTACCTGTCTTCGGACCTAAATTATCAAGAACATCAGTAACAGGGTGTTGTACTGCTAAGGCCATGAAAATTAAACACTAAATTATGGGTAAACCTTAATATCAAGATTTGCTAAATATATTTCACTGTATTACCAACCATTAAAATACTGCCTGTAAAATACTTGCCTGGTAACAGCCATTCGCGTATGACATAATATTCTTGGCTGAAAATATAATGGCACCCATCAAACTGTTTGTCAAATTGATAGTATGGATAACGGAATTGATCAAAACAGTATTCCCACAGGCCCATATGCTTGAAGTTGCTGAACGTGTCTTGGTATGACTGGATCCAGTATGGACTGCAAAACAGATGATACAAGTATTAGGAGTCTGTCATTTGAAATTGAGAGGAAAAAATAAGCTATTTATAAATCAAATACTGTACGTATTGTCACTGAAAATATTAACATCACTTAAACCAACAAGAAACAAATTCAAAAGCATCTATTTGTACAAGGTCTCCAGTAAATGGCAGAGCATGCCAAAAGAGGATGACACTTCCCTGAAAAGAAAATGCAACACACTTTACTTCAAAATCCTGTTTGGAAGATATAGTCCACAGAAACTGTCGTGAGAGTGAGGATTTGACAACACTTGCGACAAGAACACAGCCTGGCACCTGGCTTTACCATTGTTTAGAGCACAGAAACCCGGCAGCTGACTCCACTACATGCACGTCTGTTTACATCACGGCCACATATCCTGTGTGAGGTTGCCAACTGCACTTAACGTAGAACAGTCTAGCATCCTTTCACACTTGGCATTCTCCTGAGCTGGGCATGCTCTACTTTTTAATGGGCACCCTGCAGATTGATGCTTTCACAGCTCAGATTAATAGACGTAAGTGCTTATAGAGGCTTGAACCTTTTTATTCTCATTTTTCACAACTTGTAAACCACCTTTTAATGTATTTTGAAAATGCAGTAAAATATCAAATTTACTCAATACAGTATATGAAACTGATATTCTTTTTCAAAACTTAAACCAAGAAGTTTGTGCCCCCTGCAAATGGTGTTGGCTGTTAACACTTGAGTTAGCCGAAGTAACTCTGCTATGTACTTGAGCTCCTACCAAAGTTGTATATGCTGAAAGATATTTAGTAATTTTAATTATAGGTGATAGGAGAACCTGAATAACAGAATAAAATATTCAGGTATGTTCTAAGATTTCCTTCAACAGTATCACTGATGCATGAACATGAAAAGTTAATTTTGTATACCATATGTACATGAATAATGCCTACACTTTTTTTTTTCCAAAATCTAGCATCAAAAGGTTGGGGTGGGACATCATTTGCGTAAAGGTTGTACAGTGCTACTAACATACCAACATGTTGAAGTAGATGAATTTCCAAAAATTTAATATCGGTTTGCACCAGAGAAATTTGTATTTACTCTCATAAACTTGTAATGCAGACCAGACGTCGATATATTACGATTATGTTCCCATAATTTTGTAATTTATTGTACTTCAGCAATTACAGTTTTCAATATAAATATTTAACAAGGCCATACAATTACTGGTATAAAAAACTTTTTTTTTCAAAATTTCCCTTCCTAAAATTAGGGTGCAGAAATTATTAATCTATATACCCCCCCCCCCCCCCTTACAGTATTTTATTTTTATTATTCCGATTTTTCATCAATGTTTCAATCTTCAGACCATATGAACTTAAAATAAATGAATAATTTTATTACACTTAATACATTTTTCCTTTGCTATTAGTTCTGTGCAATGCAGTTTTAATTTCATATTATCAAGGCACATTAACTTACCTATTTACCAGAATTAACTGATATTCTATATTTTTCTTCAAAATCCTATAAAGTTAAATGACAAATGTATAAACACTAAAAATCAGCACCCCTATTTATGCCATGTGAAGGAGAAAAACTGCCGGGAAACTTATTGTTTCACAAAGACTTCGTTCTGCGTCCTCGGAGGTTCTACTAAGCAATTGTGATCTGTAGTAGTTCACTTCTGAACAAAAAGTTTCCCTGGCCAGGCTGAGTAGCTCAGATGTTAAGGCACAGACCTTCGAAGCCCAACTTGGCAGGTTTGATCCTGGCTCAGTCCAGCGATATTTGAAGGTGCCAAAATACATCAGATAGATAGATAGGATTTGTTTGTTTGTTTGTTTATTTATTTTAAAACTGTCTCCCATTGGAGATGGCCCCATCAGACTGTAGCATAGTCTCACAATATTATTTTTATAATGTACAAATTGTTTCATTTATGAATGTGATGGACTAAAATTTGGGATGATTTCTTCTGCACCACTGTTAAAAATTCTGTATCATAAAGATTAAGGTAATCCGAATTTCTTCAGAACGGCTGCAGGACAAAATTTTGGCACCTCAGCATCTCCAGACGCCATAAAAATATAGTTGTAGATGTAAAACCAATAATATCATTTACTAAATTTCCCTGTAGTTTCTTTCTTTTTCACAGCATAAATCCTATGAGACCATCAGATCAATGCCTCCAATTTGCTTTCAGTCCATTGGGCTAGCAATGAAAGCGTTAATCTCCTTATAATCCTACGACTGCCAGCACTATAGGCTGTGTCAATGAATGTCTGCTTATGTTCATATTGCTCCCAGTTCAACAATTATCACCCAGCATAAGTATTTTATACAACATTTTAAAGCTGAAAGTTCAAAGAAAACGAATTGATTCGTGGGTTTCAAAGCATATTACGCAGCTAGTTGTCGTCAACTGAATGGATTCATATTATGGGCAATAACGTGTGCCTGTGAAAAACAGCAACAAATCACTGCAGAGACAAGATTTGATACACTGCATATTTGTACTGGGAATGTGTTACATGCTGGTCTTGTGAAACACACTCGTAATATTCAAATGATATTTTCTCGCAACTGGAGTAGGACTTGCGCTTTGCAACCCGGTGAAAGTTTCCATCATGGTCTGCATACAGTATATAATGAAAGTGGATCAAATCGGTGCGGACATGTTGGTAAGGTCTCCTTGCAAAAATTAATCCCCCAGCAGAAACAAGGCTATTTCACAGCTACCTTCCCTGTGGCCTCTGATCAACTGAGCAAGGAGTAAAAAGAGTAAATCACCTGTCAAATGTCAATATTCAGCTACCTAATGGCTTGACAGGAAAGAGAAAGTAAGAAAAAAAGAAAAGGTATATATAATAGCAGGTAGGGACCCCTCTTCGGAGGCAGCCCTGCCCAGGGAGTGGCGCTCCAGTCTATGTGAGCCCCAGTGCACAGTGACCCGGTGCGTATCGTCTGGTAAGGGTCCCAGCTCAGGGTTACGAGTGAAGACCTCAACGGCAGTGAAGGCGGAGATGAAGATCATTGGTACGGCGTAACTGGCGGAAGAGGCATCCTTGCTTTTTGGGATAGTAATAAAAAGCCTGTTTAAAATCCAGGTGCGTCCTGAGTGGTATCCACCGGCTTCCTGGTCCGCGTTTGACACCTTGTGGGTGTGGCGGCAATACCAAGCTCCAGGAACTAACAATCCCTGGTTCTAAGCACCCAGCACTGCTGGATCTCCTATTACAAGCCAAACATGATTCGTGAGTGTAGTAACAACATTACCCCAGGTGGTACCCAATCCACCCGTTGCATTGAGACGGCAACCAGGCTTTCGGATTCTGGGGAGCCTGGACGACCACGAGAATATGGAAGAGAGTCGGAGCTCTCTGGTAAACTGTCCCAACAAAACATTGGTGCATTCAATATCAACACTTTGATTCAACCAGGAAAATTATTAAATTTAGTCACAGAACTTGATCGGCAAAAAATTCTTATCCTTGCCCTGCAGGAAACCCGATTTACTGATGATACCACCTTGGATTATGAAATTACCGTATATTCAAAAGTAAACAGACCAAAAGATCTAAATAGGACCCCTTTATTTGGTATGAGCTTTGTTGAACATAAAAGTATACTGAACTTGATCCAAGAAGTTAATTCCATCAACAATCGCCTAATGACCATGACGATTCAGTGTCCCAATAAAAGATATACATTCATAAATGCACACGCACCTACAAATATAGACAAGAAGAACCCCCAAAACGTGAACAAATTTTGGAACAAACTTGAAAAGGTAATGTCAAAAATTCCAAAGGGTGACGTCAAAATCCTCTTAAGCGATTTCAATGCACAAATCGGCCGAGAAAAGGAACACAGGAAAACCGTCAGACTCTACCCAGAGCACAAATTTACCAACAAAAACGGTTCAAGACTCATTGAACTATGTCAACAGTGCAACCTTAAAATCATGTCCACATCCCTCAGGAAGCATCCCAAGAAACAAAAAACCTGGACGTCCCCCACTGAATCCATTGGCGAATTTCAGATTGATCATGTAGCTATCTCATATCCGCTACAGAAAGAGGTACACGATGTACAAGTGAGAAGAGGAGCAAACATTGACTCTGTTCACTATCTGACAAGAGTTAAAGTAAAATTTAATTCAAGAAAATACCACCCCAAGAAAATCCGTCAGAAATTTGAAATAAAAAAGATTCCTGTTACGAATCCAAAAGAAGCATGGGAAAATCAACCAGCGAAGACATGGGAAGAATTCCACACCAAAATCATACAGAAGGCACGAAAAATGGTACCCTTAAAAAGGAATACAAAACACCCCTGGTGGAACTCAACATGCTACCACGCCCTAGAGATGAGAAAATCCGCATTTCAGAAATACAACAGTAGAAAATCCCAGAAAACTCGACAAGAATTTTATGAGACTAGAAAACAGGTATCCAAAACCATTAGGCAAGAAAAAAGAAAACACCTGAAAGAACAACTGGACTCAATTGAAGACAACTTTAAAAACCACAACACAAGGGATTTCTACAGAACATTCACAGAAAAAATCCGAGGATACATTCCACAGAACTTATGTTTCAGGAAACAAGACGGAAAATTGGCGCTTACTAATAAAGAAAACTGCCAAGAACCTGCACGGTACTTCTCAGAACTTCTTAACTGCCCCGAACCCACTGAAAGATTTCTTGAAAAAGCATCCAGTTTCACTCACCCAGAATCACCTCCACCAAACCAGGAAGAAATTCAGAGCCACATTAAACGGCTAAAGAACAACAGAACCTCAGGAAGAGACGGGATTTTTGCAGAATTCCTTAAGAATCTTGGTCCAAATTCACTCAAAGAACTTACAGAAACCATACAGAAAATCTGGAAAAATGAAAAACTCCCCGAAGACTGGAAATGTGCCTTGATTCCCCCACTTCACAAAAAAGGAGACAAAACTGATGTCAACAACTATAGGGGAATTTCCCTCCTTGAAGTCAGCTACAAAATTTTCTCTGCATGCCTGTTGAAAAGAATACAAGAACAACTCGAGCATAAGATTGGTGAATATCAAGCTGGGTTCTGCCCCCACAGATCGTGCACTGAACAGATCTTCAACCTCAAAACCGCTCTAAAATTCAGGGCACTCAGAAACCTTCCAATCATCTGTACCTTCGTAGATTTCAAGAAGGCTTATGATTCAGTTGATCGTCAATCTCTGTTCCTCATCCTGAAGGAACAGGGACTAGACTCCAAAACGCTAAACTTGACCAAACAGACCCTCACTGACATGAAGTCAAGAGTGAAACTCATGGGAGAAATCTCAGACGAATTCCTGATAAAAACTGGTGTCCGGCAAGGAGATGGATTGTCACCCCTCCTCTTCAACCTCGTCCTAGATAAGGTGATGAGGGAATGGAAAAAAGAACTGAAAGCACAAAATAGATGGAACCCAGTAAACATTGGGACACGAAAAAACAAGCTTGAAATTCCATGCTTAGCCTTCACGGATGACCTGGCCCTTTTGTCCAGCGATGAAGTCACAGCGATAAAGCAAGTTGAAATTCTCCAAGAATGTGCCAGAAAGATAGGACTTCATATCTCCTTCCAGAAAACTGAATTTTTCTGTTCAAAACTGGACATCCATAGTCTCAATACAAAATACGGACAAATCAACAGAGTCCCTCACTTCAAATACCTGGGCGAAATCCTCGAACCAACCGGACAAGAAAAAATAGCCCAAAACAACCGTGTCCAAAAACTCAAAAGAGCATATGGGAGTACAAGAGAAATCTACAACAAAAAATGTATGTCTCTCCATGTTGAGATTAAACATTACAATACTGTAATTAAATCTGAGGCTTTATATGCAGGGGAAACTCTTAACACTTCATAAAAAGGGCGAGCTCGAAAATATCCTAAAAGAAGAGCGAAAAAACATGGGGAAAATTTTAGGACCAAGACACGCGGAAGAAGGGTACAGCCTCCAAACCCGGAAATCCAAAGAATAATTATCGAATATTGCGGCAGACCTCAGGAAAAGAAGACTAAAATTTTATGGACATGTTAAGAGGCTTCCAGAAACCAGACTAACCCACCAAGGTCTTGAAAGAGTTGATAAACTGAAGAATTTCCCTTGGATACAACAAACAAAAGCAGACATGAAGAACGCACAAATTCAACCTGAAGACATTTTGAATCGAAATATATAGCCTATAGAAAGAAAATTGACAAGTGGGAAGTTACTCCAGAGAATGAAGTACTAAAAAGAGCAGGTACCAAGTGGACGGAAGAAAGGAAGAGGATCTTTAGTCAACAGATGAAAGCATCCTGGATCCTCCACAAACGAAATCATAAATAAAGCTTCGTGTGTTCTGAAAGGGACCATTCACGCATAATAATAATAATAATAATAATAATAATAATAATAATAATATATATACATATTTACCTTTTCTTTTTTCTATATATACATATAACTGGCTTACCTAGCAAATGCCATAAGCAGCATCAGTCCAGCAATATATGTAAGCATACCCCCAAATACGAGGGCATCTGAAACAAAAACAGGAAAAACATCATAAAATACCACTAAAATTAAACCAAACAGTGACTGGCAATTCTTAATATAATGGTCACACACTTTACACTCCTTTTCTGCAGTCTCTGGAATTCTTCCACAGTAACTTAATCTGTGTAAAAATCACCTGAAGAAGTAATTCTGAATGAAGTATGTTTATTTAAATTGCTCAGCAAAACATAAAGAATTTCTCTTTGTTTTCTTTGACATGGCAAAATCCCAAATCATGTCTATAAAGTATGTTTATTTTGTAATTTATCTCAAATTCATTCTGAGAAATGAATCATTTCAGATAGTACTTTAATGATGCTTCTGGAATGCTGACGTTCAGTTCAGTAATGGAAATTCAATTCCGACTACCTATGCAGGGGCACCACAAGCAGGAATCAGCTTCAAGTTATGCGGTAACTTACCAGCTGGGGAATGCAAGCTCAAACAATGAGAACTACTGCTTTAGCACTGAGCTACTCTGGAGCAGAATATGCATGCCCTGTTTGGTATAGATCGTGTCATACCAAACAGGTAGATATTGCTTTAAATGAAACTTGCTGGCTTATATAACTGGTTGCCTAGGATCTACACCTTGTGATAAGATATATTGCTTGGCTGGCATTGCTCCCCCAGATATCAGACGTGAAATAGCTGCCAAACATGAAAAATCTAAAGTAGACATTTCCCAAACACATCCATTACATGATTATCAACCTCCTCAACAACGATTGAAATAGAGGAGAAGTTTTCTTCATTCTACTGAGTGCCTTTTGGAGTCACCTCAATCATCAAGACTAACTTCCTGGAGATCCAGAAACCTCCATCTCAATGGATGGATGGATCCATCTGAAACTCTTCCAGCTGGTTTTGAAGAGTTGTGGTCTACATGGAAGAGTCTAAACAGACTGCGGTCTGGGGTCGGTCGATCTAAGAACAATATGAAAAAGTGGGGTCTATCTGAAGAGTCAACCCTCTGTGGCTGCGGAGAACAAACCTGGTGCAACTCCTGCCCTCTCATTTTCACCATGCAAGATTTAGTGAAGGCCACATCAAATGGTTGAGATCTTGCCAAATTCTGGTCCGATATGATATAATTGTTACTTTGAATGCACCTCTGTATGTTTTTACCACTTAGGCCTATCTAATTATTTCTCATTCTTAACTAATACTTTATATGATGTATTGCTTCTAATACGAATAAATAAATAAATAAATAAATAAATAAATAAATTTCTGAGAAGAGGCCTGAGGTACTATCTATAGCAGATATCTTCAAATGGCGGACTCCAGTCTGGATTCGGACCCTATTGCCTTTTTTCCTGGACCTGCATGGTTCATACAATGTCAATAGTAAGAAAGAAAGGGAAAAAGTGCAACTAAAAACAGTAAACATACTTTAGGGAGTAATGTACAGCTTATACATCCCCCTGGCTCAGAACAATATCTGCTCCAAAGATGGGAATACCGTATTTTGAAGATATGGGAGTGAACAGGTTTTCTATTTGCTCTGAAGATGACAGAGTGTCTACTTTCTTTCTTTCTTTCCCCCTCCCCAATATTCTGCAGCCTCTTCCCTGCCTCAGTTTGTAGTTAGCTGTTCCTTACTCTGCACTGAAATCCAAAAATAATGTGTGATTTATACATCAGTGTAAGTTGTCAATTCAATATTTTCTCAAGAGTATTTTGTTTTTAATGTTGTCATTTAATCATCTTATGCTATTTTTAAGGACACTTTCTTTCAAAGCACTGATACTTTGTCAATAGGCCTACAATATGAATTTTTCATCTAAGCAGTGTTATGTGACTGAAGATGTTAATAATATACGAAACATGTACCACTTTTAACTAATAAGTTCCCTTAAGCAACTAATGTATCAACAAGGTGGAAAATAAAAAATAATTAGTTGTGAATTTGGCTAAATTTGATGAAAAGAAGAGATAGAATGATAGGACACATCTTAAGACACCCAGGACTTGTTCAGTTGGTTTTTGAGGTAAGTGTAGGGGATGAGAACGGTAGGTATGAATATGACAAGCAGATTAGAGTAGATGTAGGATGCAACAGTTACATAGAAATGAAAAGGTTAGCACAGGATAGGGTGGCACAGAAAGCTGCATCAAACCAGTCTATGGACTGATGACCCAAACAACATCATGATAATTTCACAATGATAATGATAATTTCAACAAATACTTCATCTCACTTCATATCCGACCTCGTATTGTGTTTAATTTATCCAATATGGCTGACAGGATAGTGTTGGGGATGTTTTTCATTGAAGGAACCTTGTTCTCTCATAATACAATAGAGAGTGTTAAAGGCTGAAGGATATATGACCAAATTCTGACCAGCGCCTCAAAGTCTACGGTAGAACACCCGTTTGGAGATGATCACAGTGTTAAAATAAATAAATATAATTATCGGGGTTAAAGCCACCTATTTATTACTAAAACAAAGCGTATATATTATTAAAACAAAGCCGAGCTTTTCGCCAAATTACGGTACATTGGCCTCCATTAGGGCATGTGAAGTTCTGCTTTTGACAGTGATCATAGAAATTCTTGAAAGAACGTGGAAGTCACGACCATATTATCCACAGCCTCCCCATTAACTGGACTTGGGTATCATCGCGCTGTGCTGTGGTGGTTGAGAGTTTGACTTGAGAGGGAAGCCATATAACTTCAACAGGGAAGACAGCTTCAAATTATCAAATACATGGAGACCTGTTCTCCATAAATACATGCATAACACCACCATGGCACAGCGCGACACACTCCAGGAACTGTTGACAGAGGGCGGTGAAACAGTAACTTCACTCCCAACCACCACAACACAGCACGATGACACCCAAGTCCAGTTAATGGGAAGGTCATTGATAGTATGGTCGTGACTTCCACGTTCTTTCAAGGATTTCTATGATCACTGTCAGAAGCAGAACTTCACATGCGGTGATGAAGGCCAATGTAATTTGGCAGAAAGCTCTGCTTAGTTTTAATAATAAATAGGCTTTGTTTTAGTAATAAATTAGTGTCTTTAATCCAGATAATTTTATTTATTTTAATAAAGTGAGCCACAAAAACCTAAATTCATTAATGACCACAGTGTGTTTCAGCATGATATTGTTCCATGCCATGAAGCAGGATCTGCTCAGGATTGATTTGTGGACACCAAGCTTCAGGAAATGGACTGGACAGGCCTCAGCCCCAAACTCAATACTATCGAACACCTCTGGGATAAGTTAGACCAGCGATTTCGCTGCAGACCTGAACGACCCCAGCTAAGTTTGCTTCAATGCTGTAGGGAGAATAGTCTGCCATTCCCAGATGTTCTGATACCTGGCAGACTGCCTCCCCTACAGAGTTTGAGTTGTAAAAAAAGCTAAGGTAGGACCCTTATTTGTCTCCACAACTGGACAGTAGGTGTGTACCCAGGAACTCTTAGAGGACAGTTTCCAGTAAATGTCTGGATATTTTTGACCAGCTAATATGTCTTATATTTCTTAACATGATGCAGAAATATCAACCAGAATTTCACACATTTCCTATTGGCATATGCAAGACTTGCTGCCAGGTCAATTCAGAGTTGGGAATGTCATGACAGCCAGGTGGCATCGTCACTGACTTAACATACAGCAAATGTATGAGGAATTTTACAAATGGTAGGGCACGTACCCCTCAGATATTTTAATTTTATTTTTTTCCAATTTGCTTTACGTCGCACCAACACAGGTAGGTTTTATGGCAATGATGGGATAGGAAAGGGCGAGGAGTGGGAAGGAAGTGACTATGTCCTTTATTAATGAATGCCTACAGTCCCAGCATTTACCTGATGTGAAAATGGGAAACCATGGAAAACAATCTTTAGGGTTGCCGACAGAGGGGTTCGAACCCACTGTCTCCCAAAACACCTCTGATTTAGATTCAACTCAACTAGAGGTTGTTTGGTGATGATCAAAACATCAATAGCAGAATAAAAGAGAACCTTTTTTCTTTCTACGGTCCAATACTGCACAAACCAGGCTAATCGAAAATGGTGAATTTTTGATTGACAGGAGCTTTTTACAATTTCACAGGACTGTAACCAGATGGTAACCCTTAAAGGAAACTAGTTTTCAAGGTGTCAATTAAATGTTATCCATAGTTTGAGACCTATAACTTCTCAGGAATAATTAGCTTAAATTACTGCTACGGAATTCTTCTAAATCAGGTATTTAAGTGCAAGGGTAGGAATCGTAAGGTAAAAGGACCAGTAGATGACAGTGGACCAGTAGATGGCACTTGCAGATGTTAAACCAATTCTTAAGCTTGTAACGGAAGTAATAATAGTTTTCAATCAATAGTTCCCTTCTATGATTCCAGAGTGCAGCATATGAAATAAAGGGAAATATAGTAGTACCTTCTCCATATTTCCAAAGAGGTTTTATTAAGAGCCGTATGAGCATTAGATGTAAAAATGGCGTCTGCTTAAAGTTAGTGTTAACGAGGAAGTAACAATACAGGTATGTTGCCTGGCAGGGTTTTGTTGTACCTTGGTCATTTTATTCATTTTTACCAAATACATTCTTTGGAAGGGTAATATTAGCATATTAGGAAGTTATAACTTCGACTGAAGAAATATATTGTTAGTGTCATCTATTGGTCCCTAATATAGCTAGTGGACTAGTAGTTGGCAGGGTATGCCATCTTCTCAACCCTTCCACAAGACCTCATGGATCTAGTAGTTGACATGACAGCCTGAATGTGTATACTTCAATGTGATAGCAAATTCTGGTGAATACAGTAGTTCATATCAATCTCTAATTGGTAAATTATATTGTAGGAAGGAAAGGAAAACTTAAAGGTGATGGAATATTACATACATGATAAGTAGCAGTCTATGTACGCCTATAAATCATGGCATGGTTATAAGCACTCTTAGGACAGAGGGTATGGCCTGTTTTGATCTATTTAACTTCAGTCAGAATTAACAGAATTTGTTAAACATTATCAAATTTAGGTACATGTGTGTTTAAGTGCATTCCATAGATACATTTCTGATAAAGTAATGTTATAGCTCAGTTACTACAGTTTGTTGAAGGTATGTTAAATTTGCAGGTTATGCTCTGAGCTAAACATTGCTTTTGTCATTAATTTCAGAGTCCTGTATCTATCTTATCATGCCTGCCAGGGGGAAAGGATCACTTTTTAAATACTCATTGGAGGCAATGCAAAATGCCATCGAAGCAGTTAAGAAGGACACACCATATGCCACTGCAGCTACTAGATATGGTATTCCACGTGCAACATTGATGAACATTTGCAAAAAATGCAAGAGTGAACAAACGCCTTTCAGAAGTAAAATGGGCCCACCAAGTGTTCTAAATGAAGAAGAAGAATATGTGCTGTTTGACTGGATAGTGAAAATGGGAAAAGCTGGTTTTCTAAAAAAAAAAAAAAACTCTTAGTGCACGAATTAAAGCGTGGCAATCCGTTTACTGATGGTAAACCTAGCAAATCCTGGTAGACATAATTCATGAAAAGACACCAGGAATTAAGCATATACATCCAAAGCATCCATTGATTTTTCAAAGATTCTTTCGACTGAGGGGAAGGAAGAAGTCCCAGTGTTTCGGCAACCCCGCAGCATGTGGCATGGATAGCAAGTAGCCATAGAAGTAATGGAAAAAGAAATTGGTGGAAGTAAAATTGATTACTTCAAGCAGAAAAGAATTGTGGCAGCTGGATAGAAGACATTGAAGAAGAGGACAGAAACTTATTTTTATTGTGGAGGAAGTTGGTGGAAATTGTTGAAGTCCGCTCACCTCCCATGATGAACAGCCCATTAGTAATCAATAAGGACATGTCAGTGCTTGATGCCACACCTACCGTCATGAATCAAGTTACTATTCTGGCAGTTGCAAATGAAAACACAGCACATATGCCTCAAAATGAACTGTCATTGTCAGAGGTTTCTCCTTCCACAACTCAGTCACCAACAAGGATCATCATCAGATTTTCAGCCCATCCCCTCAACATCAACACAGAATGTAAATCCAACTGAAAATATTTCAATCACTCCAACAATGCAACCTTCACTTGAGGACAATAGGTGTCATCATACCAATGCTACTGGTGCGGAATGTTCCACAAGCAATGTCCCTTCTCCCTTCAAATGAGCGTTATTTTACCCTAAATAACTACCTTCAACAACACCAAAAAAAGAAGGAAAAAATTCCAAGTGTAGTGATATCAAAAGATTGGCAGTTATTCCAGGAAAGGAAGCAAAAACAAAAGATGAAGCAGAGAGATTGAAAGAAGAAAGAGCAAGGTTCAGAGAATAAACTATGAAGAAAAAATGTGCTGAATTAGAAATGAAAAAAGTCAAGAAGAGGCTTAAGTTGACTGAAATTGCAGAAAATGACAGTGAATCAGAAGGACGTGTTTTGAAAAGTGCCCCAACGAATTTCCGTATGGGATTTTATGTGATATGTGACTATGAGGGTGAATATTATCTTGGAATTATTTTGAAGTTAGATACAAATCGGGCATATATCAAAGTAATGGCCGTGGCAGGAATTAATGCATGGAAGTGGCCAAAAACTGACGATGTGTGTTGGTATGATAAGGAAGATATAAAGGAAGTGATTTCAAGACCCAAATTGTACACTAACAAAGACACTATCGAGTATCAGAAATTAATAAATATCGCACATTGTAAGATATCTGGTTCAATGATATAACCTTGTTTCAGTATTGCTTTGTATTCCCTTTATTTAACGTTTTCTATATATGAATAATGAAAAGTTTGTGAGTTAGTAACTTTTTATAAACAAACTGTCAACAACTGGTGTCATGATGTGTCACCTACTGGCGCAATGGCTAAAGACAGATGCCATCTACTGGTGACTTGTCATACCTGTTTTTCTTGTTCGATTTTATAGTTGGGAAGGAATCCATTCATTACTTTCATTATATTTTTAAGTGAAGGGATTACTGAAGTAAACAAATCAATAATAAATTTAATAGTTCACCCTGCATGAAATTCAATATGAATATTTGTGTCTGAAATTTCCCTTAAAGTGTCATCTACTGGTCCCATTACCTTAATTGTAATGGCAATTGAATTCGTGACCGACATCACGGAATGAATCAAAACTGAAATTAAAATGTAGGCCTAAATACCCATAAGGTAATTTATTATTAAAACTCAAGGAGGTCAGTACAACTTTTTCATAAGTAATCATTCTAATACGAACGATTAAGTTCAGGCTTTGAAAGACGAAGTACCGTACTGCGATTTGAGATTGGTTTCGGCAATCATCCTGAGTAAACAACGTACGCTGACAACAAAAGGACATTTATTTCCATAATATCCATTGATTTACATCTCAACGCCTTTTAAATTCCTAAACAGAAGCTGAATTGCAAATAGCAGTTCTCTTATGCAACGTATTACTTTTCGTGAGGCCGTCATTGATCATGTTTACAAAACACTGTTTGCAAACAAAGATTCGAACACGCAAGATTATTTTAATACTTACTTGACGCCTTGGGATAATCCTGCTTAGCGACCATTGTGGAATAGATCTCTTCAATACACTACACCAAAAGAAATGCCTGTGTTATCTTTCTGCTTCGAATATTATATTAAAATTCTAGCAAACATAACACATCCTCATACTAGCACACAACTGCAGTGGGTGGTATGATCACTGATCCCAATGCATACAGCCACGCCTTATTCAAGGAAGTTCAGTTCTTTCGTTTCTTCTTGGTCTATATCCTAATCATTAAGAATAAGAGACTTATATTCTTCCAGAAACTTGTCAAATACTCTCCCTATCTTTCGAAAATAAGACTAAAACAATTTAATGTATATGCACACTGCTCTGACATACTTTCAACATTCACTGTTGGCCACACTGAACTTTTAACAAATGAGAACTGCTGTCTGAAAACTTCCACGTTCCAGGTATTATGAAAATTACGGGGACGTAATAGAGGCGATACACTCAGAGAAAGTTAAAATATATATCTATGCAGATGACATTGTGATGGCCTCAACATCGAAAGAGGATCTGCAAACCTCTTCCGATCAATTGGCAGACTGGGCGGAGAATAACGAGCTATGTATTAATAAAGAAAAGACAGTGACTATGACATTTAGAAGAGGCGGGAAACAGGCGACTTTCTTCCATAGAACAGTTCCCCTAGCAGCAGTATCACATGTGAAATATTTGGGAGTGATCATGCAAACAGGTGGAGACAAATTTTCTTAGCACATTAAGGACAGAGTCAGCGCAGCATTTAGAAGCGCAAATAGCATAAAACATCTGAGGAAATTATCACAAAAACAGCAGTAAAATTGTTCAACGTCAAGGTTTCACCCACAGAACACCAATATATAACAGAAGTACACAGTCCATGTTAGAACTTGGAAACAAAGATGACCGCAGCGCTCGTAGTGGTCTGGATGCTAAGTGATAGCACGGCCGAATGGATCCCTTCCTGCGCTAGCGAGAGCGACGCATCAAGTTGGCCGTGGTTATTGGTATGAGAATCTTAGCTTGCAAAGTACATCCTGGTATGAGAACTTTCGTTTAGTTATATAGGATAGCTCTCCTCCCCACGCGTTTCTCAATATCTTAACATGTTGAATAATATGTAATAGTCTACATTTTTTCTCTCATAATGAATATGGCATGAATGAGCAATATGTTTTATTACTGGTTCATAAATTACTTTGTATTTTCAGACTTTCGTATACACAATGAAACGGAATTCAATATGTTATTCAATAGGTTAAAATACTGAGAAACGTGTGGGGACGCAGGATATTCTAAATAACAAAACGAAAGTTTTCATGCCAGGAAGTACTCTGCAAGCTAAGATTCTCATACCTATCACCGCAGCCAGCTCACTAATTTCGGAAACCTACAAGCTGAAAAATAAAATTTGTCATTGGGAACAGGACCACAACGTCGCATACAATGACACTGTGTGTTCAATTTGGAATGAGGAGCTTTGAGTGGTTTGTATTCTGTGGGAGAAAGACTAACGTAATCTTATCAACCAATAAAAACAAAATCATGACATTTGAAGTTTATTGAATTGCAACTTAATACATTGAAAACACTACAAACATTATAAATGACAACAGGGAAAGCAGATGAAACTGATCTTTCCATCAGAGAAAGGACAGGTACATGAAAGAAGACAATCAGTCTGTCAATCAATCAATCATCAGCGATCTGCGTTTAGAGTTGTCGCAGAGGTGGTACCGGTAGTTTCATTACAATGTTCACAAACAATACAAGCAACCATACAAGTCTTCAAATTGCCTAGGCCTTCATCAGTTAATGAAGACTACAGTACCATGGTTTCAGCAAAAGTACAAGCATCAATAAAATACATATATCTTCATTATAGACGGTTATGCCCTTCACCGTTTACCCTACAATTCTCTGTGAATTAACTATGTCTCTTCAGAGCCCTCATTTCGCAATTAGCTCTGTGGTTTTGTTTAGTTCTCACAACTAGCTCCGTGGTTTCGTTTAGTTCTACACCTCTGACTTTTAAGTGTTGGTGATGGTGATTATTGATTTGAGAAGAAGTACACGTAATCAACCATCCTCTATAGGCCTATAATACTAATCAGAGAGAAAAAAATGGAAGGGATCCGACACTTCGAAAAGTGAAGATATCGGCCAAAGAAGACAAGGGCCATGAAAATGAAAGACTCCCTAGGATTCGCAACCTAGTACCGTCAGGGTCGAAAAGAACAAAAACTGACCAAGGGAGGTCTGATAAAATAAGATGAAAGCGAGGAGCCTGACAAGCAATTGGACGCAATGCAGTACTCAGCTAAGGGCCCCATGGTCACCAACCCACGCTCCCAAGTTTGGAGCCACTAGGGCCACTTTTAGTCGCCTCTTATGACAGGCAGGAGATACTGTGGGTGTTATTCTATCCCCCCCCCCCCCAAGGTGAACCTGACCTTAAAATCCCTGAAAACTCTGTCTAATCATTGCCCTGGTCTCACCCTCCATAATGATCCCAGGACTGTCAGGACCACTTGCTAGGCCACTCAACCTTTGCCCATGGTTCACGAACTAGGATGTGACTACAGAAACCCACATCATGAACCCATACAGTATATACAGATAATATTTACAACCACACAAGACTTAAAATTCCTCAGCATGCATATGGCAATGTGTAACTTAATCACTGAAAGACAAGCAGTAGGCCTATACAATAGGCTATACATACATAATGCTTACAACCACACAAGTCTTAAAACGAAATTACCTAGGCCAGCATATGGCATAGCAAACCCAATCGACCAATGAAGAAAATATATTGGTGCCAGCAAATAGGACAAGCAATCATACAGTCTATACAACTGCACAAGTCTTAAAACTACCTAAGCCTGCATACAGCTAACCTGATAATAAATTCTAGCAAAATTAACACTGTTTACAAATAAAAACTGGGACTTGAATTTTTTAAACCTTTTTTGTTATGTCCAGCTGGATACTTTCTCTCAACCAAATGTTTACACTCTTTTAAATGAGAAATGTAAGAGCTGCCTGCAAAATTACATTTTCAAAACAATGTTTCCTACAAAAGGAGTAGGCTGGCCTGGAAAATACACCTTTAAGGCTATCAATGCTTCTGTATGACCATATTTGTCCAAAAATATATAGAATGGGTCATGAACATGAAGCAGAAAATCTTTCATTTGTTCACTGGCGTACTGCAAGTTAGCTGATTTACTGTTTTCTTTGAAATGGCCTTCAGTCAAGTTAGGTGAATGTAGATTTCCCTTGCACACATCACACTCATTATTTATACCTAAATCTTTCAAAATATATCCTTCTACATATGTCACAGCTTGATTGTCCTCTTAAAAGTTCAGAGTGGGATTTACTGGTCTGACTTGAGACAGTAATTTATGCCTTCATGATCAACAGAGCCAGTGCCACATGTACTCCTGGATTGTCATCATCAGCAATTTTAAAAATTGATATAAATAGCCAAGGGGAAAACAATTATCACTATCACACCCATAGTTTTGAAGGGCAAAGCCATATTATTTCCAATACAAGTTTTTAAAGGTATTACAAACTGAAAACATGTAGGATTTGTGTTGGAAATGCCATGCTGTCATATGCAACATAATGCGTTCTCTAAGGGCTCCTGACTGACAGCTTTCATATTAAGAAACCTGAATCCTACTTTCTTCTACCTATTCCAAAAAAACATAATAGATCTTATAGTAATCTGCCACCCATCAATGAAACTGAATGTGCATGTCTTATCTCCACCAGTTTTGAGGTCTCTTATTTTCCAGGTACCTATCTCTTTTAGAATAGTGTTCCAAAACTCAATGTGTGGAGAATTTCCTGAAAGGGCACATCTATACATCTTACTTTCATGGGCATTCTGGTTACAACTGTTCAAAGAATCCAGAAGGTTGTCACTTGCTTCTACAAATTCTGCTATGTATATAGCTTCTGAGGGCAACACTTTTAGTAGCTACATATGTTTCAATTACAGCTGCCACAGTATGGCTTAACTGTGCAGCAGTAAATTTAACTTTAATTCACACAGCCATCCTGGAAGTTTAAATGTTTTTTTCTCAGTTTGGGCAAAGATGACAGACTGGGCAAACTGGAGCAAATATTCATTTATAGGAAGGGGAGTTAGGGATTGGAATAACTTACCAAGGGAAATGTTCAATAAATTTCCAATTTCTTTGAAATCATTTCTGAAAAGGCTAAGAAAACAACAGATAGGGAATCTGCCACCTGGGCAACTGCCCTAAATGCAGATCAGTATTTATTTATTGATTTAAATATTTTCTCTTGGTCTATATTGTATATTGAATGTATTTCAATTTCACCACCCTGTGATCATTAACCTGAATCTTATTTTCAATTAACGCACTTCTGGTATTTTTCAGAAGGGGAACATGATACATGACAACAATTCCTTCACTATTCACAAGAAAATGGAATGGACTGGATCTATCTAAATTACCTTGACAATGCTTTCTGATTTCTCAAGTCATGGTCACAAATTGTGCAAACAACTTTCAACCCTTACTTATAACAAATTCAATCAGCTGTTGTAAGGCTACATTACATCCTGGTACTGAATTTGTGGTGAAATAATAGGCAATTACAGTATTTGTTTCCAAATTCTGTGAATACCTCTTAACATGAAAACTAATGCATGATTTGCTAGTACAGATGACCTTCCTAAAAGACCAAGATCTTCATACCCACATATGCCTTGTTTATTAGCCTCATAATACAAACCCTTTCCTAGCGACATTTCATCAAATAGGAGGGCACAGTATTTGTCAATATCAGACATTTTAGAACCTCTACTTTCAGCACTTCAACTATGGATGGATTCAGACCAGTGTCATAAGGTACTTGAGATGGTAAAGAGTTCAAACGCCTGACAGAGGGAAGCTTATCGATTAACCAAATATTGATATAAGCGAGACCCACATTTATAAACTGAAAGTGCCATAACCTTATCCTCATTCCACCACATACCATATAGAGCTTTGTTAGCATTCTGTAACTGAGCACTGATAAATGATTTACTGACAAAAAAATGATACTCACCAGTTTGTGTGTTTTCTCCAATCTCAACCTCTTCAACATCACGTAATACTGAAAGATCTAGATTACAAATCCTGTTTGTGAAATTACTGAAATTTAATTCAGGAATACATTTCTATTTTATGCCATGCTATTACTTGACACACGCATGTCTAAAATAAGTTACAGGGATTATAGGGAATAGTTTCCACATGTTTAATATGAAGATAAAGGTGGAATTCAAGAGGACAGATTGGGGCAAATATTAATTTATAGCACAAGGTGTAAGGGATTGGAAAAAATTATCAAGGGAAATGTTCAATAAATTTCCAAGTTTGTTGAAAATATTAAAGAGAAAGCTAGGTAAACAATTTATAGGTAATCTGCCACCTGGGCAACCACCCTAAATGCAGATCATTGATTGATTGATTGATTGAACAACATTAAAATTAAATTGCTGCCTAGTGTGCCGGTAGTTAATAAGATTCTACTCAATAAAATGAACTTCACAAACATAAAAACTAGAACAATTTACACCATCACTCTCACGACACACATACTTCCACTCCTTCAGAGAATCCTTATTTATAAAAAATGCGTATTCTTGATGTTGAGATTGCCAGTCATATCGACATAATAGCCACTTGTACATGTTGAAAACTTGCAGGAGTACCTTAACCTCAAGGTGTTACCTCTCTGAAATAAAGAACATGACGTTCATAAACAAAGTTTCAATACCGAAAACAAAGAAATGGAAGGAATGAAAAAGTATAATTTAATACACTATTTACAATTTTATTTCCATAACTTACCTTCGCTGTACTTAGCATCTTCGGGCAGAAAATAACAATGTTTATGTTCTGATTACATGTAGCTTACAATGAAATTGCAAAACTACAGAACTCAAACATACAGCAACACTTGGACATTAAGCGTACCGTATCTAAAAACTGTAACCGGTTCCTTCTTCGTCGCAACTTCTTGTCATAACCATACAGAATTAAACAGTAATAAACAGTACAGAACTCAATCTCCATTTTCCATTTTACGAGCATAGGCCACGAGCATGAGGCAAGCCAGCCAATCAAGACGCGACTCTACACCCTGCAGCGCTTCCAAGTGGTCTGGATCTGAAATACGGCCTGTTGTACTTTTGTCGTATCTCACCTTCACCCCCATGGTTTCACCTGTCATCACCTACGGAATAAAAAACATCTGGCCATACGTAACTAAAGCTCAACTGTCAAGCATAGAAAAAGTTAAAGCATCATTTCTGAAGAAAGCTTTATGTGTCTCCAAGTACACTACTACTATTAAACGTTTTCATTCCTCCCCTGAAGGGGGAGGCGGGCCTCCTAGACGGTGACGCCGTCTCTCAGGCCGGGAGATTTGTTACGGTGAAGGAGATGTGCGGAGTAGGTGAGTGGGTGGGCGGCCGTGGCCTATACTACGAACTGTCCCGGCATTTGCCTTAGTGCAGGAGAATGGAAAACCATTCTCAGGACAGCCGACGGGTGGGACCAGGCGTGAAGTCCGGCACTGTGCCCCTGGCCGTCTCCCGAATGCAGAGGCGTAGAGCCGTGGCCAACTTTCCTCTGCTCGGTTGGCCAGTCAGAGTACAGAGCTTATGGGACAACAACCCACTCTGCATCTACCGACCAAGTACACTCCATCTCGCTTGGTTTATGTATTGGCAAGGGAACTATTCTACTTAGAGGAAATAAGGCTAAAATTTCTACTTCCAGCCACACCCGCGTACAAATCTACCATGATGGAACTTACATCAAAGAGAGAAGAAATCTGGGAAGAGTTCTATGCCACCGATGCCATGATCATACCAGATTGGAAACAACCAAACTATGACCTTAGACATGTGACGACTCTGTTTGCGGTACATGGTTTTCACCACCTATTATGCCAGAAAGTAGGTTTCCATTCTCCAGGACAAGAATGTGTGTGCAAGCGCTGTGGTGGGCTGTGTGACAGATATCATACGATCTTTTGCAAGCAAAGGACCGAATCACTGACTTCGTTCTGTGCTAGAGTCAACTAACCATATACTGACTGTACAGCTTATGCACATTGTGCGAATTTTCCTCTATTATTAAAATTACGGTGATAGTTATACCAAATACAGTATTGTTTTTAATTACCGGTATGTCACCAATTATATCATTGGGAGTATTATACTTAACAAGCTACTGTTTGAGATTCCCAACAGACTTTAAAATAAAATATATATTTATTTTATAAATATATAATCTATGTTGGTGTGTAGTGGCTGGAAGTGGTAATTTTTATCAGAGCTCTTAAGATTTTGAAATTCCACAGCCTGTTTCCAGACATTTGACCGGGTCAGGAATGGAATGAATGAAGCCCCCATCTAACGGCGAGAATGGGAATTGTGCCGGCTGCCAAAACCTGTCGCACTCTGAGGCAATGATTAATGAAATGAAATTATATTGGAGAATGTTGTTGGAATGAAAGATGACAGGGAAAACCGGAGTACCCGGAGAAATACCTGTACCACCTCCGCTTTGTCCAGCACAAAACTCACATAGAGTGACCGAGATTTGAACCACAGAACTCAGCGGTGAGAGGCCGGTGCGCTGCCGCCTGAGCCACGGAGGCTCACAGCTCTCAAGAATTTAACAGGAAAAAATAATTGCCTAACAGCGGCACTCATTGACCCATTTTCTGTCTTTTAGTAGGCTATTTGAGTAACGAATTAGAAATTACATTGATTCTCGAGAATTCCTATTAACGTAATCGAATTCTGGAAAGATCTGTTTGGATCAAGATGTTTTATTTATCTCCACATCTTTGATTTACCCGGCGCGATTATTCTTATCTGCAACACTGCCAATACGTAACCCCTGTGGGTGGGGACAATAGGAAACACCCACAGTAACCCCTGCCTGTCATAAAAGGTGACTAAAAGGGGTCCCAGAGGCTCTCAACTTGGGAGCGTGGGTTGGCGACGACGAGGCCCTTAACTGAGTCCTGACATTGCTTCCACTGATTTGTGTCAGACTCCTCACTTTTGTTCCCCCTGTGGATGGGAGCAGTAGAATAACACCCACGGTATCCCCTGCCTGCCGTAAGAGGTGACTAAAAGGGGGCCCAGGAGCTCTCAAATTTGGAGCGTGGGTTGGCGACCAGGGGGCCCTTAGCTGAGTCCTGGCATTGCTTCCATTTACTTGTGCCAGGCTCCTCACTTTTATCTATCCTATCCGACCTCCCTTGGTCAACTCTTGTTCTTTTCCGACCCCGACGGTATTAAAGCACTCAAGGCCTCGAGAGTCTTTTCATTTTCACGCCCTTCGTGGTCCTTGCCTTTCTTTGGTTGATATCTTCATTTTTCAAAGTGTCGGATCCCTTCCATTTTTCTCTCTGATTAGTGTTTGTGGGTTACTGTAGTCACGTCCTAGTTCGTGAACCATGGGCAACGGCTGAGTGGCCTAGAAAGTGGTCCTGAGAGTCGGGATACCAGTTGCTATGGAATGGGAGTGGGCATCTTGGACATATTCTGAGTCATGGCCCTCCTTGTGCTCAGGCGGCTAGGACTATACAATTCACTGGTGGTCCATAACCCGTTAGAGGAGAGATCCTCACTTGGGCTATGTGCAAGTAGGGTAGTATCCTGCTTCCTGAATTTACCAAACTAAGAACATTTTAAGCAAGCCTCAGACCTATGCGAGTAATGGAGTCCCACTTCCATTTGACAGGCGAGGGACTCCTTGGAAACAACTTTGCTATTTGCTTTACGTCGCACCGACACCGATAGATCATATGGCGACGATGGGTTAGGAAAGGCCTAGGAATTGGAAGGAAGCGGCCGTGGCCTTAATTAAGGTTCAGCCCTGGCATTTGCCTGGTGTGAAAATGGGAAACCACGGAAAACCATCTTCAGGGCTGCCGACAATGGGATTCAAACCCACTATCTCCCGATTACTGGATACTGGCCGCATTTAAGCAACTGCAGCTATCGAGCTCGGTTGGAAACAACTTGGCGAACGAAATGAAATTCGATGGGGAGCTATTAATATTAATGGGGCTTATGGAAGAAAGAAGGTAGAACTGGCTGAGTCAGCAAAAAGGATGCATCTGGATGTGCTAGGAGTAAGTGATATTCGGGTAAGGGGAGATAATAAGGAGGAGATAGGAAATTATAAAGTGTACTGACGGGTGTTAGAAAGGGAAGGGCAGAGTCTGGGGAAGAGCTCCTTATCAAGAATACAATTGCACGCAACATAGTTTCTGTTAGGCACGTAAATGAGCGAATGATGTGGGTAGATTTGTCAGTTGGAGGAATTAGGACAAGAATTGTGTCCGTGTATTCACCATGTGAGGGTGCAGATGAGGATGAAGTTGACAAGTTTTATGAAGCATTGAGTGACATCATGGTCAGGGTCAAAAGCAAGGATAGAATAGTGCTAATTGGGCGATTTCAATGCGAGAGTTGGGAATAGAAAGGAAGGATACGAAAGGGTGATTGGTAAATGTGGGGAAGATATGGAAGCTAATGGGAATGGAAAGCGTTTGCTGGACTTCTGTGCTAGTATGGGTTTAGCTGTTACGAATACATTCTTCAAGCATAAGGCTATTCACCGCTACACATGGGAGGCTAGGAATACCAGATCCATAATAGACTATATCTTAACCGACTTTGAATTCAGGAAATCTGTTAGCAATGTACGAGTTTTCCGGGGATTATTCGATGATACAGACCACTATCTGATCTGTAGTGAACTAAGTATCTCTAGGCCCAGGGTAGAGAAAGTGAAATCTGTCTGCAAACGAATAAGGGTAGAAAATCTCCAGGATGAGGAAATTAGACAGAAGTACATGGATAAGATTAGTGAGAAGTTTCGAACAGTAGACAGTAAGCAGGTTCAGGATATAGAAAGAGAATGGGTGGCATACAGGGATGCTGTAGTAGAAACAGCAAGGGAACGCCTAGGAACAACTGTGTGTAAAGATGGGAAAAGGAACATTTTGGTAATAACCTGGAAAGGCTAGGTCAAGCAGCAAGGAAACCTTTCTGGACAGTAATAAAGAATCTTAGGAAGGGAGGGAAAAAGGAAATGAACAGTGTTTTGAGTAATTCAGGTGATCTCATAATAGATCCCAGGGAATCACTGGAGAGGTGGAGGGAACATTTTGAACATCTCAATGTAAAAGGAAATCATCCTGGTGGTGTTGCAAACAGCCAAGCTCATGGGGAGGAGGAAAATTATGTTGGTGAAATTATGCTTGAGGAAGTGGAAAGGATGGTAAATAAACTCCATTGTCATAAGGCAGCAGGAATATGAAATTAGAGCTGAAATGGTGAAGTATAGTGGGAAGGCAGGGATGAAATGGCTTCATAGAGTAGTAAAATTAGCGTGGAGTGTTGGTAAGGTACCTTCAGATTGGACAAAAGCAGTAATTGCACCTATCTATAAGCAAGCGAACAGGAAGGATTGCACAACTATCGAGGTATCTCATTGATTAGTATACCAGGCAAAGAATTCACTGGCATCTTGGAAAGGAGGGTGCGATCAGTGGTTGAGAGGAAGTTGGATGAAAACCAGTGTGATTTCAGACCACAGAGAGACTGTCAGGATCAGATTTTCAGTATGCGCCAGGTAATTGAAAAATGCTACGAGAGGAATAGGCAGTTGTGTTTATGTTTCGTAGATCTAGAGAAAGCATATGACAGGGTACCGAGGGAAAAGATGTTCACTATACTGGAGGACTATGGAATTAAAGGTAGATTATTTAAATAAATCAAAAGCATTTATGTTGACAATTGGGCTTCAGTGAGAATTGCTGGTAGAATGAGTTCTTGGTTCAGGGTACTTACAGGGGTTAGACAAGGCTGTAATCTTTCACCTTTGCTGTTCATAGTTTTCATGGATCATCTGCTGAAAGGTATAAAATGGCAGGGAGGGATTCAGTTAGGTGGAAATGTAATAAGCAGTTTGGCCTATGCTGACAACTTGGTCTTAATGGAAGACTGTGCCGAAAGCCTGCAGTCTAATATCTTGGAACTTGAAAATAGGTGCAATGAGTATGGTATGAAAATCAGCCTCCCGAAGACTAAATTGATGTCAGTAGATAAGAAATTAAACAGAATTGAATGTCATATTGGTGATACAAAGCTAGAACATGTTGATAATTTCAAGTATTTAGGTTGTGTGTTCTCCCAGGATGGTAATATAGTAAGTGAGATTGAATCAAGGTGTAGTAAAGCTAATGCAGTGAGCTCTCAGTTGCGATCAGCGGTATTCTGTAAGAAGGAAGTCAGCTCCCAGACGAAACTATCTTTACATCGGTCTGTTTTCAGACAAACTTTGCTTTACGGGAACGAAAGCTGGGTGGACTCAAGATATCTTATTCATAAGTTAGAAATAACGAACATGAAAGTAGCAAGAATGATTGCTGGTACAAACAGGTGGGAACAATGGCAGGAGGGTACTCGGAATGAGGAGATAAAGGCTAATTTAGGAATGAACTTGATGGATGAAACTGTACGCATAAACCGGCTTCGGAGATGGGGTCATGTGGGGCGAATGGAGGAGGATAGGTTACCTAGGAGAATAATGGACTCTGCTATGAAGGGTAAGAGAAGTAGAGGGAGACCAAGATGATGATGGTTAGACTCGGTTTCTAATGATTTAAAGATAAGAGGTATAGAACTAAATGAGGCCACAACACTAGTTGCAAATCGAGGATTTTGGCGACGTTTAGTAAATTCACAGAGGCTTGCAGACTGAACACTGAAAGGCATAACAGTCTATAATGATAATGTATGTATGTATGTATGTATGTATGTATGTATGTAGTGTTATATAGAGGATGGTTGCCTAGTTGTACTTCCTCTTAAAACAATAATCACCACTTCACTTTCGTCTATCCTATTCAACCTCCCTTGGTCAACTCTTTTCCTACCACTGCGGTATTAGAGCATTGGAGGCCTAGGGAATCTTTCATTGTCACGCCCTCATGGCCCTTGTCTTTCTTTGGCCGATACCTTCATTTTTCGAAGTATCGGACCCTTTCTATTTTTCTCTCTGATTGGTGTTAATAGAGGATGGTCGCCCAGGTGTACTTCCTCCTAAAACAATAATCACCACCTCTGTCAATATATACCACCCAAGAATGAAATTGTAGCACACTGAATTTTCTTTTTAAATGAAACCGGATTTCATTTAAACAAACAGATATATTTCAAATCCCCGCAACTTGTGAGACAAGTATGGTATGATCACCATTAGGCCTGGAATTTCACATTTTATGCCTTAGACTCATGTTCATGACTGCCCCTCCTCATATATATACGAATATTAAAACTATTGAAAATCTTTCATAAGCTATCATTGCTCAACTGATTTTATGTTAAATATTGAAGGAATTTTTTATTATTATTATTTTCCTTCATTCATTCATAATCAATTTTGGCCAACTATGGACAATATAAATAACTGTACAACACTTCAGTTTTCTTTGGCACCAGTATTCCTTCGTTTGCTTGCTAACAGCTTCTTTCTTTTCAGCCGTCCAATGTTGTTTCTTCTTGGTTGCTGTTTCTGCCTCTAGGAACTCCTCAAATGTGTGTATCTTGTTCCTGAAAGTGGTTCTGTTGTGGATTTCTTGATCCATGACGTTCATTTCTTGCAGGTCCTTCTTGGTTTTAAAAAACCATTTATCATTAGAGTTGCCTTTGCTATTGGGCTTGTTGAAATGGTTAAAAAAATTCTTAGTGAGTCTGTCGTCGGGCATTCTTGAAATATGTCCAAAGAATTTAACTCTTCGTTTGCGTATTGTATCTGAAATCCTGCTGTATGTTTTATACACTTCATCAGTATGTGTCACCACACCTTTTTGGTCCGAGAATTTTTCGTAAAATCTTTCATTCCTTCTTCTCGATTTCTTCAATGTCTTTTCTGGTTGTTAATCCTAGGCATTCTGAAGCATACAGGCATACTGGTTGGATTGCTGTCTGATAGTGTCGTAGTTTAGATTGATAGAAATTCCTTTCTTGTTGTGAGTGCTTTTCATAAGATGGAAGATTTTATTTTTAACATATTGTCGATAAATAGCCTACTTGTTTAGCATTAAAATTACCTAACATTAAAAGTTAATGGAAAATAATCTTGCTCACGTTCTGTCACACTATATTCTGATTTGTATATATACATCATCATTATGGACCGTTATGCCTTTCAGGGTTCAGTCTGCAAGCCTCTGAATTTACTAAATGTTGCCACAATCCTCTATTTGTAACTAGTGCTGTGGCCTGATTTAGTTCTATACCTCTTATCTTTAAATCATTCAAAACTGAATCTAACCGTTGTTGTCTTGGTCTCCCTCTACTTCTCTTACCCTCCATAACAGAGTCCATTATTCTCCTAGGTAGAGTATCCTCTTCCATTCGCCTCACATGACCCCACCACCGAAGACGGTTTATGCGTACAGCTTCATCCATCGAGTTCATTCCTAACTTAGCCTTTATCTCCTCATTCCGAGTACCCTCCTGCTATTGTTCCCACCTGTTTGTACCAGCAATCATTCTCGCTACTTTCATTTCTGTTACTTCTGACTTATGAGTCCACCCAGCTTTCACTTCCGTAAAGCAAAGTTGGTCTAAAACAGACCAATGTAAAGATAGTTTGGTCCAGGAGCTGACTTCCTTCTTACAGAATACTGTTGATCGCAACTGCGAGCTCACTGCATTAGCTTTACTACACCTTGATTCAATCTCACTCACTATATTACCATCCTGAGAGAACACACCACCTAAATACTTGAAATTATCGACCTGTTCTAGCTTTGTATCACCAATCTGACATTCAATTCTGTTGAATTTCTTACCTACTGACATCAATTTAGTCTTCGAGAGGTTAATTTTCATACCATACTCATTGCAACTATTTTCATGTTCCAAGATATTAGACTGCAGGCTTTTGGCACAGTCTGCCATTAAGACCAAGTCGTCAGCATAGGCCAAACTGCTTACTACATTTCCACCTAACTGAATCCCTCCCTGCCATTTTATACCTTTCAGCAGATGATCCATGTAAACTACGATCAGCAAAGGTGAAAGATTACAGCTTTGTCTAAACCCTATAAGTACCCTGAACCAAGAACTCATTCTACCATCAATTCTCACTGAAGCCCAATTGTCAACATAAATGCCTTTGATTGATTTAAATAATCTACCTTTAATTCCATAGTCCCCCAGTATAGTGAACATCTTTTCCCTCGGTACCCTGTCATATGCTTTCTCTAGATCTACGAAACATAAACACAACTGCCTATTCCTCTCGTAGCATTTTTCAATTACCTGGCGCATACTGAAAATCTGATCCTGACAGCCTCTCTGTGGTCTGAAACCACACTGGTTTTCATCCAACTTCCTCTCAACAACTGATCGCACCCTCCTTTCCAAGATGCCAGTGAATACTTTGTCTGGTATACTAATCAATGAGATACCTCGATAGTTGTTGCAATCCTTCCTGTACCCTTGCTTATAGATAGGTGCAATTACTGCTTTTGTCCAATCTGAAGGTACGTTACCAACACTCCATGCTAATTTTACTACTCTATGAAGCCATTTCATCCCTGCCTTCCCACTATACTTCACCATTTCAGGTCTAATTTCATCTATTCCTGCTGCGTTATGACAATGGAGTTTATTTACCATCCTTTCCACTTCCTCAAGCGTAATTTCACCAACATCATTTTCCTCCTCCCCATGAGCTTGGTTATTTGCAACACCACCAGGATGATTTCCTTTTAAATTGAGAAGATGTTCAAAATGTTCCCTCCACCTCTCCAGTGATTCCCTGGGATCTATTATGAGATCACCTGAATTACTCAAAACACTGTTCATTTCCTTTTTCCCTCCCTGCCTAAGATTCCAGAAAGGTTTTCCTGCTGCTTGACCTAGCCTTTCCAGGTTATTACCAAAATCCTCCAATGACTTCTTTTTGGATTCAACAACTGTTTGTTTCGCTCTGTTTCTTTCATCTACGTACAAATCCCTGTCTGCCTCGGCCCTTGTTTGGAGCCATTTCTGATAAGCCTTCTTTTTACGTTTACAGGCTGCTCTCACTTCATCATTCCACCAAGATGTTCGCCTTTTCCCATCTTTACACACAGTTGTTCCTAGGCTTTCCCTTGCTGTTTCTGCTACAGCATCCCTGTATGCCACCCATTCACTTGCTATATCCTGAACCTGCTTACTGTCTACTGTTCGAAACTTCTCACTAATCATATCCATGTACTTCTGTCTAATTTCCCCGTCCTGGAGATTTTCTACCCTTATTCGTTTGCAGACAGATTTCACTTTCTCTACCCTAGGCCTAGAGATACTTAGTTCACTACAGATCAGATAGTGGTCGTTATCATCAAAATATCTGCGAAAAACTTGTACATTCCTAACAGATTTCCTGAATTCAAAGTCTGTTAAGATATAGTCTATTATGGATCTGGTACCCCTAGCCTCCCATGTGTAGCGGTGAATGGCTCACAATCTTGTAACTTATTTATTACTCTATACAGAATAACATCATCCGCAAAAAGCCTTACCTCCGATTCCACTCCTTTACTCATATCATTTATATATATATATAAGAAAGCATAAAGGTCCGATAATACTGCCTTGAAGAATTCCCCTCTTAATCATTGCAGGGTCAGATAAAGCTTCACCTACTTTAATTCTCTGAGATCTATTTTCTAGAAATATATCAAGCCATTCAGACACTCTTTTGTCTAGTCCAATTGCACTCATTTTTGCCAGTAGTCCCCCATGATCCACCCTATCAAATACATTAGATAGGTCAAACGCGATACAGTGCATTTGACCTCCTGAATCCAGGATATCTGCTATATCTTGCTGGAATCCTACAAGTTGAACTTCAGTGGAATAACCTTTCCTAAACCCAAACTGCCTTCTATCAATCCAGTTATTAATTTTGCAAACATGTCTAATATGAAATGAAATGTCGTATGGCTTTTAGTGCCGGGATATCCCAGGACGGGTTTGGCTCGCCAGGTGCAGGTCTTTCTATTTGACGCCTGTAGGCGACCTGCGCGTCGTGATGAGGATGAAATGATGATTGAAGACAACACATACACCCAGCCCCCGTGCCATTGGAATTAACCAATTAAGGTTAAAATCCCCGACCCGGCCGGGAATCGAACCCGGGACCCTCTGAACCAAAGGCCAGTACGCTGACTGTTCAGCCAGCGAGTCGGACCATGTCTAATATAATCAGAAGGAATGTTTTCCCAAAGCTTACATGCAAAACATGTCAAACTGACTGGCCTGAAATTTTCAGCTTTATGTCTATCACCTTTACCTTTATACACAGGGGCTACTATAGCAACTCTCCATTCATTTGGTATAGCTCCTTCATGCAAACAATAATCAAATAAGTACTTCAGATATGGTACTATATCCCAACCCGTTGTCTTTAGTATATCCCCAGAAACCTTATCAATTCCAACTGCTTTTATGGTTTTCAACTTTTGTATCTTACTATAAATGCCATTGTTGTCATAGGTAAATTTTAATACTTCTTTAGTATTAGTCACCTCTTCTATCTGGACAATATCCTTGTAACCAACAATCTTTACATACTGCTGACTGAATACTTCTGCCTTTTGAAGATCCTCCCATACACGCTCCCCTTTTCCATTAATTTTTCCTGGAATCTCCTTCTTGGAACCTGTTTCTGCCTTACTATACTTACCCTTCAATTTTTCACTAAAATTTGTATGACTGCTAATTATGCTTGCATCATGTTATCCTTAGCTGACTTCTTTGCTAGATTCAATTTCCTAGTAAGTTCCTTCAATTTCTCCTTACTTCCACAGCCATTTCTAACACTATTTCTTTCCAACCTACACCTCCTTCTCAGTCTCTTTACTTTTCTGTTATAATATAGTGGATCTTTACCATTCCTTACCACCTTTAAAGGTACAAACATATTTTCACATTACACAACAATTGCTTTAAACCCATCCCAGAGTCTGTTTACGTTTTTATTTATCAGCTATATGGTACTGCCTAATTGTCCTAATTTTAAGACCTTCCTTTCTTTCACATTTATTTTTAACTACCACAAAAACAGCTTTGTGACCACTAATACCATCTATTACTTTGGTTTCTCTATAGAGCTCATTCGGTTTTACCAGCACCACATCCAGAATATTCTTCCCTCTAGTTGGTTCCATCACTTTCTGAATCAGATGCCCTTCCCATATTAATTTATTTGCCATTTGTTGGTCATACTTCCTGCCGTTCGCATTACCTTCCCAACTGACATTTGGTAAATTGAGATCACTCGCTACAGTCACGTTCCTTTCCTTATCATTTCCCACATAGCTGATTATCTTATCAAATAATTCTGAATCAGCATCAGCGCTACCCTTACCCGGTCTGTACACTCCAAAGACATCAAGTTGCCTATCATCTTTAGAGATGAGCCTTTCACTTAGAATTTCATGTTTGTCATCTTTAACTTTTTCGTAGCTTACAAATTATTCTTACACCAGAATGAATACTCCCCCTCCTACCATTCCTATTCTATTTCTACGATACACACTCCAGTTCCGTGAGAAAATTTCTGCATCCATTATATCATTTCTCAACCATTATTCAACTCCTTTTACGATATCTGGTAAGTATATATTTATTAAATTACTTAATTCTATTTCTTTCTTTACAATACTTCTACAGTTCAGCTCTGACATTTTTATGTCATCCCTACTTGACTTCCAGTTCCCTGTTCCCTTTATCACTGCTCCCTAGGCCACTCTGTTTCCCTGAATGTACCTCCCTATAACACTTCTAAACAAATTTTCTAACTTATGTGTACCACTGCAGTTTAAGTCAAGGCCATCTGAGCGCAGATCCCTCTCTCCTACCCACCCATTAAGATCTAGAAATCTCACTCCCAGTTTCCCACATACCCACTCCAAAGTCTCATTTAAATCCCCAATCACCTTCCAGTCAGTATCCCTCCTACACAGTATTCCACTGATAACAGTCTCCGCTTCCTTAAACTTCACCCGTGCTACATTTACCAGATCCCACACATCCCCAACTATGTTGGTACTTATACCTGCTTGTCTTACGTTGTTAGTACTAACGTGAAACACTACCACCTTCTCCTTCCCCTCCTACTTTCCTCAACATCTGCCTTAACCTAATTCCTAGATAACACTCTACCCTGGTTCCCTTTCCTCCACACACTTTGCCCACATCTCATTTATTCCCCTTCCCCCTCCCCTCCTAGTTAGTCCTTTCTTTCCTGACAGCTGCAGAAGCTACTTCCTCCTCCCTTTTCTTCATCCCATGGCCCTGTTCCACCTGTCTTTTCCTATCCACTACTGCACATTCCCCTTCCCTACTTTTTCCCTTCCTCCTACTTCCACACTTCTCAGCAATAGTTCCCTGTTCCTCATCTTCCCTCGGTTCTACCTGCAGTGACTCATACCGATCTCTCAGACACACCTGTCCTGAATTATGATCCTGAATGGAGCCCTTAGTCTGCAATCTCCTTCCCCTTAGAACATTAGACCACCTGTCTTCTACAACTCCCCCCTTTCCTCCCTGTCCTCTGGGAGAATCCTAATTATCTCCCTCAAACTCTCCAACTCCTCCCTCATACTCCTTAATGCCTGGCCACACCCACAGTTCCTACACTTGCACTCCTTAGCCATTCTTTACTGAATAATTTTTAAAAAGGAAAAATAATATAACTTATTCTGTGCAAAATAAAAGTGAAAGGAAAGAAATTTTGTCTAGGATAGTTCACAAAGTTCACACGACAATAAGGTAATTAATATACAGGGTGAAGCGTAATTCGTGCACTCGGGCGTCGCAGCGCTACTCCTCACATGCCAGCAATAAAAAAATGTCTCTTACAAAATTTCGTCTTGCGAGTATATCCGGTAGAAAACAGACGTTGAAGAGTAGCAATCTGGCAACACTGTAACCATATGTAGGGTAACTACCGCTGTCAGCACGTTCTCGTCGTGCTGTACAGTTGGTGCAGTGGGTAGAGTTTTGGGTTACCATGCAGGAGGTCGAGTGGTCGATCCTGGGTTCAGGCCTTAGTTTTTTCTTTCGTAAATGTAGTACAGGTGGTATGGTATCTGGCATCTTAATCGTCAACGGCAATTGCAGTGGGTCCTCTAGAAACCATTTGCACTTACATACTACGATCCTAGAAATGGACGAACAATCGTTTTCATTGGTCAGCTTTGAAAGGCGCCCTTTCTACGTCGTGAGGGTGAATTTATTCGCACCACTTCATCTACTAGATGTGAAACCTGTTTGTTTCAGCTGTCTATTTCTTATTAGTCTAACCAGGTATTTGTTGTTTAAGCGTTACAAAATGTTGTAAATGTACGATACATGTCACCTCAGAAACGGTGTCTTACTGTATTACAGTAGGTAATGTCAGATGGAAATTAGCAAATAAAAAATGCGCCTCAACCCAGGATTGAACCATCGACCTCCTGCATGCCAACCAAAAACTCTACCCACTGCACCAACTGTACAGCACGACGAGAACGTGCTGACAGCGGTAGTTACCCTACAAATGGTTACAGTGTTGCCAGATTGCTACTGTTCAACGTCCGTTTTCTACCGGATATACTCGCAAGACGAAATTTTGTAAGAGACATTTTTTATTGCTGGCACGTGAGGAGTCGCGCTGCGACGCCCGAGTGCACGAATTACGCTTCACCCTGTATATTAATTACCTTATTGTCGTGTGAACTTTGTGAACTATCCTAGACAAAATTTCTTTCCTTTCACTTTTATTTTGCACAGAATAAGTTATATTATTTTTCCTTTTTAAAAATTATTCAGTAAAGAATGGCTAAGGAGTGCAAGTGTAGGAACTGTGGGTGTGGCCAGGCATTAAGGAGTATGAGGGAGGAGTTGGAGAGTTTGAGGGAGATAATTAGGATTCTCCCAGAGGACAGGAAGGAAAGGGGGGAGTTGTAGAAGACAGGTGGTCTAATGTTCTAAGGGGAAGGAGATTGCAGACTAAGGGCTCCATTCAGGATCATAATTCAGGACAGGTGTGTCTGAGAAATCGGTACGAGTCACTGCAGGTAGAACCGAGGGAAGATGAGGAACAGGAACTATTGCTGAGAAGTGTGGAAGTAGGAGGAAGGGAAAAAGTAGGGAAGGGGAATGTGAAGTAGTGGATAGGAAAAGACAGGTGGAACAGGGCCATGGGATGAAGAAAAGGGAGAAGGAAGTAGCTTCTGCAGCTGTCAGGAAAGAAAGGACTAACTAGGAGGGGAGGGGGAAGGGGAATAAATGAGATGTGGGCAAAGTATGTGGAGGAAAGGGAACCAGGGTAGAGTGTTATCTAGGAATTAGGTTAAGGCAGATGTTGAGGAAAGTAGGAGGGGAAGGAGAAGGTGGTAGTGTTTCACGTTAGTACTAACAACGTAAGACAAGCAGGTATAAGTACCAACATAGTTGGGGATGTGTGGGATCTGGTAAATGCAGCACGGGTGAAGTTTAAGGAAGCGGAGACTGTTATCAGTGGAATACTGTGTAGGAGGGATACTGACTGGAAGGTGATTGGGGATTTAAATGAGACTTTGGAGTGGGTATGTGGGAAACTGGGAGTGAGATTTCTAGATCTTAATGGGTGGGTGGGAGAGAGGGATCTGCGCTCAGATGGCCTTGACTTAAACTGCAGTGGTACACATAAGTTAGAAAATTTGTTTAGAAGGGTTATAGGGAGGTACATTCAGGGAAACAGAGTGGCCTAGGGAGCAGTGATAAAGGGAACAGGGAACTGGAAGTCAAGTAGGGATGACATAAAAATGTCAGAGCTGAACTGTAGAAGTATTGTAAAGAAAGGAACAGAATTAAGTAATTTAATAAATATATACTTACCAGATATCGTAATAGGAGTTGAATAATGGTTGAGAAATGATATAATGGATGCAGAAATTTTCTCACGGAACTGGAGTGTGTATCGTAGAAATAGGATAGGAATGGTAGGAGGGGGAGTATTCATTCTGGTGTAAGAATAATTTGTAAGCTACGAAAAAGTTAAAGATGACAAACATGAAATTCTAAGTGAAAGGCTCATCTCTAAAGATGATAGGCAACTTGATGTCTTTGGAGTGTACAGACCGGGTAAGGGTAGCGCTGATGCTGATTCAGAATTATTTGATAAGATAATCAGCTATGTGGGAAATGATAAGGAAAGGAACGTGACTGTAGCGAGTGATCTCAATTTACCAAATGTCAGTTGGGAAGGTAATGCGAACGGCAGGAAGTATGACCAACAAATGGCAAATAAATTAATATGGGAAGGGCATCCGATTCAGAAAGTGATGGAACCAACTAGAGAGAAGAATATTCTGGATGTGGTGCTGGTAAAACCAAATGAGCTCTATAGAGAAACCAAAGTAATAGATGGTATTAGTGGTCACAAAGCTGTTTTTGTGGTAGTTAAAAATAAATGTGAAAGAAAGGAAGGTCTTAAAATTAGGACAATTAGGCAGTACCATATAGGTGATAAATCAGATTGCCAGATTGCTACTCTTCAACGTCCGTTTTCTAACGGATATACTCGCAAGACGAAATTTTGTAAGAGACATTTTTTTATTGCTGGCATGTGAGGAGTCGCGCTGCGACGCCCGAGTGCGCGAATTACGCTTCACCCTGTAGAGTACTACTACACTACAATACTACTTAGTACTACAATTTTTTTCCTACAACACCCTAACAGGATGAAAATTGCTGTTAATTACTGAAAACAGAAAATAATACATAAGAATTACACAATTCTAAACTGCAGTTAAGTCTACCCTAATTACTACACCAGAATTCTAGTTAAAATTTTACTACAGATACCACATATACTACAGATACTATACTACACAAATATTTCACAGTAATAAACACACTAATTTCTAATAAGATACTATAATACACTACAATAATTTTAAACTATGTTCAGATACTACAATAATTTTAAACTACGTTCAGACGTATCCTGTTTACAACAGGTTATTACTAAGCATTAACAGAAAGGGAAATTACAATTAAATTTTGAAATTTGCAAGACTACTCAAGATAATAGAATAAGCGCTCTAATTTCTAATAAGTTACTACAATACACTACAATAATTTTTAAACTACGTTCAGATGTATCCTAATTACAATAGGTTATTACTAGGTACAAATTGAAATGAAAATTCTAATTAGGCCTAAAGTTAGAAATTTGCAAGAACTACTCAAGGATTACCAACAAAGTTAAATGCGTAGACAGATTAATATTAGTACTACTTTATCCTACTATGCTGAAAATGAAACCTGCCGTTTACTTTTCCTCATATAAATGTTTATTTTTATTCAATCTTTACAACAACAACAAAAAAGCAGAACAGCGTATGAAAGGTACATATTTATTTTCCTTCATCTGTATAAATATGTGAGTTGCTCAAATGAAGTAAAGGCACAGAAATATAGTAAGTTTATAAAAAATAAAATTTTTAAAAAACAGTTCAAATATTCCAGATAGAAAATTCAGGCTAAATATTATCCCTGAAAAGTCACAACTAAATGAACACATTTTGTAGTAGTTTCTGAACAAGAATAAGTTTTAATTAGGTGAATATCCTACAAAAGTCATAATGTTCACATTTTCTAAATGAGCTGGCTGTGCAGTTCAAGCCATTTAGCCATCAGCTTGCACTGTTGGCAGTCCTGAAGATGGTTGTCTCTAGTTTCTCATTTTCACGCAAGGTAAATGTTGGAGCTGTAGCTTAACTAAGGCCCTAGTCACTTCCCTACCCTTCTTATCGCATCGTTACAATGAGACCAATAGCTAAAATTTATTGCTATGGTTGTTTTAGGAGGCCAAACACAAAGGTTGATATGTTGTGTTTATTATTCAACAACAAAAAAAAAGTAACCTTGCTGAATACTTTAAACAACAATCCATTTAACTCTCTCAGATTATTGGTTTTACCCCCCTTGAGGGAGGGAGTAGGCTTCCAGATCCAGTGGACAAAGCACTCCTCTTCTGGTTCCGTTACGCATGCCTTACAATGTAAGGTTTCCTGTGGAGGAGTTAAGTTACCTCTGTCTACACACGATCAAGAGTAATTCTGGGGTCCAGTGTCCTCATAGTACTACAGGGAAGTAAGTTCACACAGTACCTGTGTGTTTCTCATTTGGTCCCCCGTAGGTGGGGGCAGTATCCCCTGCCTGTCGTAAGAGGAGACTAAAATGGGCCCCAGGGGCTCTCGACTTGGGAGCGTGGGTTGGCGATCACGGGGCCTTAGCTGAGTACCGGCATTGCTTCCACTTACTTGTGCCAGGCTCCTCATGTTCACCTATCTTATCTGATCTCCCTTGATCAACTCTTGTTCTTTTCTGACTCCGACAGTATTAAGTTATTGAGGCCTAGGGAGTCTTTCATTTTCATGCCCTTCGGGGCTCTTGTCTTCCTTTGGCCGATATCTTCATTTTTCAAAGTGTCAGATCCCTTTCATTTTCTCTCTCCGATTAGTGTTATATAGAGGATGGTTGCTTAGTTGTGCTGCCTCGTAAAACAATAATCACCACCACCACTTTCTTATTTGTTGGACTAGCTGTCCTCACTTTGCCCCTGTGTAAGTGAAAGAGTGGTCAGCCATTCATGAAGTGACCATACAGAATGTTGCTTAACTGCGAGTGTGGTTGTGACCCTCTCAATGTACCAGTGTTGTGGTGTAAGGACATTTCACAATATCCCAGTATAGGGACAACATATAACAGTCGCTCATTGAAGGCCCCCCTATGTATGTTGCTTAACATCTGGTATGAAACCGTATGTGTGTGTGCAAACGTGATTTTTTTTTGTAGTAGCTTTACGTCGTACTGACACAGATAGGTCTTCTGGTGACGATGGGATAGGAAAGGCCTGGGAGTTGGAAGGAAGCGGCCGTGGCCTTAATTAAGGTACAGCCCCAGCATTTGCCTGGTGTGAAAATGGGAAACCACGGAAAACCATCTTCAGGGCTGCCAACAGTGGGATTCGAACCCACTATCTCCCGGACGCAAGCTCACAGCCGCGCTCCTCTAACCACACAGCCAACTCATCCGGTAACTTGTGATTTTTATCATTTCTTCATTTTTCTTAGATATCTAAAGTGTACGTATATAAGATATTCATTATTCGATTACATAGAACAATTTATCTTGGGTTTGGTGACTGGAAAGTATTTGTTTTGTCTAGGTTTTGTTCAAAGCATGCCTCTGATTAAACTAAAATATCTTTATGTTTTTGCATATTAGTAATATTTTGATTCCTAAGGGTCACGGTTTTCTTACATGCTTCCTTACGGTTGATACACCCATTCTTTTTCGGATCATTTAATTTTTTCTTGGAAGTCCCAAAGCCAAACATCAGACAAATCAGGTGTTTGTTTCTACTACACCCAATGTGAAGGATATTGTGATAAAACATGTAGTTTTATCCTTGAATGCAGAACTATTACAATTGCACTTTTTTGTGGCTGCAGGATTTAAATAAACTAGTGGACCCAAGCTGCTCCACAGCATTCCTTATAAATAGGTCAGATAACTCTTCTTATATGCCTGTCATAGTCATATTGCTCTGCCTGCCCTTTTCGATAGTTTTATGAGCATTTAATACTGCTGCATAAATAACCGATTTATTCATAATTTAGTTTATAACACTTCTTTTCATACAATATTCTCCGTGCTTCAACCATTCGGCTGTATTTGGATCTTAACATTTTCAAACGATCTTGCCCGAGATGGTGCAACGCACAATTCGCCGTGGCTGAATACTGGTTCAGGTAAGTGGACTACCCAGTTTTTCAAGCGTTTGTCCCTGCATTTTATTAATGGTCATACAGAAGGCTAGTCGATTTGATACATTCCCGTCTGTACGTAAGTAGACTGTTTTCTCTCAGCAGCGTGTAAGTTATTAGGAACGTACTGCCATCTGTTGTGTATATTCAGAATATCATCAGATGAACGTTTTTCTTCTTCATAGTTGGCTCTTTTTTTTAGTCCGAGGATAACTAGCCTTAATCTGAACGAAGTTTAGTCCTGATCCTGAGGTTTTTTGGCTGGTGACTACCTTCATTAATATGGACTTCGTGAAGTTTACTATTGTACGAACCCCCTGTGGGTGGGGGGGGGGCGGTAAAATAACACCCACGGTATCCCCTGCCTGTCGTAAAAGGCAACTAAAACGGCCCAAGGGGCTCTGAACTTTGGAGCTAAGTTGGCGACTACGGGGCCCTTAGCTGAGTTCTGGGATTTCTTCCACTTACTTGTGCCAGGCTCCTCGCTTTCATCTATCTTATCTGATCTCCCTTGATCAACTCTTGTTCTTTTCTGACCCCGACAGTATTAAGTTATTGAGGCCTAGGGAGTCTTTCATTTTCATGCCCTTCGGGGCTCTTGTCTTCCTTTGGCCGATATCTTCATTTTTCAAAGTGTCATATCCCTTTCATTTTCTCTCTCTGATTAGTCTTATATAGAGGATAGTTGCCAAGTTGTACTTCCTCTTAAGCGCCACCGTGTCAGTTGAACTTGGCACGCACTGAAAGCATGTTGGAAACTTCGAGCATCATTTTCCTGGAAATGGTTGAGTGTGTATGGATAAGCCGAAACATGCGTTTGCTTATTCTGACCCCCTTTTTTACTGAGCGAATTTTCTGCAAAATCAGGTCGTTACAGGTTCCCCTTGTAAGGAATGCAAGTGCAAAGAGCTGCAATGGTAATGTTCTGTACAAGGCTATAGGCTCAAAGCCAGCAACAGGTAATACTTTAATGCCCCTATTGAGAACAACCATTGTGGAAAATGAACTGAATATATTCCATGAAGAAAGCCTGTTGGATTCAAGCACAATAAACAAGGTAATTTTTAAAGGCTTTATATATGAGGGGTGTTAGTCGTAAACAACCACTAATCGTGCCTTAGGCCATACTAAAGTTAGAAAGGCAGGCTTCTATTGGAAGCATGCTTGTGTAATAGGTTAGGACCCACAAGTTCTATTAGATCTCTTGTATTGGCTTTGGTAAAGTGATATCCATTTTTGAAATTAATATCATCGAACTTCAGGAAGATAATTGGTTTTATTCCATATGTCTTTTCAACTCTCATATATTATGTACAATAGTAAGGTGGTAATTATTGTTTTAATTAGTTTCGCACCCCGTGTTCAAATCGCAATTAATTGTGTGTTTTATTTATCTACTTATGTCTATTGACTATTACTACACAAATGTTTATCAAGTTAGTGGATACAAGGGCGTTATGTTGATTGTAACTGGGGTTTTACACACACACACACACACACACACACACACACACACACACACACACACACACACACACACACACACACACACACACACACACACACACACACACACACACACACACACACACACACACACACACACACACACACACACACACACACACACACACACACACACACACACACACACACACACACACACACACACACACACGTCTTTCAGGAATTTCAATGTTCTGTAGGTTCATTCTTATATTGTCCGGCTCCATGGCTAAGTGGTTAGTGTGCTGGCCTTTGACCACAAGGGTCCCGGGTTCAATTCCCGACAGGTTTAGGAATTTTAACCATAATTGGTTAATTACCCTGGCACGGGGACTGGGTTTATGTGCTGTCTTCCATCATCCTCATCACGACGCACAGCGTCAAATCAAAATACCTGCACCAGGCCTCTCCAGAGGCCACACGGCTTTTCAGGAGATAGGGTGCAATCCCTTGGACGATACCGATCGTAGAAACATTTTGCACACCACGAGCATCACGTGGAGGCAGGTTTGCCACAGTTACATTTCTGGGTGGTAATATTACTCGAGAAAGAAACGTCATTAATATTATTGTACATGCCATGTGCGACAAACAGCACAATAATAATAATAATAATAATAATAATGCTATTTGTTTTACGTCCCACTAACTACTTTTTCAGTCTTCGGAGATGCAGAGGTGTCGGAATTTAGTCCCGTAGGAGTTCTTTTACGTGCCAGTACATCTACCGACACGAGGCTGACGTATTTGAGTACCTTCAAATACCACCGGACTGAGCCAGGATCGAACCTGCCAAGTTGGGGTCAGAAGGCCAGCGCCTCAACCGTCTGAGCCACAGCCCAGCACAAACAGCACATATCGGGTAATTTTTCCGAAAAAAAAAAACCAGCCTCAAATAAGTTGTTTAATTCATTTATTGATGTTTTAAAATTAGTTTACCAGACGAGACAAATAGGGACAAATTTTTTAAATAATGTGAACAAAACCATTTTTGTAGTAATCGTCAATGGACAAAGGTAAATAAATGAACTGAAAAAACACAAATCATCGGGATTTGAACATGGGGTGCAAAAGTGTAAACCGCGGCGAAAGCCACTTTGTGGGTTGAACTTGCTAAGCACTAATAGGCACGTAAAGCACGTTGGAAACTTTGACTGTCATTTTCTCTGAAGCGGTCGAGTGTCTACGGATAAGCCAAAACATTTATTTTGACCCCTCTTACACTGAGAGTTTCTGAGAAATCGGGTTGTTACACCTGGTATGTTCCCCTTGTTAATTTTGAAATATTTTGCTGGTCAGTCTCGTATTTTTGGTGTATTTAAGTATCTGTGTGTTAAGCAAAAGGCACTTTCTTTATCGGATATGGAAGCATAGTGAAAACACCATTCTTAACCACAAACAACTCACCGCTCCATTAGGTATCCTATCATCAACCATGTATCATCTTGGCATACAGTACGTGTAGCATTTACAGTATTGTGTACGCAATATTTCAACGTGATGTGTTGTTTTGTCGCCTCTGGAGATGTCTGATGCAGGTCTTTTTAGTTGATGCCCATGGCGCGACCTGCACATGTGGGTGTGTGACATTGATGACAAGGTAAGGAGGGTGAAACAGTGTCAACATACAGCCCACTCCAGCCGAATAATTCCAAGGGGTCTGCTCGAGGTTCTACGTCCCCTTTCGACAGACGAATCACCATCAGCAGCGTCCATGGCTGCTTTCAACTCTGTTGATAGCAAACCAAGACTTCCATGCCAGGTCAACACCTGGAAGGAGTTGGTGTACATTAAAAAAAGGCCAACACTCATAAGCATCTTTGCTGCACCAATCACTGCGTCATTCATTTGCAGCACTGAAGTTGCCTACACAGAGCTCTTGAGCTGTTTGAATTGGTGGGGGCCTAGACTTCAGGCGTTGAAATACACCACCTGAATGGCCGTGGATAGGCAGACATTGGTTCACAATTATTTTTTAGTACTCTTGGACCAAGTTGTTCAATCTCCTTAGTCTAGGAAGTTCAATATTACGGAGTACAGGCAGCCAGAAAAGAGGGGTGGATTTAACTTTGCCAGTGATAGTCATCATGGTCTGATTCAGGACAACATAAATCTTACGAACACGCGAGCTCTTAATCCACACTGTAGAACAGTAAACCGCTGCTGAATAAACTAACCGAATAGCTGATGTGTGAAGCAGACTCCCAATGTAGCAAGTTTGTGAAGAATGTTGTTCCTTGTTCTCAATTCAGCAGCACTGTCAGATGTTTACAGAAGACAAAGTTCGATCGACAGCAATTCCAAGGTACTTGGTTTATGAGTTGCGAGCTAGCGAAGCCCCACCGACTGACAAATTTATTCTAGTTTTTTTTACTGCGTGTTCAGATGAAAGAAACTGGTCTCTGTTTTTCTGGTGTGTGGAGTCAAGACACCATTTTATAAAATACACTCAAAATGTTCAGGTCAGCATATATTATATTTCTGTCATCTTGAGCAGGAGAAATATGGCTGTTGCTAACTTAGCACCTCCTAAAATGGGGTCTACTCTTAACAGCATCGTAACTGTGCATATTTCCATTACAAATGGAAGAGAATTTCTAAACTTAACTGCGATTGTGGTGCCTCTACGGAGACCATCCAGCGTATTATCACTGAGTGTCCAAACAGAAAGTACAGTAGCAACATCAGTGATTTTGCTCATGCATTTCCAGAGACAATTAGTTACATAAACAACCTGGACATAAAGAAATAGTCTGTTTTCCAAAATCATGTACGTATTGTATCTGTAAAGCCATATGCTAAATAAATAAATAAATCTCATCCACGAAGGTGTGTACTAGATCATCGGCATATGCAAACTAGCACGAGGAGGTAGCTGGTATGCCAATGGTGTACAAATTAAGCAATAATGGTGAGAGCACAGATCCCTGAGGCAGCCCGTTATTGAGAACTTTCAGTCTGCTACACTTATTGCTCATTACTTCCTGAAGCTTCCTATTCGACAACATATTGTTTAACAACTGTGTCATTAACTTAAGAGTTTTAAAAACTTATATACAACGCCATCTCTCCAAACTGTATCACATGCTGCTGTGATCTACGAACGCAGCTCCAATCGTCAATCGTTTCTCGAAGCTTGATTCAATGAAAGTTCTCAATGCTAAAACTTGATCTTCACAACTTTGATGTGTTCTGAAACCCACTCATTCAACTGGAAGGATGTTAAAAATTTGAGGACCCATGCTATTATAAAGGAGTCGTTCTGGTAGTTTATACCAAATACTCGATAGGGCAACTGGCCTACAACTTTCAGGGCAATCGGCAGGCTTCCCTGGTTTAAGGAAGGCTATCTTAGTACACTTCTTGTATGATAACATTAACCTACAAATTGGTCAAATGCTTCTTTTCACTTTTCCTTACACAACACAACTACACTAATTTCCTAGCAAAGAGTGTACTGGACAAATGTATCTTGACAAGTATGACAAGAATTATATCAGGGGATGAAGTATACAGACTGATTCTTCTGTACATGGTATTTGGGTCAGGAAATGTACTATGTACAGTACAATGGAACCTCGATTCTCCGTTTTTGGAGGGACCACCGTAAAAGAAATGTACAAAACGGGAAAACGGAAAATTCGGGAATGAATGAACCATGAACAATTTGGCTAAACATCCCAAAAAAGAAATATGTATACTTAAAATCTTACAAACATCTCTAAACCAAACTAAACCACACCCCCAATGGGCCTTCCGGCTACCAAACGACCGCTGCTCGGTCCGAACGCCTGCAGATTACGAGGCTACGCATGGTCAGTGTGACGAATCCTCTCTGCCGTTATTCCTGGCTCTCTAGACCGGGGTCGCCATCTCACCATTAAATAGCACCTCAATTAAAGGTAATCGTAGAACGAGTGAACCTGGAACCAGCCCTCATATCCAGGTAAAAATGCCCGACCTGGCCGGGAATCGAACCTGGGTCCAAGTTCAACCGCGGGGCCAGCTTCAAACATTAATTACCGGAACGCGACTTAAAAGTCTTGCAACTTTACATTCAGTTTTACCGGGAAAACTTCGTCGGTTTCCTCTGAAAACGTCTTTCAGTCCAGCAACTTTGATCGGTCAAACTGTTCGAAAAACCTTATAACATCAAGCCAAACATTCGGCCACAAGTATTTTTTAATTCTCTAATCTAATAAAATAAAGCACATTGGATACAAAAGAACCCAACATGATGGCGAAATCCTTTTTTCTTTAAATCTTCCATTGCAATTTGATCACCGGTATACTGTTCGTAGTCAGTCTGTGGAAATCTTGTACCGCGCAAATTAGGCCTACGACCTACATCGACTTTTAAAGGTTATGTTGAACTCGAGAATATTGTTTCGAATGCTTATAGTCAATTATGTTCGTCACTAATCACGATTAAATTGGAAAGAGAAAAAGTATCATCAAAACTTCCGAATTTATGGTTATTCGCGACCTGGAGCTCAGCTGGAAAACACGCTCCGCTGTCCGAGTCGGTACGAGTGCGAAATGATGCAAAAGTTTTTACATGTAACATGCGCAAATAAAACGACTGCGGGTTTAACATTTTAACAGAATAACGTGAAATTCCTAGTCTTACATTAGGACCAAAACAGTACCAGGCAATCCCAAAACCTCCCATGGCTTTATGTATGTAAGGTGCAACATCTGTTCTGGTCTCGATAACATAATATTAATATTAAAATACTAAATTTGAGTTACCGGTACTTAAGGAGGAGCAGTTTAGATTCCTGCCTGAAAGCTCAGTTACTAAACAGTGCCCTGAGGGAAGTGCCGAAAACCTGTTCGGCGATACACTGGGGGGGGGGGGGGGGGAGTTAACATCTAACCCTGGACATAATGTAGACGCTTTGCAAGTACGAACATTTGACGAAACTCGTTCCGTCTTCAAGTAGAGCTGTCGAAATGCGCTCTGTCTCCTTCCAATTGTTGTGGACATTCTCTGCTTTATGATTTCAATTCTCTAAACAATACCACCTGAATGCGATGCTAAGATGGTCCCTTATGCAAGTTCACCGCCGATCGCTTTTCCGCTTCCTCAAATTACCGCAATGACTGGACGTTAACACCAAGATCCAAAAAATGAAGAGCCTTTCCAACATCCATGTATTTTGACGTCTTTCAATACCTTATAAAATACGACGTAATCTTCTTCGAATATACAACAGCTAAGAAGAAGCCAGCATTCAACCTACTCTTCTTCTTTATTACAACATTTAGTGCACAGTGGTCTTTTATAATATACGGCGCACCGAACTTTACATAACTTCCGCTCAGTGCTTCGTCAATTGGAAGAGTTATTATTTTTAATATATCTCTTCTCAACTTCCCACATGGTATGTACCTTTAAAAAGACTGTACTTGTGTTTACATTGTTTATGTTTTCTTCGATATTTACGCTTTAATTTACTTCAGGCTGATGATGACCTATTACTAGGTCGAAACTAGTCCCTATGTAATTTTCATTTTGTATTGAAAAGGTGGACCAATAATAATATATTATTTTACTCTATTGTAATCACAGTTCAATACGGATCTATCATTATGAAACTTATTTCTTTTAATCCACAGGTATGCCGTCGCCGTCCTTTCGTGAGATACAGTTTCTTGAAAAACGCGTGATCGAGGATTTAGCGTTGATGGGACTGAAATTTCTGAACGGTTGATACGGGAAATCGTTTCTTCGAGGAGCGGATAATGCGGGATTTTTACAACGTGATTTAATTAGGATGCTCGCGGGACCTCGTAATTTGAACGGATAATACGGGAAAACGTAGTTTCCGGGAATGTATAATCGAGGTTCTACTGTATTTGAGACAGAAGTTCTTATAGTATAAACAATCTTATAGTACACAAGATATAAAGCTAGTCTTTGGCATTTAATGGAAATATTTTAAGAATGTTATTAAAACAAAGGATATAGATGTCATTTTTTATTTTTTAGTAAAATTTATATGTATTTTAAAGGGAACACATGATCAAACCATGCAGTGAAACACACGCACGCACACAGTATACTCCAAACTCTGAAAATATCATGAACACATTACAACAGTAACTGCCATGTTAATGGAAACACAAGCAATTTGGAATATTTGGAAAATAAACATATTTTCCCCTGGTACCTTCAGTTCTGAAGTTATATAAACTCAAAAGGAATGTATCTTAGACTTGCTGCACCAATATTACGTTATAAATTACATTATAAATTATTTAAACAACAATAATTGGTCCACTAGACAAGCCAAAGGCTTGTAAATGGATCTAATATGCTAATACAACATTTAATAAAAGCTGCAGGATACATAAAGGCATAAATTATATTGTAATCAGTGTTTTATATTATTGTATTCTGTTTTATGGTAATAGGTTGTCGCTGCGCCTACAAAAACCGCTATGTGATAATATTTAAAGTTAAGAACTTCATTTTGGTCCGTATTGAATTTAGATTTACACTATAAATTGAGGATAGTTATGTCCACCTTTTCAATACAAAAACAATGTGAGGTCATTAACACATCACATATTTATTACCTTTCAAACATTGGGACCGGTTTCGGCATTATTTGTATGCCATCATCAGCCATAGGAAACTTAGTGACAAGGCCTAAGTACAATATTAACATAACTTACAACATAATTATATGTATATATAAAAATGAACATATTCTTACAGTGACTATTAAAAATGTTTGGTGTACACCATAAAACCTTATATTAAAATTGGTAGCATATTTTATGCGATATATTATGACTTTATACAATTATTTGACTAAAGTTAAAGCTTATTGTCAGTTTTTCTAAATATTACCAAATGTTAAAAGAGCATCCAGATAACAATTTTCAATCTTTAAAAACTTTTATAACTCCTAGGCGTTAAAAATAATAGTACATTTGTTTGGTCAATAGTGCTAAATTGACATGCATTAAAATGAAATCGCCTACTGTCAGATGGGAAACAGTGACCTATTTGTACTAGGTATGGAGATAAGTTACATTATAAGTCTGTAGTAATTCTATAACTTGCGTTAATATAGTTTGGTTATTTAATAACAAGTCGAATAAAATGATAAATTCGGCTGATATTTTAAACTTTAAAATATTAATTGTCCATTGTAGAGGTCCCTTTTTCAGTGAAGATATATAGTGAGCAAAGCAGTTCCTCTTAGAATTGATTGCAGGTTCACTCTATTTTAGGTGGATTTTGGATTGAATAAATTTCTTATTTCGCAATGTAATGTCGTTAAGCAATGATCGTAATGTAATATTCCGTCATTTATGCTAATGTTGATAAAATGTAGATCGACATTGGTCGAAGTGGACTGGTGAACCAAATTTTCTTGGACCATAACATTCAAGGTCTTTGAGGTTCTAGAAATATCTCGATCCAAGACGGACCCTAAGCACTGTGTTGTCGAGAATGAAGCCGATGAGGAACTGTCTACCGGAAAGGCAGAAAGCAGGTCTGCTTTCTGCCTCTGCTTTCTGCCTTTCCGGTAGACAGTTCCTCATCGGCTTCATTCTCGACAACACAGTGCTTAGGGTCCGTCTTGGATCGAGATATTTCTAGAACCTCAAAGACCTTGAATGTTATGGTCCAAGAAAATTTGGTTCACCAGTCCACTTCGACCAATGTCGATCTACATTTTATCAACATTAGCATAAATGACGGAATATTACATTACGATCATTGCTTAACGACATTACATTGCGAAATAAGAAATTTATTCAATCCAAAATCCACCTAAAATAGAGTGAACCTGCAATCAATTCTAAGAGGAACTGCTTTGCTCACTATATATCTTCACTGAAAAAGGGACCTCTACAATGGACAATTAATATTTTAAAGTTTAAAATATCAGCCGAATTTATCATTTTATTCGACTTGTTATTAAATAACCAAACTATATTAACGCAAGTTATAGAATTACTACAGACTTATAATGTAACTTATCTCCATACCTAGTACAAATAGGTCACTGTTTCCCATCTGACAGTAGGCGATTTCATTTTAATGCATGTCAATTTAGCACTATTGACCAAACAAATGTACTATTATTTTTAACGCCTAGGAGTTATAAAAGTTTTTAAAGATTGAAAATTGTTATCTGGATGCTCTTTTAACATTTGGTAATATTTAGAAAAACTGACAATAAGCTTTAACTTTGGTCAAATAATTGTATAAAGTCATAATATATCGCATAAAATATGCTACCAATTTTAATATAAGGTTTTATGGTGTACACCAAACATTTTTAATAGTCACTGTAAGAATATGTTCATTTTTATATATACATATAATTATGTTGTAAGTTATGTTAATATTGTACTTAGGCCTTGTCACTAAGTTTCCTATGGCTGATGATGGCATACAAATAATGCCGAAACCGGTCCCAATGTTTGAAAGGTAATAAATATGTGATGTGTTAATGACCTCACATTGTTTTTGTATTGAAAAGGTGGACATAACTATCCTCAATTTATAGTGTAAATGTGATAATATTTCAGCTTAGAACTCTGACCAGAAAGGTTATGTTATTTAACGTTTAGTATTGCACGAACTACATCAACAAATGTTCATTCTAAGCAATACGGGTCAGCATTTCCCCCATTACCAGCATTGTCACATAACAGTATTTTGAGGCACAACAATGAAGTACCAAATCCATTTCTGTGCCAAAATGAACAATGTCAACAAAAAAAAAAAAATGTTTGCAAATGGAACCAACATTAAACTGAGGGAATACATAAATGAAGTAAAGCGTAGTATTCTTGTAGACAGATTTTGTCGTCTCCTGAAAGATTTGTGCATCGATATGATACCTTTTGGATTTAAGCTTCTCACACACCCATATAAAAAAATATAAAATAAGATAATAATCATAATATTAATAATCAGAGAATGAAACCTATTTTACATCATAAAATCTATTCATCAGACTCTGTCAAGCGACATGAAAATGTTACCAAACTGTTGGAATGCTCTGTAAATGTGTACCTGACAATACTGTACAAACAATGGAGCTGCTTATTAAAATTATTCAACATTCCTACATTATTCCAGTAATACTAATCATATAAAGGTTGAGATGAAAAATACTTATCAAAATACTAGTCAATCGACTTAAAAATTAACATTTTTAATATGCATACAAAAATGACAAAGTACACAAGAAGGTCACATATTCAGTGGTTAGTCTGCAAATGCAGAGAATAATAACTGTAGCTAAATAATGCATTCACCATAGTGAAAGACCTTAATGTAGATGGGATCAAAATGTACGACAAAGTTTTAAACTGAAACTAATCAAAACTCTGTTGTACACCATCTAATTTTTTGTCAAATTCAAGACTTCACAAGTACACCGTCAAATCGCTCACGATACTTGAGAAGTATTCTTCAAAAGTCTTGAAAGTCAATTAGAACATGTTCTAATAAGTCAAAGAATTGTCACGGCTTTGACAGAATTGACCAATGGAATTTGAGTATTAACGCTGTGTGCTAAACCGGCTAGGCATGCTGAGAATCTAAACAACGAACATGGCTTCGTTTTCATGGTTGAGGGATTTGTGTGTGTGCTAATTGCTACGCATGAGGCACATCCCTGCCTATATTCAGTGGGCTCCGTAGAATACCACAATAAAAAAGATAAAACAGCAACATACGAGGAGATTGCAAGAGAAATATCTCAAGGAAGTGGACAGCTTTTATATTTATTTCCAGACAGTAACCTATCATATAAGTAAACACTTATCAGCAATTTATGACTATATTTGCATATTATTATTAACCCATTCACTGCTAAACCCGTATATATACATTATTGAACGCCGTGCCTCGTCCGCCGAACCCGTATATATACGTTTCGGTGCAGTGTGTATTTCACCGATCTTACAAATGTACGCGATATAGTGTCATGCTTTGAGATTCCATGGAAATGCTCAAGGAAGTTCTGTACGGCAGATCTACCACTCCATTTTGCGTGTTTTGAAAGTGATCTGGTGTTATTTCAGCTTCGTTGGAGTGGAACATCTTACGCGTAGCCATCATGGCGTCTTGAAGTATATATTCATCTCTTGTTGACAAAGAAATTGAATGTTTCCTCATAAATAGTGATTCTGGAGTGCTATATTTTGATAATGAAGATGGAGAACATCTAAGTGGCGATATTAAAATACAAGAAAGTGCACGGCAAAGTAGTAATGATGAATCTCATGAGGAATCGTCACCCCTTCCTCAGATAAATTATTTTTCCCTAAATGTAAATACTTTTGATAATACCAGTTCTTTGATCAACAATTTTATATTATATTTCAGTAATAGTATCACTGAGCGGCGTAGCCGCACGTATTAACATGCTACGTCTATGGAGCCAAGCTCTGCACTCGGCAGGCGAGTGGGTTCGAACCCCACCGTCAGCTGTCCTGAGAATGTATGTTTTGTGGTTTCCCTTTTGCCGAGGCAGTTCCTATTCATAAGCCACAGCCGATTCCTTCCACTTCCATACCCATTTTCATTCACCATTGTTCATTTCATATTCATTATCTTCTCAACTGAGATTTGCATTGGGAAGGGCATCCAGCCGTAAAAATATGGTGTAAAATATAATCTCACTTCATCCCCGAACGTGAATTGCAGGGCTAAGGGGACGATATGCATTCCATTAATTGTATCAGTAAACATGTGTCTCTGAAAGTGCTTCTTCCTTTAGAAAAAAAAAAACCCGGCCCAGAAGGCTCGCCTGGTCATCAAAACTCGGCAGTGAAAAGGTTAATATTACTATTGTCATTATTAAGTTCCCAATGTGTTTTCATGTAATAAGATATGAATTTCCATTGTACTGCCATAATTTTTATTTGATTCATGTTAGTATCATATTACCCAATATAACATAACATCTGCAAGTGAATGTTATGGCAGTAAATACATTGTAAAAATGATGTTGGAGGCTATCACATTAATCTTTTCTCCATGTAAATTATGCTTTACTGCACGTTTCTCTTCCTTATATCCCACTGCTAGTCCAGGAACCACCATTTTAAAACAAAAATGCTATCAAACCTTGACAATCCTTCAGCAATGCTGATCAATCTGACAAGATTTGACAGTCCTTCTTGTGAAGTATTGAAATGAAAGAAGAATTTGATAGTGTATGTGTTGAATTTTGTATAAAATATATTTTTTTCTTTTGCTGACAAACGAACTATTGAACAATCAATAACAAAATCAAGAAAAGGAAACATACACCCTTTCTTCTAGACATGGAATCTCTGCAGATGTGTAACAATACAGGATTTACTTTCCACTTAAGTGAATGCAATGTACAAGTTTAATGCATAACATTCCAACACTTAAATATCATAAATACAACTTATGATTTTAATACAGCTAAAAAGGAAAGTAGAACATCATTTACAACAATTGTCTTTGTAATTCTGAACTACCCATTCATTGAAATGTAATGAGGTATACTGTATGGTAAGGAGAAATTATTATCTAAAACATCTCCTTTGGTCCCAAACTGAGTATCGAAAAGAGAACATTCCGTCATTAGGAAAATGCAGTGATGACTTGTAGGAAGCACAGCATTTCTTCATATATATGAAGATTGTATATAAATGCAAGAAATTTCAGAAAAACAACTAATCAACCTAAACACAATATTTTTTCTCTAGTTGGATACACTCAAAAGCGTAATAAATGCCATGTTACTGTCAGAATGTTTCCATACAAAATGTTTTGTTCACATTGCACTTGATCCAACATTTTCAAGCAGTGTTCAATAATAAGGTTTAATAGTGCTTCAGAAGTACAAATGCACTATACCCTGTGTCAAATGAGAAGCCGTTTCCATTGGGTTCATTTTCATGAAGTGAAAAATTTTGGCCTGGTGGAAGTGATATTTTACGCAGTGAAATCTTCTGCAGACCACAGGATGTACAGAGGGTGGGATAACACAACATCATAGCAGCCACTTTGTTGGACAATTGTGAATAATCTCTCCAGGCCAAAACACTGATACTGACTATAAGTAAAATGCCAATTAAATTTATCTTAGATGCACAAGGAGAAGTAATTATTTTCTTGTGGGAGAAGCAACATGATTTTAGAATTTGTTTAAAAGAGAACAACAGAGATCTGCACCATATATAAGCAGGAAAAAGAGTTTTAAACAGAGTTTTGAGTAGATAACACTCAACTCGAAGAACTTAGTGTAAGGAAGTTAAGAGGAATGCTAAGGAAAAAAGAGTATAGGAAATGGTGTGCATTAAGAACTCCTCTATCAGGAATATACACCGGCTAACCGATGGATCGACACCCTAAATGGATTCTGCGGATCAGAGTGGAAAGGCGCGCTGAAAATACACTACAACATGGTTCCTGTACGGGGCCACCCTGAACGTAGCCGGAATGGAGCTCACTGCAGACACTATCGTGAGCCTGAAACCCTAGCTTGTGTTCTTGGTTCGTGTCCATGGGGGGGGACTTGCCTAGGAATGTTAGGCACAACAGAATAAGATCTAGAATTGCAGCAGGATTCTCCCAGAAAGGTTACGAGGTACATGAAGAGGTGGCATGTGTTGCTGACGGTGGAAGCAAACAGAATAGATATAATCGCAATTGACCGATAAAAGGACTTTATCTATATTCTGGACCCCATCATTAGATTTGAGGTAGACTCAAGTCAGCCAGCAGAGTTAGACGCAGAGAAGCGAGCCATCTATGAACCAACCATCAGCTACTTCAAAGAATCATACATAATCTCCAATATAAGGGTTGTAGGACTTTTCATCGGATCAAGAGGAACGATACCAAAATTCTTAGTTGAGTTTTTCAAAAGTGTGGGCATTCCAAGAATCTGTAATCACCCATCTTGGCCATTAAAGGTTCTGCCTAAATTGTTAGAAATCACCTCTATAGTACTGCATACAGGAAGGATTAACTCCAGAAAATTCTCCATGGTTACACATATATTCAATATTCAAGTGTTATGATATATTTTGTCAGAGTTAGGCAGCCTATCATTGTAGGAAGTACAAATAAATAAAATTTCCATTAATCATTGTAAGAAATCCAAAATCAAATAGGAGGGTGATTTTATGAACTTTTCAGAAAAACGCCCACTACAGGATATAATTGTTGAAGTAGAATACATGTTCTGAATGCAGATGAAGAGCAGCAACTTAAGAATGTATTTAACAGTACACAAACAGACTAAGAAATATAAAAAACTATAACATTTGTCTAAAATGTTTGGTACAACTTTCACTGGATCACTGATTTCTCTTATCTCTGTATCCTTACTCGGCAAGTTACTGCTCTGCAGTAGTTTCCTCAATTTGTATTACGATGCTCTTACATAGCAAAGAACACAAGTAACTGTTAAAAGTTTACAACATTATCTTAAATTTGATAACACACATTAGTGTTTTAAAAAAAACATGAAAGCAAGGCAGATTCGTGCTGTTACACTGCATTTTCAACATAATGGAAGTGCATTTCATTAAGTTAAAAAGTATATGTAATGCCCCAGGTCATACTTGGCTCTGGTAATTTATATTTACATTCTTCGTTCGCTGATAAGCCTTCCTGTATGGATTGTAGGCTATAATTTTCCTATTCCAATTTGAATAAACCCTGGTAGACAAGGTTCAATATTAATTTACTTTTCTAGAAATCCATTTTCAAAATTTATCAATTTTCTCTCACAATACTACTTAAATATAAATAAATAAATGAATAAATGAATAAATAAATAAATAAATAAATAAATAAATAAATTTGTTCTATTCCTATACTAAAACAAAAAATATGTTATTTCAATTAAATAAATGATCCACCCCCTAGAAATTTCAACTGTTAACTTTGTGAACCTAGCTGAAGGGTAGAAGGTATTTTGTGCTGACAATCCTTGGTCATGAAGACCGTTTCCTCATATGATAGTGGCTATGGCTTGGGAAGTTTTGATGTGGACTATTGCTGATTTCACAGCCTATTAGGATGTCTAGATCATCTGCAAAGGCCACACAATTCACTTTAGTATTGAAGTTTCCAATATTCCCTGCATCTTCAATAATACACAACTATTCTTAAGCTGTGAATGAGAACTTGTTGCACTGGCATGCATATTTAAGATGTGATTCACACCTCTGTTCTAACTAGGTAACTGACTCCATGCGTAAAAATGAATATAACAGGATTTAGGTATTATGAAAGCAGCAACAACCTTATCCTGAATAATGCATGTATCTGCATTTTTTGTGCCAACTTTTGAAGAAAAGATATATTTATGGAGTATTATTCACATAATTTTCATTTCCCCTTGTCCAGCTCCTGCCAGGTCGGGGTCTCGATGGCACTTCTCCACATTTGCCTCTCCTTCCACCACTCCTCTTCAGTAATTGTATTCCAGTCCAGTCTTTTTTTTTATTATTATTATTATTTTTTTTTTTATACTGTTCTTGACAAAAGTTCATCCATCTTGCTCTGGGCCTCCCTCTTGCCTTCTATCGTAGCTTCCAACACTTGTTTTGGTATCCTTCCCTCCTCCATCCTCATATGTCCAAACCATCTCAATTTACTCTTCTCCATCCTAGCACTCAGCTTTTCTACCCCTATCTGTTTTCTGACCTCGACATTTCTTACTCTGTCTCTCCTTGTCTTACCTATCATACCTCTTAGGAATTTCATCTCACTGGTCTGAATTTGGCTCTCATTTCTTGCTGTCAAAGTTATGTATATGGTAATTACGACAACAAAGATTTACATAATGATGGCCACAACTCCATGTGGCACAAATTCCATATTCTCTTTCCAAACTTACATTTCTAAGTTCTTTGAAATCATTTACGAAAAGACTAGGTAAACAACTGATAGGGAGCAGTAGTCCTAAATGCAGATCAATGATGATTGGTTGATCAACTGAAGAGAGTACTGTATACATGAATTATATGGAGGCAGCTGTCTGTATGTATGGTACGACACTTTGATTAGCTGGTTTGAGTTCTAGTGGTGAGGGAAAAAAATATTTACCATCAGAATGTTGGCAGCAGGGTACAAGAGGGGTGGTATTCAATTTCTAATCACTAGATTGCATGCCAAAAGCCTGGTCATATAATCCTACTGATGGTAATTCAACTGTCGGATGAAGACATTAAGCCTTGAGCAAACCCCTTAGTGTTACTCTGCAGGAGTAGGCTATGTGCCAACATCAGGTTTCACCCTGTTTCTACTTGATCATGATGATGATGATGATGATGATCATCATCATCATCATCATCATCATCATCATCATCTCACACCCAGATGCAAAGGTCACCCATGTGAGCCAAACATGTCTTTGAACACTGCTTGTTTGTTTGTTTGTCCAACCCTTGTTCCGCTTCTCTACGGGGTCGGGTATGAGGTGAGATGAATCTGTCGTGGCGGGTTTTTATGACCGGATGCCTTTCCTGATGTCAACCTCATCAGAGGAGTTAATGAGATGAAATGAATGACGAGATATATGATAGGGATTGTGTGAAACTTGGTGCCGGCACATAGCCTATTCCTGTCAAATAGCATCAAGGGGTTTGCTCAAGGCTCAACATCCCCATCCGACGGAAAAATCACCACCAACAGCGTCATATGCTCTCACTCTATATGAGAACTGCAGAGAGGTTTGGAATTTAATCCAGGCTTTTGGCACGCAATCTAGTGATTAGTGTATACCACCACCTCCCGCACACTGCCAACCAATATTCTGATGGTGAACATTTTTTCGACCAACGAGACTCGAACTGGCTAACCTCGGTGTCAGACCGTTTAGACTTCAGCGCTGTAACAATGACGGCCATCAGGCAGAGCACTAAAAGACATATGCTAAAATAATAAAAAATATATGGATTTCTGGGACATTCAATATACTATATAACCGTTTTTGTAAATATATAGTGTTCTCTTTCCATACTAGCAAAGCTTCAGGTCCACTAACATTCAATCATTCTAAAACAGTCTTTACATATTATACATTCCTCAACTAATAACTGCTGAAAAGCTGTCTTTCTACTGTCTCAGTAAATATCTCAAAAACTAATACATACTTATAAAAGTATCAGAATATTTAAAATGGACGGACACAGTATTTGTGTATGCAGAGTGGACGGAGATTCAGATAAATATAGATATATTAACATTCGATCACGCCTTTGATTCGTTTTCAAGCTCAAATCTTGCTTGTGAATCTTGAAGGTATTTCCGTTTCTTTTTCTGAATGTGCGCTTCAACGAAGAAGAGTGCACTTGCTATGAAACACATCACAACACCAACAACGGCAAGTCCAAATGCCCAACCCAGATAGTTGTTATCATGTTCTGGCATCCAACCTTCTGCATTGCCCAGGCACGCAAAAATGATCACAGCAATGCCACCACACAAACCTATGGAAAGAAACAGAACACAAGTGAAAAATAAAATATTACAACAGTTTTACTTTAATGAAGATTGCAAATGTATGTTCATGACCCTGAAACAATAATTGCCCTTTCCATTCTGCACTCTTATGTATTTTTTACTGAAAAAAAGTATGAAAACATTAGATGTAAATAGTGACAATATAAACATTATAACGAAACCAGGAGCAATATCTGCTTTTGATTTTTGTGCGTTATTCTCCAGTTCTATAAATACAAAATAAGAGTTTTGTCTGTACATTGCTCAGAATTTAGAAAGAATGATGTTTCTGTATCAGTCGTGTCCACAATAATAAGGAAATGCACTTTTTAACTCTCCGTCATCTCTGTCTGTCTGTATGTACGTACACGCATCATGAAAAAATACCTGAAGGTAATTCAATGAAAATTGATACATAAAGTCGGGGAATGAGGCACTACATTCTAGGCTATAAATAATTTTATTCATGCTGAGTGAAATGGTAGTTTAGGGGAAGGCCTAAAATTTAATTCTCAAATATCCATCATCCGTTTGAGCATCCTTCCCTGTTCCATCCTCTTAACATGTCCAACCATAGGTACTTTCTTTCTTCACACCAGGTTTCTATCATACTAGTAGAATGCATTTCCCTGTTGAATTCTTTTACTGATATCCAATTCCAGCCCTGCATCCTGCAGCATCAGTTCACTTCCCAAATACTAGAAGCCCTCCACAATTTCATGGTGTTGTCCGTTTATTTTTATTCAGTGAAACCTTGTTAGCGCATTCCTCATTAACAGGTTTTCCAGCTTAGCACGTCGTAAATTCGAAGTCACAATTCTCATTGTATTAAATCAAAAATACCCCACTTATCACGTCATGAATAGTTTGGATTGCTCATATTTATGCTAATCTCAACGCAGAACCATCGTGCGGGTATATGACACTTGTGCCTTCATCAAATATCTTTGTATTCTAACTTGTTTGTGCCTATAATTCCCATCTATACTAATCAAATCAGATAATACACAGCCTAATGCAACACCCTGGCTACCCCTGAACTTGAGTACCAAGCTTCAAGAAATTCTCTTCAGCTATTTTCCTATGATGTCTACTCAAACAAACAAACAAACAAACAAACAAACAAACAAACAAACAAACAAACATACATACATACATACATTTGACTAAACCAACTTTTTATTTTGTATTAATATGAGATAAAAATGACATGACACAAAAGTGAAGTGTACAGACAAAATTATAAATTTTATATAGATGTTCATACATCAGAAATAAAGGAGCAAGAACTTACCCGAATGCAGCAATACTATAGCAATGAGTAAAATGAGAATACGGAAACGGGTCTCCTCGGGTCCAAAACAAAGAGCAAAGATGAGAACTAGGATGAACGATATCACTACTCCAAGGAAGCAGAGAGTGAAGAAGAACTGGGTTGCTATCATAAAAGCTGAAAACAAAAATTATAAGTTATTATTTAGGAAGGAGAGATTATCAGTTACTTAATGAACAGAGTATCAGATCCTCTTAGCATTACAAGGAAAAAATGTAATAAAAAGAAAAATTCAGAAAAAAAAAATCTTTTAACCCTCAAAACGCCATGCAGGGTGTTGACGTATATCTTTTCGGCTGTCGTTATTGATCACTGTTACTGTAACCTTCAGTACCTCTAAGAGACAAGCTGCTAGATCAGCGTGTGCAGCATTATTGCTGCTAACAAGGAACTTGCTGCCAAGTGCTAGTACTTTGTGGATTTCACTACCTGGTTCTTGAAGGTAAAGATTTTTCACTGCTGAGTGATTTTGTTGGACCCTTAACACTTTCAACACTATCCCCGTACAGGATACGGGTGCACTGTTTTCCTGGTTGTGGACGGCGCCTGTATACCATACGGGCATGATTTTATTTGCGCATGTTTACAGGCAGCTGCATGTATTCCATACGGCTCCCGTCCCTTGCTTGGAGGTAGTAGTTTATCTAGTGTCCACTAGAACGCAGCAGTTATTGGGAAGTTCAAACTGAAACGATAAAAAGGGTAGTTCCTTTCTGCCGTGACCACTACCAAAGGACTCGATTGTCAGGTGCTGAGCACGCCAAATCTGTCGTGTCAGCTGTGTTATTGTACAAACATGTCCCCACGCCGGCTCAATGATAGTGATAACTGGAATATTTTATCCGGAGAAGCGTGTTTAGAAATAGATGGCAGCGATGAATACTCTGATTATGAACCATGTAACATGTCAAGTGATAGTTCGGGCATGATTTTTATTTATGTCACTTTCGAGTGCTAGTTTTTTAAGCTGCATTATGTCATTCGGAATACAAACGACAGAAATACTTCACCTCTCCAGACATTTGGTCTTATTTTTTTCATTTAGACGAAGAGACAAACAGTGATCATTCACCTGTACCGTGAAAACAAAGTAGATTGTGGAGCAAGGTTGGACTGTGCATAGCCCAATGTTTTCAGGGCTACTATAACAAAACAAACTATTCCTAAATAGGTAAATTTTGTATTTCAAATGTAATTGTGTTTATTTGTGGCTTAAGTAGCCACATTAAATGATTCATTTTTATTATTTAAACAGGCTTATTGGTAAAACTTTTATGTAAAAAATTTTTCCCATACATTATTAAATGTTTTTTCATAAGACTAGTATAATTAAACTACTTTACATATGTACCTCCTGATTAACATTTTAATTTTGGTTGGCCGACACCTTCATATGATAAAAAAGTCAGGTATGTACTATGTTTTGCTGTTGTGTAATAATATATTAAAATTCAGGAAAAAGACTCGGTTCACTGCCAGGGTCCATGTTAAAATATGATAGTGTTGAAGATGTTAAGAAGAGCGTACATCATTGACAGGTAAAGTTTAGACCTTTTTTTATTTCGTCACACTTATTTTTTAGAGTATGAGACAAAAATGTCTAATTTTTCATTTAATTTGTTTAAAATTACAAGTTACTTTGCAATGTTACAGTGTAGCTACTTTTACTAAATGTAATAAAATAATTTTCAATAAATGACTATCATTATTCACGGTACAGAACAAAATAAAACTTGGCACAACTTCCAGAGGGTTAATACCATGCACGGTATGTGTAAATCTAGTAAGCAATTAGTCTTATGCTGACAACCTGATCTTAATGGCAGACCGTGCTGAAAGCCTACAATCGAATATATTGGTGTTTTGAAAAAAAAAAAAAAAAAGGCATGTGGCCTCCGAAGAGGCAAAAGAGGTGCAATGAGTATGGTATGATGTAGAAGAAAAGAAATCTAAGAGGAGTGAACGTCAGGTAGGGGATACAAAACTGGAACAGTATTCAAGAAGTGTGTTCTCCTGGAATGATAGCATACTAAAGTGCAGCAAAACTAATGCAGTCAGCTCACATTTTGCAATGAAGAGTCTTCTATTAGAAAGATGTAAAGCTCTCAGATGAAATTATCTTTACTTCAGTCTGTTTTCAGACCGTTTTTGCTGTACGAGAGTACAGGTCAGAACAACAGCAGGAAGGTAATTGGAATGAGGAGATAAAGGAATGCAACTTTACTATCATTACATCAGTCTGTTTTCATAAGTTTTTTTGCAATTTTACAGTATGTACATACAAAGGGACTTCGATATATAATGAAACACTTTTCTTTTTCTAAAACCAGGTTGGTTTTATGGAGGATTCAAATACACCATGTTATTCCCGAATCCTTTTGCTACAACACCCTATTTTTTTACATAATCTCCGTTCAATGCTACGGCCTTATGCCACCATAATATGAAGGCCTGTATGCCTGCATGATACCACTCGACTGGTCGATGTCGGAGCCAACGTTGTGCTGCATCGATAACTTCTCAATCATCCACGTAGTGCTTCTCGTGGAGCACATCCTTCATCGGACCAAACAGATGGAAGTCAGAAGGCGCGAGATCCGAACTGTAGGGTGAATGAGAAAGAACAGTCCACAGAAGTTTTGTGAGCTCCTGCCGGGTGTGCAGACTTTTGTAAGGTCTTGCGTGGTCATGGAGAATTGTCCACTGCCAGGTCTCCTTAGACATTCTACAAGTGCCTATGAAAATCTGTGATGCCCTCATTTTCCACCAAAAGAAACTCAATAACTGCTCTCTGTTTGGTATGCACCTTCGTTACAGACACCATTTTGAAGGCTAGTTTTAGTGCTACCACCTATCGAAAATTAATGAAACTCTATGAGACGAGAATATTCAAACATGTCCCAAACAAAATTCCAATGTTTTATAACCAAATTGGCCGAAAATAAAATGTGTTTCATTATATATGAAATGCTCCTCGTAACTGCACCCACAGGAGAAAACAAAGGAAACTGGGAACAGTCCCAGTCCATTTCCAGTTCTTTTTTTTTTAAAGGAAGATGTCAGGTTAGTCTACAGAATGACCACAAAAGCGAAGGTTAAACTGAAAAACTTTCTTCCTTGAATACCTGAAGAAAAGGACAAGGAGGAGAAACAGTGAAGATTAAAGAAGAAACAGTTTTACATGAATATAATGGCAGACTCGACACAGAGAAATTTATAATGTAAGGAAATACTTACGTGGCATCAGAAATCCCCGAATTTCATCGTAGCCAGTGGTAAACGGGTCGTACACCCAACGACAGCCCACAAAAAATCTTTTGAAACGATCATCATTGGGCTGGTTTAAAGATCGGAAACAGTGCGACCAGAGACCCAACCTTTCAAGTTTGGCTCCTGTGATTCGGTAGTCGCTGACAAGCCATGCAGGAGCACAGAATGCCACTACAACACACACCAGAGCAAGCACAAATACGCCAATACCACAGTTTCCAGCTAAACTTCGCTTCTTCATTTTGCCGCTCCTCCCCCTCACTTCCCTGGCTCTAAAAGCACACAAGAATAAAAAAAGAATCACATAATGAGATAAAGGCATGTATCAAAGCCATGTCATACACAGGAATTTATTCTTAAATGATGTTATATTATGGTATTACCGATACCTAATAGTTTCTTCTCAACATCCTCTTTTGATATCAAGTCACTAGCCTACATATTTGTTTTAAATAGACTATTGTTGCATAAGTGTACATTTAGCCAGGAACATGCCTATTCATAACATAACTATACAAGGGATCCAGAAGCAAACCTCTGAAAGTGTATCAGAATTTCAGGACACACAAAAACTTCTAATTTTGTACGGTTGACGGCTATTTATGATCTGTTTGTTTTTTGCGCTAGTGCCTTTACGTCGCGCCAACACAGGCAGGTCTTATGGCGACAGTGGGATAGGAAAGGGCTAGGAGTGGGAAGGAAGCAGCCGTGGTCTTAATTAAGGTACAGCCCCAGCATTTGCCTGGTGTGAAAATGGGAAACAATGCAAAAACCATCTTCAGGGCTGCCGACAGTGAGATTCGAACCCACTATCTCCCAGACGCAAGCTCACAGCTGCGCGCCCCTAACCGCACGGCCAACTCGCCCGGTGCTATTTATGGTAGATTTTTACTATAATTGGAATTACTGCAAACAAAAATATTTGAGTTTGCCACATTTTGCACATGTAATGATTGATTTACTGAGTTTTGCTTCTGTATTTAGTGCTTTAAAGTTATTGTTTATGGTACAACTGTAACAAAACCTGAATAATGCTATGAAGGGCAACAAAATCAATATATTGATACAAAGAAAAACTTTTTGAAGAGGGAAGAAAAAAAACTACAACATTAGATGTTCTATTGAAACCAATCATACTGACAGTGGAATGGTAAAATATAAAAGTAAAACTATCGTAGAGTCCTCTGCAGTTACCTTTGGTAAAAAAAAAAAAAAAAAAAAAAGTCATTACTATAATTTTAGTAACTAACTGCACAGCTGTCTATTTACTGATTACTGTATTTAAGAAATTAATCCCTGCTTAGCCCATCAGTTAAATATATATTTGAAACAAACCTACAAAAAGGACAAGGCCAAAACAACTAAAATATGACTAGATACCAACTGACTGTTTCTATTGCGCTTTATTTGCTTGTCATGCACAGTAATGCCACCTGAGTAACTTAGTAGCCATAGGTTTGGAACCACCAGAAAAGTAGGTGGTGATAAGGAACAAAAGAATGTGGGTATAACCAGTTCTGCATCTGTCAAGTTCCATGGGTCGTGATCAGGATAGACCAAGTCTTGCTTCATTATAAAACAGGTGGATTCACTCAGTTTTGCTTTTCAACCAATGGTGTAAAAACCGAGTTCTGCATCTGTTAGATCATTTTACACCTTACAGAAGCAGTTCTGCTCTTGTTTTAAGCTTCTGGTCACTAGAGGATGAAATAGTAGAAAGAACTAATTTTTGAACACTATGTTTTACCAAGTTTAGCAATTGGATGATTAGTATATAAATGAATACTACCGTAGTGGTCTAGGCTATCACTGCTCACTCCATGCTGGTTCTGACTATGCTGTTGATACTGTAAGGTATCCTTTACAATTTGTCCTAGCATTAAGTCTGTACCATGCACAGCCCAGAGCCTGGTCTACAGGTCTGGCTATGCTCAAAAGACCACTGTAACTATTGACAACATCGCACATGTGCACAAATTCACAGCAATGTCCGTGTAGCATCTTGAAGGGTTCATGTACACTTGCTCCAAAACTGTAGTTCAAAAAGTGCACATACAGGATGGGCGAGAAGTTTCCATAACTCTTCAGTATCAATGTTATTTATGCAGATTGGTAGTTATATTACTTATTAATTGCTGAAATCAAGTGTTGGAATACACACCATCACAGTCGAGTGTTAGTGTGAAGCCATGACAGATGTGAGCAATAAGAGTTACACTATTGAGGAGCGGTTAGTGGCAAGGGTGTGGGTGCACGAACAACAACACATAGGACAGACAATGAGACAGATTATACCAAGCTCGATAGCTGCAGTCGCTTAAGTGCGGCCAGTATCCAGTATTCGGGAGATAGTAGGTTCGAACCCCACTGTCGGCAGCCCTGAAAATGGTTTTCCGTGGTTTCCCATTTTCACACCAGGCAAATGCTGGGGCTGTACCTTAAGTAAGGCCACGGCCGCTTCCTTCCCACTCCTAGCCCTTTCCTGTCCCATCGTCGCCGTAAGACCTATCTGTGTCGGTGCGACGTAAAACAACCAACTAAAAAAAAAAAAAAAGACAGATATAGGAGCATTCCAGGAAAGATTTAATAAGGCTCTACTGCAAAAGACATGCTTTCGCCTCGGGCAGTGTTAAAGACAGGCTGCGGATTGGAAGGAAGATATGAGAAGAAACACGTGCTTCGACTGAACAATCTCCTATGAAGTCGATGCGTAAACATGCTTCAGAACTCGCTATAAAAAAGACCTTAAGTTCAGACCTTTTCAACCAAAGTTTGTAAATGAGTTATAGAGATAGACACTGAAATGAGCATGTTTTAGCATGCCGTGCTTTGTAACTAAATTCCCAAATGCACTGAGCCATCCCAAGGTTATGTTTTCAGATGAATGTGCTATTTACTGGAACTCACGTGCTAGAAACATTGCCAAAGAGAATCCTCATTAGAGAGTTGAGTTGGAAAGGAACCTGCCTCATGTGACGATATGGGCAGCGACGACATCACAACATCTGCTTGGACCGTACCTTTTTGAAAAGGCTCTGAATGGTGCAAATTATTTACACATGTTACATAGTTAATACCCCAGCTGGAGGAAAGGGGCCTGACAGAACGCATATGGTTGCAGCAAGACGGAGCAACTGCTCACTATGTTCTTGCAGTGCGTGAGTTCCTAAGCGAATATTTCCCAGGACGGTGGATAGGACGTGGTTCACTAGCAACACCAGCTCCCTTGAAACGGCCACCAAGAAGTCCTGACCTCACCATACCTGACAACTCATTATGGGGAGCCATTAAGGCACATCTATCTGCATGCTGTTATGCTACAAACGAAGAACTGTGAAATGCTGTTGAGGATGCATTTCGCACTATAACACCAGACATTCTCAGAAATATGTCGAGAACATGGAGGCGTATAGAACTGTGTTTACAGCATATTTGTCTCTGGTGAGACCCTAACTAGAGTATGGTTCCAGTGTATGGGACCCTCACCAGGATTACTTGATTCAGGAACTGGAAAAAAATCCAAAGAAAAGCAGCTCGATTTGTTCTGGGCGATTTCCGACAAAAGAGTAGTGTTACAACAATGTTGCAAAGTTTGGGCTGGGAAGACTTGGGAGAAAGGAGACAAGCTGTTCGACTAAGTGGTATGTTCCGAGCTGTCAGTGGAGAGATGGCGTGGGAGGACATCAATAGACGAATAAGTTTGGATGGTGTCTTTAAACGTAGGAAAGATCACAACATGAAGATAAAGTTGGAATTCAAGAGGACAAATTGGGGCAAATATTCGTTTATAGGAAGGGGAGTTAGGGATTAGAATAACTTACCAAGGGAGATGTTCAATAAATTTCCAATTTCTTTGCAATCATTTAAGAAAAGGCTAGGAAAACAACAGATAGGGAATCTGCCACCTGGGCAACTGCCCTAAATGCAGATCAGTAGCGATTGATTGATGATGGGGAACATACAGATATATTGGACACTTAAGTTAATACGTAAGTAACATAACCTAAACAACATTTTATACTAAACAGTTCTAGGGGTACGGGAACTCTTCGCCAACCCTGTACACATTTCTGATGTTTAATGTGACTTTGACCTTCATCACAGGTTGTCTGCCTCCACAGCATAACAGTCAGTACTCGCAGCTGCTGTCCTTGGGAGGCCCAGTTTCCATTCCTAGCACTTCCAGAGATTTCAGAATGGCTTGTTGGTCATCATCATCTGCAGTTTCCAGCTGTTGGCCGGGTCTGCTTGGCTCCTCTTGTCTTCCCACCACTTCTCCCTAGTCAACCTTGCCCAGTCCTCTCCTCTTCTCTGTACACACACTTCCACTCCTTTTATCCACTTGTCTCTTGGTCTTCCTCTTGGCCGTTTTCCTGTTATATCCTCCTCAGTATCCTTTCCTCTGTCATTCTCTTCATGTGTCCATACCATCTAAGTCTAGATGCCTCTATCCTATTCTGTAGTGGCTCTTCTTTTACTATGTCTCGAACCTTCTCATTTCTCCTTATCCCATCTTGTCACTCCTAATCTGGTACATTCAACTCATCTCCAAGGGCGACCAAGAAAGTCATGTTTCAAAAACCTGGCTCACCGAATGACCTTCTGTTATGCTAAACTAAAAAGAACTATTCATGACAGACCTCTATGGTTGCAGCAACAAGGTTGAAAGCATGAAGGAACAACTTCACAACTTTCATGGTCAAAGAATTAGAATTCTATTTTTGGGATATAATGACATACATTCATCCATATTCATTACAGATTGTTATGCCTTTCAGCATTCAGTCTACAAGCCTCTGTGAATTAATTAAGCAATTCCACAATGCAATTAGCTCTGGTTTCATTTAGTTCCTAATATCTTATCATTAAAAACAAGTCTCCTACGTAACCTATCCTTCTCCATCCATTTCGCCTGACCTCGCCACCAAAGCTGGTACACACGTATAGCTTCATCTATCAAGTTTATTCCAAACCTAGCCTTTTTCTCCACATTTCATGTATCCGTCTTCAACTGTTCCTACCTCTTCTTATCGCCAATTGATCTTGCTACTTTCATGTCTGTTACTTCTAACTTTTGAATAAAATATAAGCTCACCGGACAAAAAACTAGTCACCCTAGCGTGCCCATACAGATGGATTGTTAAGCCTGTACAGATGACTCAGCAAATGAGTCCCATGTTCAACCGCATGCGCACCGCATTTACGTGAGCATAACGCAGTAACGATCAGTGAGACATTGATGTCTCAAGCGGATAGTGTACGTCAACGTGGGTAGATGCAAGGATGTGACAGAGTGACAAGTGGGCAGATAAATATTCTGACTGAGAGGGACCAGAGACGCGTTTCACGGTCTGTGATTGCTGCAGTCTGTGAATGAAGGTCCATCCCAACCTGTTAGCGAGAGAACACTGCTATAGGAACTGCATACAATAAACATTTAGAGTCGGTTGCCTTGCAAGAGGCCATTGCTCACACAGGCACATAAAACTGCACATCTTTAATGGGCTAGAAATCACTAAGAATCAAGAATCTTTATTAACCGTTGACCGTATACAATGAAACAGGCTGTCGAACGTGGACAGTAGCTGACTGGCGGAAGGTAATGTGGTCTGACGAATCACGTTTTTGCCTGTATTCCAATTATGCATGTCGTCCAGTGCACTGAAGACCAAATTAAGCATTTCATCCTGGATATGTGTAAGGTCAGGTTCAAGCCGGAGGTGGGTCTAATGTTTCGGGGGTGTTTTTTGTATCATGGATTGGGTCCGCTTACTGAGGTGACCACTAACATGAACCAGCATATTTAAACATTCTGGATGATCAGGTGTTGTCTTTCAGTCAACATCAGCATGATGAGTATGCTATATATACCCTGATTTTTCAAGATGATAACAGCAAAGTTCATCGGGCTGGACGCATATGTGACTGGTTTTATGAACACTCCCCCACTCTATTACGTCTCGATAGGCCCGCAAATTCACCTGACTTGAACCCCATTGAAAATCTGTGAGACATTTTAACAGTGAGTAAAATGCCAACATCAACATCCCAGCAATTTGATGGAATTGCACAATCAAATCCTCAGCGAGTGGACTCACTTCCTAACAGAATCCAGGTGGTTATCAAGTCCAGGGGTGCAGTTACACGGTATTAAATGATGCCAGCAATGATTTCTCCAGGGATGATTGTCCGGTGAGCGTACTTGATCCATCCAACTTTCACTCATGTACAGCAAAGCTAGTCTGAAAATCAGCCAATGTAAAGATAGTCTCATCCAAGAACTCGCTTCTATAATAATAATAATAATAATAATAATAATAATAATGATATTTGTTTTCACGTCCCACTAACTACTTCTACGGTTTTTGGAGACGCTGAGGTGCCGGAATTTAGTCCCGCAAGAGTTCTTGTACATGCCAGTAAATCTACCGACACGAGGCTGACATTCAAATACCACCGGATTGAGCCAGGATCGAACCTGCCAAGCTGAGGGTCAGAAGGCCAGCACCTCAACCATCTGAGCCACTCAGCCCAGCCTCACTTATTTCAGACAGAATAATGTTGACCTCATCTGTGAGGTCACTGCATTAGCTTTGCTGCACCTTGATCCAATACTATACTACCATCCTGGAAGTATACACAAAGTACCGTAAGTACTTGAAATGATCTACCTGTTTGTTTTGTTTTCCCTACCTGGCATCCAATGCTCTCAGGTCTCTTCCCTACTGACATCACTTTTCTTTTTTCGCAAGTGGCTTTACGTCACACTGACACAGATAGGTCTTGTGGCGACAATGGGATAGGAAAGGCCTAGGAGTTGGAAGGAAGTGGCTGTGGCCTTAATTATGGTACAGCCCCAGCATTTCCCTGGTGTAAAAATGGGGAAACCATGGAAAACCATCTTTAGGTCTGCCGACAGCAGGATTCGAACCCACTATCTCCCGGATGCAAGCTCACAGCCATGCGCTCCTAACCGCACGGCCAACTCGCTCGGTTGACATCACTGTAGTCCTGGAAATGTTCATATTTGTATCACACTCGCTGCACCTCTTTTCAAGTTGAGATGTAATTATTAATCATAAATAATAAGTGGCATGGAGAGCTGCATCAAACCAATCTATGGACTGATGACTCAAACAACAACAACAACAACAAATAATAATAATAATAATAATAATAATAATAATAATAATAATAATAATAATAATAATAATAATAATAATGCCAATGTGAAAATATCTTGCAAGGAGGAATTCCAGCAATTAACCAATACAGAATTGACCCTGCAACCTTGCATGTTACAGCACCAAACATAAAATCATGCATCGAGCAAGATTAACCACAATTCTAAGATAAAATAGGTGAACATACAACAGCCCTTGAGACTCAAATCCCAAGTTAGTTACGTGTTCAGCTCTTTCACCTTAGAATAAATTATGACTGCTTTAAGAGAAGTTATCCCTAAAGCCAATTCTAAATCCTAACCTTAATCATGCCGACACAAGAATATTAATGGAATGGAACATAAGAACTTAGCCATTAAACAGCATCAGCTTATTTTCCCATCATTCTCTGAAGAATGTTCAACCTTCAGTTACCCATACCAACCATGTTAATAAAATAACGCATGTGCAAGCCAGTTGTTAAGCCTGATATAAAACTAGCATTCTTATGTGTAGTGAGACCATAGACCAATCTAGTAACAGAATCCTCTGCGCTTAGTTACTATTGAGGTTAGTTCTTTGCGAGGATCTGGCTAAGTTTTACGGACAGATGCCCTACCCGACGCCAACCCTATGGAGAGGGATATATAATTGTGTATTCCTGTCACCAACTCTTATCGCAATATTAGCGTGTTTACATAATAAACACAGGTTGTGAATACCCCACTTTACTTACAGTAAGTAAGCCTGGTATTTCCTTCCTTTTGATGAAGAGGACTGTTCCTCTCTATCAAAGGAATGTCTGGACTTCTCCTTAACAATCTTATAAATGCCTCTGTTCGATCTTGTTGTTGGTAGTGTGAATTGTTGTATGTTAATGAAGACAAACACAAACACCCAGCCTCCAAACCAGAGGAATTAACCACGCACAGTTAAAATCCCCAGCCAGGTCAGGAATTCTTCAATGTGTCCATATATTGACCTCTCGCTGCAGCAGGTGGTTTAGAACAGTCGTACTGTTTGCGAACCTAATCATAACAGACCAACACACGCATATTCTCACACGGTTTGCTAATATAACCACCACACACTGTATCTCTTAAGCAAAGTCTTTCAGCAGACATCTTCCTTCATTTTTTGAGGTAAATTCTACAATAATAAAAGCTTATAAATGCCTAGACCTACTTATGAAAGTGACATTCACTATGATTTTAAACTCATTTTCAGTGCATTCAGAACTGTAGCACATAACTCTGCACTTTCATGCTATATGATAAATTCGTTAATTTCCTCCTTCACCTTCTGTTAGTTACACACTGGGTACCCTACTCCCTTAGTACCATATACCCAACACCATAGATTATCAAAGTTAAAAATTCTTGTAATAAACATTGAAAATGTGTATTCTATTACCTTTAAAAATGGCACGCTCCGACTCTCTTCAAATTCTTCCCACTGTTGTGAGCATGCAAATTAAGAGAAACACATGATTTCAGTAAATTTGCAATTAGAAAAAATGAAATAATGCTTGCATTGTCAGATATAAAACTGACACACACCTAACCATAAAAAAACTGTGGAAATATATGAAATACCTTCAAGTACGATTGATTAGAACTGAAATTTACAACACACAAGAGGTTAGCCGTCACACAAAAGCAGGTTACTTTTTTTTCTGACTGCACTGAATTGCAACGTTGTTAAAAACTCATTTGTAGTCCGGAAATAAAGTATCCCTGTCACCAACTCTTATCGCGATATTAGCGTGTTTACATAATAAACACAGGTTGTGAATACCCCACTTTACTTACCGTAAGTAAGCCTGGTATTTCCTTCCTTTTGATGAAGAGGACTGTTCCTCTCTATCAAAGGAATGTCTGGACTTCTCCTTAACAATCTTATAAATGCCTCTGTTCGATCTTGTAGCCTGAGTTTGAGACATTCCACATAATACAAATGTAACGTCGTCTACTGTTACTGTGTGCTGGTGACGCCCTTACTTCGTTGTCGTTGTCAATCCTTCACCCCACTCTTAGAAGTCTGGAACACCTGTGCTTTCTTGCGGTATATCTGTAAACTAAAGAACGCATGAACATGGTAGCCAACATAAAATTATTATCTGTAATCTAATAACTTCCACCAGGAGTCAAATTCTTCATTTAAATATAGTTTTGTATCATTTATCACTAAAGAAGAATCAGTTACGAAGTAGTGGCCATAATATAGAGATATGTAAATAATAAATACGTGTTATTTTTTAAATGCAATTGTTGGCTGTACTTTTGAATGTGACGCACGAGGGTTATGGAAAGGTGTGTCATGAGAATTAGTTCTTATTGTAGGAAGAATTTTGAGATTTCCTCACGTCCTTGACAAGTTCTCATAATTTTCTGTCAAGGCTCTTTGTAAACAATCCATACACGTGTTTATTATGCTCGCTTCGCTTTTGAAACTCTCCCACGCCTTGCATGTTAGAAAGTATAGTTTTCAATGACTTGAGAACAAGTGGTTGTGAAAGTTTGTCATTCTGATTCTTAGTCACCAACTTAACGTAAGAGAAACAAAACTGCTAATTAATTAGTTGACGCATACGACCTTTTGTTGCTCTGTTTTCGGCATGATTTTTCTGCATGACAATAGAACTTCGAATCAATTCGGGACATCTTACTCGTAATTCGGATATAGCCTAATCAAAATATAAGTAGGCCTACCGTAAGAACAATGATTACGATATAAACCTATGGAAACAATGGGAGGAGGTTAATTGTATTTGTAATCTCGAGAGAAACTCCTGGTTAAGGCATTTGATGAAGCTGTGCTTATAAATCACTCAAGGTGGTAGATTCCTGTAACGCAACTTCCTCTAGAATTTACAAGCCCCGTTCAGATATACAGAAACACTGCGCAAATTGCATGAGCGTGTTATTAATGACGAGTTCGTAACTGAAATCATCGTCCACTACCGGCCTACAGTTCAACAGGCGCGTGGTGTTTCTGTATGACGTATGAACTACTTTATATCGCAACAATAACCATACAGCAGGCCTCATACCATTAGATGTCACGTTATCATATCTAATTGTGATCCTCTATGCACATTGTGCGGAATAAATTTTATTATTAGGCCTAATACCAGATGTGTAGTCGAGGGAATACGCCGTGTACTCTCTGGTTAACTCCACTTGTTCGAGTCAGGGTTGCCAGACGTCCCGAATTTTACGGGACAGTACCGTATTCGTGTTAAATGTCCCGCGTCTCCTGTCCGGGTGGTAATTGTCCCGTATTTTGAACCTCGAGGGAAATACGCCAGTGTTTCCATCTCTGATAAGTACCGTACCAAGAGCTTTTGTTCAAAGAGGATAGATTTCTTCACTCCTTGGTTTCTTTATCTGGTGTGAGTTCGTTAGATTTTTAAAATTGTTTTTATTTTATTTTTTAAATTCTCCGGTTGTCCATCCTGGCGAATAAGAAATATGCGAAGACGAGGCTGAAAATCACCGTACTGCAACACACACCAATTCAAGAGTGTGTTCTGGCGAGAAGTACCTACCGTATAATCAGAAATTTTAAAAAAGAGGCACTTAGGAGCTTTTTAAAATAAATAGATGGAAGTGGGTCCAGTAGAAGACTACTATCTACGCAAACTGATGGATTAAAGAATTTCTTCTTTTTCAGCTTAAAATGTTTTCTGTACACTTCTGTTATGCCAAATTGAGGGAAGTATTGTAGCTGCAACCCACTAATTTCAGATGCCAGGTTTGTCTGGCTCCTGGGATTTGTTATGGCCTGACTTAGTCTTCTTCTGCTGCTACCACATCTGTAGGGTCACGTGTGCGAACTTTATCGCGCATGTGGATTTGGCCCGGATCCCCTTCCTGACACCGACACTATGTGGAGGGATGTATTATCACTACGGTATTGCATATTTTTGTGGTGGCTGGTAGTGTGTTGTCTGAATATGAAGGGGAAAGTGTTGGGACAAATACCCAGTTCCCGAGCCAGAAGAATTAATCAGCCGCGATTAAAATCCCCGGCCCAGCCGGGAATCGAACACTGAACCCTCTGAACCGAAGGCCTCAACACTAATCATTCAGCCAAGGAGTCGGACGCTCTTGACTTAAGAGTATACCGTACCCTGCAAACATTTTGGAACTACCACGCTGCCTAACAATGAAAATACGGAAACTTAAATTAGGTGCATCTGCATTAGTAGGCCAATAATAAAAGAGGTTTACATTCAAATGAAGTAATTAAACATGAGTGGCGTACACTGAGGGCTACCAAGGCTATCGGTGAAGCCCAAACATCAAATGAGACAATGGAAATCTAAAAGCACATTATAATGTTCACACCTGACACATTGTTCCATTTACAAAACTTGAAAGCAATGAGGAAAAATGTCGCTCGTAATTCTGAGGCATCGGAGACCGACATTGCAACCCTGGCGGTACGTCCTTCTCCCCTCGACGTCCTTCTGTATATCAGATAGGTGAGGGGTCCGAGGGGATAGGTATGCAAAGCTTCGGTCCGTCAGATCGCCACTGCTAACCAGGGAGAAAGAGCACCCATGCACTCGTTATTACATATACACCTCATACTTAAATTATATAGATAACAGAGTGCTAGTATTTCACTCCCGTCTACTTCTACATCCTTGTAGGAAGACACTGCAATGTCTGCTGTTATAAGAGTAATATAATTTTCTTTTATACGTAGATCTACTAAAATGAAATGCAATTCTTCAGGTTTAGTATTCTCTTTTGTTGTTTGAAATCGAACCCGTGATCATGGGTCGGACACCACCATTGATCTACCGAGAATGTTAATAAACTGTGAACGACGTCTAGGACCGCTTCTAATGCTGTAAAATTCCACATGTTCATTTGATAATAATAATAATAATAATAATAATAATAATAATAATAATAATAATAATAATAATAATAATAATAATAATAATAATAAAACCCACAACCTGTTTCCAGTCATTCCACCGGGTCAATGATGGAATAAGTGAAGCCCCCATCTAGCGGCGAGGATAGGAAATGTGTCGGCTGCCGAAACCTGTCGCACTTTTCTGGGGCAATGATCAATGACTGATAGATGAAATGTTAATGGAGAGTGTTGCTGGAATGAAATATGACAGGGAAAACCGGAGTACCCGGAGAAAAACCTGTCCCGCCCCCGCTTTGTCCAGCACAAATCTCACATGGAGTGACCGGGATTTGAATCACGGTATCCAGCGGTGAGAGGCTGGCGCGCTGGCGCCTGAGCCACGGAAGCTTCAATAATAATAATAATAATAATAATAATAATAATAATAATAATAATAATAATAATAATAACAATAATAATAATGTGGTGCATAGCCTCTGGATAGGCTTGGTGGTGACTCAATGAAGATGTCATAAACACCCAGTTCCGAAGCGAGGGGAATTAAGAATAAGAGGTTGATTCCGAGAATTGAACCTAGGCCATCGGACCAAGCGCTAACATTCTACCCATTTAGCCATAAAGAAGAACTTTTAAACCTGAAGCTACCTACCATTTCCACTGATCAGGTGTTGAGTATTGGCAATGGCAGCGGCCAGGGCAGTAAGTTTGAAACAGCATTGGCAGCACAGCAAGCTACAGTACTCCGGTGGCTCAAAACACTTACGGCTCGACGTTTACTAAACCAACTATCGGAAAGGAGTAATAGTCTAGCGGTAGCCCACGTCTTGATCGCAGCATACGCCAGTATCCAGTGTGCCGATAAGGAGCCATGTGTGTCTTGTATCTCACCGAGCTGTGATTGCGCACGATTCTTTCAGTGTGCCATGATTCACTGTGTCTCGCTGCAGCGGAAGCTTGGCTCCCCGCCAATGTCCAGTGTCCCACTAGTGAGCCGTGAGCGTGCCATGCAGCACTGTCCGCTGTGACTCAGCTGAATCGTGTGCCGTGAGTTTGCTGTTCCTGTGAATAGATTCACTCGGACACTTGAATGAATCAATACACTGCTTCGAATCATGCAATCAGTAGCCAACACTAGTGTCCATGACCTTGGCAAAAATATACCCCTGCCACTCTTCCTCACAACCCATGCAAAGTCTCCACTAGCTGTGGCGCTATACAAAACGGTTCGCCGCGGCCAACGACGTATTGTGCGTATTTCCGCCAATGATTTTGTTAATAATTAAAGAAAATAAAGGAAAGAATTAGCTGATAAGGCAACAGGGCTTGTAAAGATAGTTTTTTGAAATAATTCCTAGTTTCAGCCGGCTAAAATTGTATAAATTTTGTAATGTAATCACCGCTACTGTAATAACACTGCTGGTTTTTATGAAGAGGCGGCGCTTCTGCAAGGGGAAATAGGCGGCTGCCCTAGAGCCCTGCAAGGAACGAATTTCTCAGGTTTTTTAATACCATAAACGCTTTAAATGTCTATTTTATTCGGCTATAACCTGTTTATGATAAGAACATATGAATATAGGGAAACAGATCATGACCTTACAGAAAATAACCTGTTGAGGGGAACAAGAGCATGTTACTGTTACGAAGTCGTCAACAATGCCTTTGCGTCGTGATAATTAAAAAGAATGCTCTATTGTAAAGAAGTAGTAAAGAGTAGCCTATTGTAAAACAGCCCGCCTGGTGCCGCTGTTAGTTAAGGCGTGAAGTCTACATGGTCTTACACAGTGGTTAGTCGGTTCGAGTCCTATATTGGTCAAAAAAACATTTCACCATCAGAATGTTGGCCGGTAGGGTAGGGATTCAATTCCAAACCTCTCCGCAATGTTCGTAACGAGTGAAGGTATATGACACTGTTGATGATTATTGGTCCGTCGGATGGAGATGTTGATGCTATTCGACAGAAGTAGGCTATGTGTCGGCACGGGATATTGCTCTCTCTCTCCCAACTACATATACCACATCTTTCATTTCATCTCATGAAGTTGACGTCAGGAAGGGTATCCGATTGTAAAACTTGTCGTGGGTATACATCTCACTTCATAACCTATTCCTGAGTTGGCCGTGCGCGTAGAGGCGCGCGGCTGTGAGCTTGCATCCGGGAGATAGTAGATTCGAATCCAACTATCGGCAGCCCTGAAAATGGTTTTCCGTGGTTTCCCATTTTCACACCAGGCAAATGCTGGGGCTGTACTTAAGGCCACGGCCGCTTCCTTCCAACTCCTAGGCCTTTCCTGTCCCATCGTCGCCATAAGACCTATCTGTGTCGGTGCGACGTAAAGCCCCTAGCAAAAATGGGTTGCGCGGCGTGCACATACACGCACACACAGTCTATTGTAAAGAAGCAATCGTGGCAAAAATGATTAAATTAGAAGCAGTTTAACCTGTAACAATCCGGCTATCGTGATAGATTTGGGAGATCATTGTAAAAATTCATTGTTAAAATTTGAAAAAATATTTTATGAATTACTAGCAAGATACCCGTGCTTCGCTACGGTATTATAATGAAATTCATAATTGAATCTTAATGTTTTGTATATAATCCGCCGAAATTCGCGATCTAACTCGTTTTCTAAGAGAATCCGCCAAAATTCGTGATCTGACTCGTTTTCTGAGAGATTACAGCAAAGTTCCTCCCATATTTCAATCTTTCTTTCCAGCAATCGATTTCGTACTTCCCGGGATAGGTCCAGGTATTCCACCCGGCCAGTTGGTCCCTAAATCTTTGCCATCTTTTCCTATAAGCTTTTTTAATATGGATGAAAACCTTGAGGAGCTCCGGCGTGGTGTCATCTTGGGTGTCTTGGTGGTACTGAACCCGCGGCCGGACTAAAATCGCAGTCATGACCAGGCCAGGACCCGTTTCCAGCCCGGTCTGCACGTTTTGACGACGGTCCAGAACAGTATTATTATTGTTATTATTAGGGTGCGTGATATTAGTTGAATTTAGCTTATTATTATTATTATTGATGGTCTGGAACCCACAGCAAGATGCAAGACCGCTACTTGGCGGTAAATTACATCCTCTGCCTTTGTCATTGCTGACAATGTGACCAGCACCATCGTCGCGCGTAGGAAACTGCGTAAGATTTCTGGCGACACGAATGATATACTTCTGTGAATTATTGACCTTATTATAGAGGTGAACAATTGCACGGTCAATATCATTCATATCGTTTATTTCAAATGTGTTTAAATTTTTATTTATATGCCAGGAGAATCTACTGTAATCTAACTTTATGTACTCCAAAGGAAGATGGTTCTTGAAAACGAACCCAGGAAAGATTAAAAAAGATCTATTTATGATCAGAATAAGAACATTATGAACAGTAAATGCCTTTGCTGGCGGAACCTAGTGTTTACAGTGCACTAAGTCTTCTGGTATGGGCTAGAGCAATTTTGTTACTTTCATTGATCTGTCTCTGTCTTATCCTTGGCTTTGACAAAATGAAAGTGACTGAGGTATGAGCGATGCTAGTAATGCCATTCCTTACGCAGCCAGTCCCTGCTATGAATGGTGTGAAAATATTGCTCATAGGGTCGGTTGGTGCATGCATTTCAGTGGGCTTGGCAGACTGATATGTAATAGCAACGTCTGGCTCGGTGAGGAAAGCAACGGGAAACTACCTCACTCCTCATTTCCCTAGTACGCCTCTTCAGTGATGCCTAGGCCATCTATGACAGTTCATGGCGGAACTGTTGAGGATCCAACCAGCCTTCGGGCTGATGACTAAACATACATACATGAACAGTAAAATCAATTGGTCTCAACTCCTTTTCACACCACTGCCGTTAAGTTGACTTACCTCCCCCCCCCCCCCCCCACCAAAAAAAAAAGAAGGCGTGTTTCCTATGTTTAAAGATTTCAAATACAAATATTCACGTCTGTTACCTTCAGTTCTGAGATATAATTATCCCCATAAAGAGAATTCCCTTTTTTTTCACTTCCTTTCACACGCTCCCCCCCTCCCCCGCCTACGTAAATTTCCCGTTAAAAATACTTGTCTCTTTAATAGTAAAGGATCTTCTAAATACCAATTATCACGACTCTAACATCTTCAGTTTTGAGATAAAGTGTTTACATAAAAGGAATTCAACGCTTTTTCACCCCCGCCCCCCCCAAATGATTTCGCCAAAAAACGCTTTTCTCTTTGTTTTTAAAGAGATCCAAATATCAATTTTTATGTCTTAACAACTTTAGTTTTTATTAGATGTAAGTATCTTCATATAATTAATTCTATTAAATTTTTAATTTTTCACCTCTCCCCCTCCCCTTCATTGGATTTTCCGAGAATACGTGTTTGTTCAATTTTAAAGCAGATTCCAAATACCAATTTTCACGTCTGCAAAATCTTTCGTTTTTGAGATAATAGTATCCTCATACAAATAATTCAACTAATTTTTCAATTTCTCTCCTCCCTTTAGGTGGATTTCCGAAAACAAAAAAATATGTATTCATTTATTATTAAAGGAAATTCCAAATACCAAATTTCACGTCTGTAACATCTTCAGCTTTTGAGATATCAGTATCCTAATTAAAAGAATTCAACCCCATTTTCAGTCACTTTTACCCCTCCACCTAAGTGGTTTTTCAGAAAACAAAAAGTACATGTTTCTTTATTTTCAATAGGGATAAAAAAATACTATTTTTCACTTCGGTAACATGTTAAGTTTTTGAGATATACTGTAGAAATGCTCATTTTAAAATTTCACCCCCTTTTTAGTTCCCCTTAATGGAGTTTCCAAAAACAAATCACCTATGTTTTTTTACTTTTACAGGAGATTCCAAATACCAGTTTTTACGTCTGTAACATTTTACGTTTCTGAGATATACTGTAGATATAGTCTGTCTAAAAATTCACCCCAATTTGTCACTCCTGTTTAACCCCCATTAATTAGATTTTCCAAAAACTAATAAATACGTGTTTCTTTATTTTCAAAGGAGATCCCAAATACCAATTTTCAGGTCTGTAATATCTTCTGTTTCTGAGATATAAGTATCCTCATTTAAGGCATTCAACCGTTTTTTCACCCCTCCTATTGGGATTTTCCGAAAACAAAAAAATTGTGTTTATTTTTAAAAGGGATTCTCAATACCAATTTTTACATCTGTACACTTTAAAAGTTTTGAGAGATATATACACTCATTTTAAAAATTCACCCCCTTTTCAACCCCCCCCCCAATTAATTGGGTTTTCCAAAAACAAAAATTATGTATTCCTTTATTTTTTAAGGAGATCCCAAATACCAATTTTCAGGTCCGTAACATCTTTAGTTTCTGAGATATAAGTATCCTCATTAAAGGCATTCAACTCCTTTTTCACCCTTTTCCACCTTTCTTATTTGGATTTTCCGAAAACAAAAAATATGCGTTTCTTTATTTTTAAAGCAGATTCTAAATGCCAATTTTTACATCTAGAAACTGTAAAAGTTTTGAGATATTGATACACTCATTTTAATAATTCACCGCCTTTTCCAAAAACAAAAAAAATACATGTTTCTTTATTTTTGAAGGAGATCCCAAACACCAATTTTCAGGTCTGTAATATCTTCAGTTTTTGAGAAATAAGTATCCTCATTAAAGGCATTCAACCCATTTTTCACCCCTTTTTACCCCTCCTATTTGGATTTTCCTAAAACAAAAAAATACGTGTTTCTTTATTTTAAAAGAGATCAAAAGTACCAATTTTCAGGTCTGTAATATCTTCAGTTTCTGAGTTATAAGTACCGGTATCCTGATTAAAGGCATTCAACCGCTTTTTCACCCTTTTTCACCCCTCCTATTAGGATTTTACGAAAACAAAAGAATACGTGTTCCCTTATTTTTAAAGAAGATTCTAAATACCAAATTTTTACATCTGTAAACTTTTAAAGTTTTGAGATATAGATACACTCATTTTAAAATGTCACCCCCTTAGCGACGGAATATCCAAAAATCCTCTCTTAGCGAGCACCTACATCTTAATATGAATGCATCCCCAAAATTTCATTTCTTTATGTCCAGTAGTTTTGGCTCGGCGATGATGAATCAGTCAGTCAGTCAGGACAAGTTATTTTATATATATAGATTGATCAGTAGTATTTATTTCAATGTACTGCCACAAGGCCAAAAAAAAAAAAAAAAAAAAAAAAAAAAAAAAAAAAAAAAAAAAAAAAAATTGAAAAGATTAAGTACATATATTTAACACAAAACATCATGCAAAATCAATTTCAAATATGTAGATGTGTGTTCATGTGTACATAACATGGGACACTTGTATGACTAAGTGAAATGTCAGTTCATAGTGATAAACAAAATACAAATAACAATTATATTATTATTTGAATTACACCATTCTTTCTTGAAAATCGCAAGTATTTTATGCCACCTGGGTTCGGTGTTTGCTCAAGCATGATGTAAGAGAAATTGTCTGCTGATGATCAACAAGTCGTACTGTATCTCGTAACCACCTGAGTGACTGTTGTGTTCCAAAGAGTAGTATTTTGAATTCTAGTGCTGAATGATTGCATGGTCGGATGAATATGTATTGACTAATGGACAGGGTTTTTGGAGTAAAAGAGGATTAGCGCGATCTGAAAGACCAACATGATGGATGTTAGATCTTACCTTTATTCATTGGAAACAACTCTGAAAACAAGAATGATAAATCCATCTCATTCTTATAATACTGAAAGACAGACTTTCAAAGAACTAGATTCCGTCAAGGCACCTTATGTTATGTTTCCCCAGGATGTTCTAACACTCATGGACTTTACAAGTAACTAATCTCATTTTGTTCTGTATTGAAGATACAATATGTAAACTCTTTCAAGATTAAAAATATTGTGTCCACCTATTCAATACAAATATATGTTTTTAGTGGTTAAATTCTACATGAATTAAACACACCAGTTAGGGACATGTTTTGCCCTAGTTATGGGCATCTTCAGCCTATATTAAACTTAAGGTCAAGAATTAAAACTATAACATTGGAACTTATAGTAAACTAACTTATGGGGTGGAACATGTCCCTAATTGGTGTGTTTAATTCATGTAGAATTTAACCACTAAAAATATACATTTGTATTGAATAGGTGGACACAATATTTTTAATCTTGAAAGAGTTTACTTACTCATGGACTTGCCTCTTGAATGTAGGTTACTGACGGCATTTTCCAAATTGAACATATTTTTAAAATGTTATACCATGTGCAACTCCGCTGCCAGCATCTAGCATATGCTCATATTATCTGAGCTACAATTACGGGATAGTTGCTAGTTAAACTGATGTATTAGCTGAAACTTATTTGATTCTTTCTATTCAGAAACATGTGTTAACATCGAACTCTCAGCTTAGATGAGTATTGGTTGCTATCTTTTTTGATGGCCAGAAAAAAAATACATAATTCTCTTCTTGCTTTGAGCTTCTATCATCAGATGTCAGTGACAGCCTGCTGATGTGCCCCATCAAGGAGCCTTGTGCATAATCCCTTGAGAAAACTTGTTTTTTGTTTTATTTTTAATATTCTGAATTTCACTGAAGTGGTGTTGAGAGACTTGGGACATGCCCAGGTGTTGAAGATACTGAAGAAGTATATCATCTCCGAATTTAGAGAAACTTTTTTAAGTGCTATTCTCAGGAATTTAGTGACAAAGACATTGAAGCCACAAGCATTTGAAAAATTTAACTATCTGCAATCATATTTTAAGAGGTTTACTATAATTCCAAATTTTCTAGTGTTATTAGAAAAAGTAATTATGTATATATTCATAATCTATTCTTTGCGGGAAATCTGCAAGCAGGTGACGCTTCATAATACAGTCTGCAGAACCACCAGAACGAAACATATAAAATACAGTGAAGCGATCCAATCCTTTACATTGTGTGTTGTTAATCAAGCCAAAGATCGATACCCATTCAGTTACAGGTGATCTGGCAACACTGCTTGTCTCTGCGAACAACAGCACATTAGGTTGAAAGCATGAGAACACACTTAACTACAGCTTTCTCTGATAGATGGCTAAGAATCTCCAATAAGGTTCTGAATGACCTGAACGCATTGCAGTACAGCTAGCCTCTTTGTGTGTATTGGAGGAGCTGTGTTACTGAGACGTCTCAATTCTTGGAATCGTTGACACTTCCTCCCAAGTGTGGCTGTAAATCACATCCTCTCCTCTCTTGGACTATCGCCTTCTTTGTTTCTAACATGCCCATTCAGGCCCCCACAGTGAATAAGGAAGTCCTCTAGAAAGCATGCTGATATTTGATCTTGCAGCTCCAGCCAAAAGTTATCTTTCTCTTCATCACAGCCAGTTTGTGGAGCACAGGCTGAAAATATGCATGGGTGGTAGGGTGCAGTCTTTATGACAATAGACATCAAACAATCAGAGCATCGAAGAACCTCAGTGACATGGCTACGGAGGTCACCATTTACAACAAATAGCTACACCATTGTTGATAGATGTAATAATAATGTTATTTGCTTTACGTCCCACTAACTACTTTTACGGTTTTCGGAGACGCCGAGGTGCCATAATTTAGTCCTGCAGGAGTTCTTTTGCGTGCCAGTAAATCTACCGACACAAGGCTGACGTATTTCAGCTCCTTCAAATACCACTGGACTGAGCCAGAATCGAACCTGCCAAGTTGGGGACAGAAGGCCGGCGCCTCAACCATCTGAACCACTCAGCCTGGTGTTGTTACATGTCTCATCATAAATGAGCTTATATCTATCTCTAATGTCGCAAGACTTCTGTCCCTTCCATTATTTTTCTTGTATGCAAGCAATGTCTAACTTGTGTTGCTTCGGCAAATCTGCCAATTCATGGCTGCGCCCAGTCAGGGTACTGATTTTCAGTGAAGCAACGCAAAATTGTGTTGCTTGGGCTAGTTTCTTTAGTCGATTCCGCCCTTGAATACTTGTCACAGAGGTTGGGTGAGCCCAATAGTCGTCGCTTCAAGGGTATGTTGTAGCATTTCTACAGTTCCTCTTGACAAATTAATCCCATTTAGTTGCAACAAATATTGGCGGCCAACCAGCTTGTTGCCCGAGCCTAACGTCAGTTACAAATTAGGCCGCTCTTGACATGTTGTGAAATAATACCATGTACTGTACTTAGTTAAAATTGGGAGAAATCCTGCCGAGGCTCTTCTGTGATCAAGCAGTCCAATCAGGTATCAGTATGTTATCATGTGCTCGGTGAATCCCCAAGTTCCCAAGCTCATAGCTGCAAGTCTGCAATGTGTTAGTTATGCCTCGTGTTGGTTCGGTAAAGTGGGTGCGATTGGTGATGTAGTTAAATTAAGGAATGCGATGATGAAAACTTCTCAATTAGCACTGTTATGCAAATATGTAAACATGTTTGGTAGTAATATTTTCAGTGAGGATGGCAAAGTCTTTATTTTGTTTGATGTGTGAAAAGTGTTTCTGCAAAGAAAAAATATGACATTGTGCGGCTTATTAATACAAAAAAAAAAAAAAAAGCATAAGAAGAGGGTTAAGAATAAATCTAATTTAAATTAAATCAGCAAATAATTACAAGTGGTGTAGGTGAACAATCGAGTTAAAGTGATTCAGTTTACATTTTACATTATGAGTTACAACAGTCCATTGTAAAAATTGAATAATGGGCAACTTCAGCAATTTTTAGAAAAATACATAAACAGAAGGGTGCTGGATGAATATATATTTTGCTAAAACTATCTTTCACAGTGTTTTCAAGATATGATCTGTAATCTCCAGGATGAACTGAAGTACAAAAACATATGGATTTCCACTGATGAGACCAGAGATGCACAAGCAGGGAACAGATTATTTCTTCTTAATGTACAAATACTTGACTGAATAAATCATTCTACAGTTGCAAAATTTTTCAACGACTCATACACTTTCTCCTGGCCAGAAAGGGTACAGTACGACAATGTACTGTTACGTATTTCTCAGTGATGCTGTTCCATATACTGTTAAAGTGGGATCTGGATTAAATGTTCTTCACCCTAAATTAGTTCATCTGACCTGACTGCTCACAGTTTACATTGTGTCACTGAAAATGTTCAAAGCCAACATAAAGACGTGCATGTTTTTGGCTCTGGCATGAAGAAAGAGTTTGTAAAGGCACAGATTAGAATTCAGTAATTTCATGAACTCCATCCAAGTTTGTCTTTCCCTCCTCAGCCAGTTTTAACTTGATGGGGTTTGTGGTTACAAGCTGTGTCATACTTCATGGAACATTTCAGTGAAGTGAAAACATTTTTATGTTCCTTAAATGCAGAAGCAGCAGCCAACATTGCCACAGCCCAGGAATGTATTGCTAAAGACAGCATCCAAGAAAAGGTACAGTTTCTCCAAAACACATCAAAATAATTCGTGGAAACATTCCTTTTTTACCAATAGATGAAATTTCAGCAACGCTGTTTTCAGAAACACACTGTTTAGCTAAAATTGCATTCGACATGCTCAGTAAAGTATTACTGAAAAATTTCTGTCACAAAATTGTGTCAGATTTCTAAAATGCTTTGTAGTGAAGAAAGAGATATTGAAGAGGAATTCAGTGAAGAACTGTGGTGCTTTCTCATACACCAGTGACATCATGTGACGTTGAAAGAACATTTACACTGTACAAATGACAGATGCAGAAGCTTCACACAAGAAAATCTCAGAATGACCTTCCTTGTTTACTCTAATAGAATCAATAAGGTCAGAATTCTATGAAACAAATAATTTATCAGATTTGTATGTATTTCTTATTGCTTATCTTTTTCCATTTTTTGCACATATTTGCTTCCTTATTTTATTGTTTGATTAATCCAAGAAATCCTGGCAGGAAGATTATTCATTTATTTGGGAAACCAAAACAGCAAGATGCCGAATTACAGAGTTCCGCAATTAAATATATATTTACAATGGAGTAGCACAATGCAAACATAAGAAAATAAGTGGAAGAACGATGAGGAAAAAAACAACTAATGATCAAAATAGAAGAAAAAATTAAAAACTAACAAAATAACTGGAGAGACACAACAATTAACTACAAAACATAAAGGCAAAAGAAACAACAATGAAAATTAAATACTGAACATAAAACGAAGAGAACAACTTATAGCTAGGCACAGTAAGATAAATGCAGATATAACACATAAGTAACGGTAGAGTACAGTAAAATATATATATATTACATTATGTACAGTAGAGGGGACAGCAAAGAGAAGAGAAAAAAAGGAATATGAAGGATATGAGCTAGGTCCAAGTTCCTGTTAGAAGATAAGAGTTAAGGAGGGTTGGAATGCAGATATAGCCGGGCTGAGTGGCTCAGACGGTTGAGGCGCTGGCCTTCTGACCCCAACTTGGCAGGTTCGATCCTGGCTCAGTCCGGTGGTATTTGAAGGTGCTCAAATACGTCAGCCTCGTGTCGGTAGATTTACTGGCACGTAAAAAGAACTCCTGCGGGACTAAATTCTGGCACCTCGGTGTCTCCGAAAACCGTAAAAGAGTAGTTAGTGGGACGTAAAGCAAATAACATTATTATTATTATTATTATTAGGAATGCAGATAAATAAAGTTCTTTGAACAAGAAAGAGGTGGGAATACAGAACATGAAGTAATACAAAATAATTAAAAGTAATAATCTTACCATGTCTGGTTGAATTTGCACTTCTGTATGGGAAGTCAACAAATGACAATATTGAGAAATATGGTATGAAAATCAGTGTGGAGAAGAGCAAAACAGTGATGATACAAAGAGAAAGGGATGGAAAAGGAATCATTAGTATCAGGGGAAAAAAAATTGCGGTTGTTGAATATTTCAAATATCTAAGAAGTGAAAAAGATGCACGGTTGGATAAGGAGATCAGCAGAAGGGTACAAGCCGGAAATACGTTCTACCAGAATGTACGGAACCTGGTGTGGAACAGAGAACTTCCTATGAAATGTAAAGAGCTAATGTACAAGATGTACTATACTCCTATATTAACGTATGCATCAGAGACTAGGACTTTGACAGCAAGAGATGAGAGTAAAAGTCGGGCCAGTGAGATAAGTTCCTAAGGAGTATGGTAGGAAAGACAAGGAGAGACAGAGTAAGAAATGCTGAGATCAAAAAAGAGATAGGGATATAAAAACTGAGTAAAAGAATAGAGAAGAATAAATTGAGATGGTTTGGACATGTTATGAGGATGGAGGAGGGAAGGATATCAAAACAAGTGTTAGAAGTTAAGATAGAAGGAAAGAGGGAAGCCCACAGCAAGATGGATGGACTCTGTCAAGAACAGTATAAGAAAAAGAAGACTGGACTCGAATACAATTATGGAAGAGGAGTGGTGGAAGGAGAGGCAACGGTGGAGAAGTGCCATCATCACCCTGACCTGGCAGGAGCTGGCCGAGGGGAAATGGAAATGATGTTGAATCTCACCATGAGCGCTATCTACACTGCCCGAACACACAGGCAATAAATGAACAAGATTCCTGAATTATGAGTTTATTCATTCAGAACAAATATTTCAGGTCCCCTATGGGAATCAATATGTGTATTGTTGGAGAGGACGATGTACACAATCATCTACGCATCTTTCAGGGACATAAATTTAGCAGACTGCTAACTGAGGAGTTACCAGCGATTTAATTTCCTTCTTTTCAAGAGTATGTTAATAGCTTAAAATAATATCCATCAGACATTGCACAACACCCTATAAACCTTCATGTGTCACCCAATTTGGAAAGCATGAGGTTAGATGAAATGTGGTTTCCCATTTAGTGCCTCCTTCTCTAAACAGAAAACAAAAACAAAAAACTCCAAAGAGAGTGGTATTGCCCAAGAGTAGCTAAAACATGGAGATGATGGTGATTGCTGTTTTAAGGGGGCAGTACAACTGGGCAACCATATTCTCTTTTAGAGGAAAGAATGGAATAGTTCTGATCCTTCGAAGGATGAGGGTATCAACAAAAGAAAGAGCGAGAGCAAGGGCATCAAAATGAAAGACTCCCTACGCCTCGCAAACTTAATATCATCATATCTGCCAAACTTCGAAAACAAAAATTGGGAGATTGTCAAAGCATCACATTTTCTGCCACATGATTCCAAAAAAATCAGAAAAATATTTTTTCACCATAATAAAACAACAAGCCTTGAAAGAGCACACTATGTCATATTGTAATTATAACCAATATGATAAATTAAACTACCTCTTACACACCCACACACAAAAAAAACTTTCTCTACCATGTGAACGAAGACTTCAAAACACTTTCTCTAAACAAAACGATATTCACTGTTCGTTTTAAAGCAGACACCCAGAACAAGACTTCAGCCGCAAGGCAGCTAGGAGATGCACCTTGAGCAGTTCATAACGGCCAGAAAACGAAGGATTTTGTGCTTCACGGTAATCAATAAGAGAAGGATCTTCAACCTTCGAAGGAACATCCTAAAATGGCAGGAGTTTCAAAACATATTTCAAGTTCTGCGGTCATTGACTTAAAATCGGGAGAAAGAATTAACTGATCGAGGCATCGGAAAGATATGTAAAAATTGCGAGTTTCCCGCATAAATCAGAAGAGTTGGAGGGGATCAAATATAAATGGGATTTTATTTTTTATTTAAATTCATTTATTGAAAAATACAAGGCAATTACAATTTATTTTTCCACATAGTTTCCTGCTTTGGAAATGCATTTGTCCCAGCTTATGAGCAGCTTTCTGATGCCCTCATCGTAAAAAGAACAGGGTCGTGCAACCAGCCAGTTCTGTACAAAGTCTTTCACATTCTTGTCATCTTCAAATCGTGGTGGACCCATATTTCATCGCAGGTGATGATCCAACTCAAAAATGCATCACCTTTTTCCGCAAATCTTGCTGTAAGCCTCCGACAGACCTCCAAACGTCTCAACTTTAGATTTTCAGATTTTTGGTCAAAAGGCGAGGGACCCATCTGGAACACACTTTATGGAACTGAAGGTCATTTGTGATGATTGCTTGACAGCTCCCATAACTGATTCCGATTTGTTCTGCAATTTCTGATACTGTCGCCCGTCAATCGTCGTCACTAATGTCTTTAACCACACTAATGTTTTTGTCTGTAATGCTAGTCTGGGGACGGCGATCGTGTTGCTAATTTTCCACATGTTCTCATCCTTCCTTGAACTTTTTATGCCAGGCAAACACACGTGTCCATGACAATGTTTGATCACCGAACTGTGCAGTCAATCTCTGGCAAATTTCTGCCGCTGTAACTCCTTCATGAGCAAGAAATTTTATAATTATGCGTTGCGCAGTGGAGGGGTGCACCTGTTGCTCCGACATCGCGAGCGTTACTGACGAAACGGCAGGAAATATCTAACAGCACGATCCCCCCACTCCTAACGGACCCGCCTAAGCACAGCAGAAGCGCGGGGCCAGTCCTAACAACTGTTGATGTTCAGGAACAAAAATCCTGTTTATATTTGATTGACCTTCGTATCATCAATGAGAACAGCAGCTGACTGAGGGAAATCGGATAAGAAATTCGGAAGAGATAAACCTCGTAAGTGAGAACCTTCATATTTGATCCGCATTGACATAGTATTCAGGAGAATAGGAGAAGAATTATCCACCTTTCAATACAAAATTAAATGGAATAAGTAAAAATTACAAACAGATCACTAGCACAATTGACATGTAGGAGGACAACAAACAGTGTCCTCAGTAATCTGATCCTATTCGACATGGTCAGGAGGATACTCTTGGACTTATCCAACCTAATTGCATCACCTTTCATTTTAATTAGGAACCCCTGGATACATGTTACAGCCATATATTCAATACATTATTTTTAATCCAAAGTATCAACAGTCATTTTATCAATATCAATTCAAGAAGACAAATAACAGTATAACTGAACACTGGAACCTCTATAAAGCTAGATATACATGCAGTGATCAAATGTGATGGGTGTGCTTTTCGTGACAACCATTCATGTGGTACTTCTTCAAATAAATTAACATTAACAAAATTTGACAAAGTTTTTATCAGTTCACATATAGCAATTTAAAGTGTTTTTAAGCTCCGTGTATGTAGTAAGTGTTTTTATGTTTTTGGATGTGTTTTTTCCTAGGTCTTAAATGTTTTGTATACTTTTATTTACTTGCCAATTTTAAATTACATGGCTAAAGATGACTCTACACAAGGGTTGAAACAGGTTCCATGCATATGGAATGGTGTCATTTTTAGTTATTCTGTTTAATTTTGTATTGAAAGGTAGATAGTTCCTCTCCTATTCTTCCGAGAGAGAAACCTGACAGAAATAGGTGCAAGCAATGTCAGACTTGGCTAGAGGCCGGTGGTCACCAACCCATGCTCCCACGTTTTGAGAGCCCCTTGGGATTACCCCTGTGAGTCGGGATGGTACAATAACACCCGCGGTATCCTAGGGTTCTGAACTTGGGAGCGTGGGTTGGCGACCACGGTGCCATTAGCCGAGTCCTGGCATTGCTTTCACTTACTTGTGCCAACCTCCTCACTTTCATCTACCCTGTCCGACCTACCTTGGTCAACTCGTTGTTTTCCAACCCCGACAGTATTAGAGCAATTGAGGCCTAGGGAGTCATTCGTTTTCACGCCCTTCATGGCCCTTGTCTTTCTTTGGTCAATATCTTCATTTTTCGAAGTGTCAGATCCCTTCCATTTCCTCTCTCTGGTTAGCGTTAAATAGAGGATGGTTGCCCAGTTGTACTTCCTCTTAAAACAATAATCACCACCACCTTTCCGTAGTCACTTTATGACAGGTATGGATATCATAAATGTATTCTACAGCCCACATCCACAGGAGGTAGTTGCTAAACACTGCTGCCACTAACACGTGTTATTGTTAGTATAAACAAATCAGAAGTGTTCTTAATACAAAAACAGATCATGATGTTGAATGATATCCAACATACGAGCGTAAAGGGTTAAATGATTTCAAGTTAATAGGTGGACAGTTTGAAGGAGCAATATTGAACAAAGAACCATTTCATTTACTGTTGACAAGAGTTTGCTGACTGAATGCTGAAAATCATAAACAAACGAGAGCCACAGTTATAATTTAATGAAGGCATTTTTTATTCATGTTAAGAGCTTAGATACCTGATATGGTCAAGTAAGACACAGGTGAAATGCTTGATATTCTTGTGTACAGTACTCAGAAAGAAACAACATTTAACAGATGATAGAATGTTTATTGTATCTTTCTTTACAAACACATACATTTCGTTACCCCTGCGGTTTGGAATGTTACTTATATTTCACAATAAAAATAATGTTGATTTACTTTATTTCATAACAATGAACATTATTCAAATAGTGTATATACTACAGACAAGATATTCCCTAATAAATATAATAAAAATGCTTTTGGAAGTTAGTTCCTTTGTATGAAAAATAAATTACATTTGTTTTAGCTACTTTTTCAGCGATGATATTGGACGGTAAAAAAATAGATCCTATTTTATGAAAGTATTTGAAAGTAAATGTAATTCACAAAATGGTACACAGCTGAAGTTTACAAGCTTAAAAGAAACAGTTTTGTTTGTCAACTGTAGCTGTATGATTTGATCTGAAAGGTGAGAAATCAGTGCCAAAGCTTGAAAGTTTTACATTTCAATAGAATCCATGAACTTTGATGTGCGTTTGAAACGCTGATGTACATGGATCCTGCTGTTCACATGACACCATCTACTATGCTTGGCAGAATCAACAGGGACAATGACATTCTCAAAAGTAATTGTATTTTTGTGCAATCACAGAAACTAAATAACAGACTATACTGATATTCTCTTTGTGATTTTCAATCAGTTATGATAATATTTATTTAAAACTAGGATTAAAAAACAAAAATATAGATGTGTACAAACAATTACATTATTATTTTCTCCTTAAGTATCTCTAAAGAGAAATATTGCAACACATTGCTGACTTCTTTGGCTCATGGTATTATGACACTAATGCAAAAAATGCATCCCTTTTAAAATATTTAAGGCAAATTTGTCAAGCAGTAGCAAGGAGAATAAATAAGGCAAGAAATGAGGAAGTCAGAGATATACACAAGGAACCTCTGCAGCATAGAGGACCAGAGAATACTGAGAGTCAGAGATGGAAAGAATTTCAATAAAGGTTGAAGATAAAAAAGAAGGAACTGAACATTAGTGATAAAAGAGAGATGGACACATGGCAGTGGAGAGGCTTATGTTTCAACAAGGCCTGATGAGTGGCAGGAATTTCCACTTGGATCTTCCAGCAAATAGCCAAAGATAATCAAAATGGATATACAGAAAATGGGAATCACATGAAAAAAATTAAGTTTGCAAAATGAAAGCATAATTTACTTCTTCCACCAATTACAAATATATCAACAAGAAATTAAAAGTTTTCAAGAGGTGTGGCATTCTAACAGATGATTGTGCTGTCACACTGGTAATTACACTAATACAAAAGTCTAAACAGCCTGAATGAATACTTTCAGTTCTTGTTGATAATATATATAATTTCAAGTAATATGTATACATCTAATAGTGAAACAGATGATACAGAAAACTGACTGCTTATACTGTATACAGTATGATTCGCATATTTTTTAAAAATCAGTTCTTGCAAAATGTGCAAGAATATCAATAATAATAATAATAATAATAATAATAATAATAATAATAATAATAATAATAATAATAATAATACTTAAATCTAAACATAAATGTTATTTGTACTTAAATAACTATATGGGCTTAACTGGGTTCTACAATGAAGCCATTCTTATATCTGTTTTATTCACTTGAGGTCATAATACAGTTAGTCTGGAAAAAAAAATCAATTGTTTAAGAGTATCACTTCATCAAATTAAGCTATATTAAAATATAAAAGTCATCTCACTGTTACTGGTAGCTTGCCTTAAGTTGAGCCAAGCACATCACAGCTGTTACAACTTCAAAGTGTTCCTATATCAATTAGACCAAGAAGGGGAAAATTAATTCTAATAAATTTCAAACTGATACAGCATGTAAAATGAAAGAACAAATGCAGAAAACGTGTTGGAGAGGAAAATGTGGGAACCGTGAAAACAATACCAGTTTATAGGTGCCTGCTTTAATCAAGTAACTTTATAAAGAAAACTTTGTTTTATATAAGATACAAACAGCTTCAAAGTCTAATGAAATTAATGGACAACTTATCAGGCACAGACAGTGCATGTGCATAGTCATTTCACGCAAACAACACAAAGAAAAACTTCATCATTACTCAAGCAAATTAGTTCTCAGTCTACTTAGTTCTGTCAAAACATCCACCTCCACTTATTTAATTGATAAGAGACAGAGATGGGTATGGGCTACAAAAAAACCCTCTTCAACAGGGAGTCACTATTTTCTTAATTTTAAGATTTGTGGTCCCTTTCTGCTTAAAATGAGTAATCTATCATTGTAGATAACAATAAGAAACCATCATTGAATCCCCTACCTCCAATACGCTCCACAAACCAATTAGTACAAAAAATTTGACAATTTCATGTAAGCATTTTTAACTACAAGAGACGGGGAAAAATTATTCCTGTAGGAAATCAGGTTGAAGACTTGCTATCTACTAGGGATCTTGAACTATTGAAATGATGGGAAATGTGTGAAGTCTGATGATCTTGCAATTATGTTAACATAATAAAAAGTAGCTGTCACAAATTACACAGTATTTCTTTACAAGAGCTATTTAAAATCCAGATACCTGTACACACATAAAATAAATGTATACACAAAAGATAGTTCAATGCATATCCCGCCAGATGCAAAGTATCTTCATGACTCAACTTTCTATTTAATACTGTCTAGAAACCTTGCTGTATATCATGAATATCAATAGCTTTCAGATTCCCTCTAATTTCTTTTATAGATACTCACTGTATTTGAATTTATAAGTAGGTTTCAAAAGTAAGTAAAATATTCATAACAATACATATTCTATCAAATACTCTTATACAGCTGAACTGTCACTATAAGTAGAATATATAATATACAATGCAAAATACATATATAAAAGAATACTCTATGAATACTTATAAAAATACTGAAGTTAAAAGATTCTTCACCAATGAGTACATCATTTAATAGCATTTAGTCACATGACTTGGACGGATTTGTTTGGAATGGATGGACTTCAAAATCTCCATTGTTAAACAAAATTAAAGGGCTATTTACACTCAAGAACACAACAAAGGTAATGTGAAAATAATGGAGAGATCAACTGTCAGGTATTTTCCTCCAAGATAATATCTGAAACCCCAAAGATCAAACAATCTTTAAGGCAATTTAACCAGAAGCCACTCAGTAATCAATAAGTTTGGATCCTTCTTTTTAATGCATACCACTAACATGAAAACATGAGATTTGGTTTCTGAACCATGGTAGTTGTTTCACAAGTTGTGACTGTATTTTTTTCTTTTTCCCAGCTTTATTCTTCCAAGTACCTGGATCCAGCCCAGGACTACTTCTGTTCTTTGAGATATTTTCTTCCCAGCCGAGAATACTGCTTAAAATAGAGTTCTTGCAAAATATACGTATCATACAAATGCATGGGTTCATCTCTAATTTCATCTTTAACCCTTTCAGTCCCAAATTATTATTTTTGAGAGAATTTTTTTTCTTGTTTAGAATAGTTGTTTTAGAACACAGTGATCATGTTTAATAACAATTTTCAAAATTTCCCAAACAAATTTAGAAAATCCAGCATGTTGCTCTAGATTAACATTGGGACTCTGTGGTAACATTCAAATGCGACATATATATTTCACAGAGGTATTTACATGGTGTTCTTCTGTACACAAAATTACATCTAGCGAACAAAATAAGCTATTTTTAACATTTTATCACGATATAATTCTACAAAAGTAAATAGAATAATAAATTAAGCCTCAAAAGTAATGTTTCTTCAATTACTTGTTATGAAATTCGAAGTAGTAGTTCTTAGCTCCTGTCAAGCACAAATTAACACTACATTTAGAGCAGGTCAGCTGGGTGATTCCGCCAGGACAACATTTACATCAGCCTTTCCTTTTTTCATACTGAGGCAAGTGTGGATATGCATCATACCTTACATCATCGACTGGTCTTCGAGCAAACTTTTTTCGACTGGGTTCTGGAATTGGACTGTCACTTGGTCAGCCATGCTCTTGATTCAGAACTTTCCCTGCCCTAGTCAATGCTTGAGATATTTCTAACTGAAATTGTACAAGGGAATACATGCATTTTTCTCCTTGGTGCTTTTTTTATGTTTACCGTACAGTAGCCATCCATGACTACTGCAACAATAATACACCAAAACACAATTCTCATATACTAATTGACCGTTCTAATGTCTATTTTGTATAGCTCAAGCAGCATATCTGCTAGATCTACTCCCCCCATGAATTGATTGTATTCTTTCACCGCCGGGCTGAGTGGCTCAGACGGTTGAGGCGCTGGCCTTCTGACCCCAACATGGCAGGTTCGATCCTGGGTCAGTCCAATGGTATTTGAAGGTGCTCAAATACGTCAGCCTCGTGTCGGTAGATTTACTGGCACGTAAAAGAACTCCTGCGGGACAAAATTCTGGCACCTCGGCGTCTCCGAAAACCGTAAAAGAGTAGTTAGTGGGACGTAAAGCAAATAACATGATTATTATTCTTTCACCACTTGGGGACACACTATTCCCACAGTTTTCTTTTCCGACTGGCTTCATCGTTGGCATTTACGTATCTACTGGGTCTACACGGATATATGTAGAAATGAAATGGATTGCCTTCCTACTGAACCTCGGAATGAGGGCAATGTTGTGTTCCTCTTCCACTCTGTAGACATAGGTGTCTCTTCCTTTCTTCTTTAGGTCATTTTCAGACATAAGCGGACATTTCCCCATTCTGTCATTTAGGATGGTACCAACGCAAAGAATACCCCTTTCTTTCGGGGCAATAGCTAACTGTAGGGAGGAAAACGAATTGTCAAAGTAAACTTTAAAATGTTTATGATCAGGAAGTTCACTTGTGAGAGCCATTACAATGTCGCCAGAAAAACCTAGACCCACATCTTTGCAACTACCCTTCCCGGTATAAAATTCAAAACGATACTTGGGACGTTTTTTTCTTTTCTGGGACATGTTCACTTATCTTGTTGTCTAAACTTCCTCCAGCACATTGTTCTCCATAATCTGGATTTGCATCTGTGACCTACAGAACAAATTATTAAATCAAGGCGAGTATGATGTTCATAATACACTATTTATATATAGGCCTATATAGTTACAAAATTCATTACTTGAATCACTATCTTCAAAGTCAGAGATTGTCCCGTCAATAAGCTTCTCGAGAATATCCTCTATTTCTGTCTCTTTCAGTGCCCTACCAAAACACTTCATCTTGCTCATTATTGTTTTGAGGTTAGGATATGGTAACACAGTTTACCCCTTGAGTCCCAATGTTGCTTTAGATTAACAACAACTTCAGATATATTTATAACAAAATGATATTGCTAAATGTAAGTGTATGTGATACACACGGTATTTTGAAAGGTTTTTACACAAAACATAATAAATACACTCCTAATTCAACACACCCTCACTTATAAAATGCAGAAAGTAAACACCAAGACATCATCCTCCATGACCATGGAGTGCACCTCTGTCAACTTTTTTATCCAAGATAAATTATATTCAACTTTTCTGCCATCTCTTGACTGATTATGGAAGCTTATATCTGTAGTTAATTCAGAGCAACATTGGGACTTAGGGGAAAGTAATAAGCTTAGTGCATGTGTGCACTGAATATCATGTTAACCTAAAGCAACATTGGGACTGAAAGGGTTAAATGTACGATAATACAAACTTTTAAATTACATTATATGAATGCTCGTTATTACCAGAGTATTTATACTAAACGAGAGCAGAATAATTTTGCTCCTTCAGTATCATGAATGAGATATCACTGAGGATAAATTTCAAATGGTATCTGGAAAAAGAGCCAAGCTATTACTAGAATCTCTACTGAAGTGGATTTTTCTAAATACCGTATATGTTCTAGTTTGTTTCATACACAAGTTGAAAATTTTTCAAAGTTACTTGAGAGAAGTACAGAGCCTGCCTGGTGGCCATGATCTTTAGGGCATGAAGTCTAAACGATCTGACACCATGGTTAGCCAGTTCGAGTTCCGTTGGTCGAAAAATATTTTAACAGCAGAACGTTGGCCGGCAGGGTAAGGAAGATGGTAGTGCACAATTTTTAATCACTAAATTGCATGCCAAAAGCATGAATTCAATTCCAATGAAACACACAAACTGACTGATGAAATCCAAACAATCACACATTAACTATTACATATCTAACATAATATATTTTGAACATCTGTTCAGATGTGCAAGTTCATAGATAATGAGTTTATGTTTCATATCAGCAACAGGTGAGCAGAGTTAAGATGCTATTAACTTTCTGGAGCATAGTAAATATTCCAGCATTGTTATACACTGCTGCAACAGGTGAATGGAACCTATGAGCTGTTGAAATATTAACAGCTGCCAGTTTTATGAGACTATCAGTACTGTGATCATAGCCATGATTCCTCCAGTTATACACGGAATCCAAACCATAGTCACCTTGATGAGAAGCCAGTGACTATGCCACTCATCTATCACGCCCCAAGTGGCTCAACATACCCGACTATTAGAAATGGAACAGATTGCACAGAAATGAGAACTACAGTACACAGAAATGAGAAGTATACTGCATTTGCTAACAAGGGAGAGTTACTTTCTTGTACTTTTAAGTCATTCTGTATATGATGTCAGGAAATAATGTGATTTGCTCAGTATAATTTATGCATCTATGAAGCTGATTATATTTCGGAAGTTTCTGCGGCATATCCCAACATGTTATGACACATCACGTAACTTTGAAACATATTCAACACATTATACTACTCAATTATGTAAATTCTCTTATTAATTAATTTATAAATACTGAAATATTGCATGTACTTTATAAATACTGAAATACTGCATGTATCTGAGCTTTAGTACACACGACTCTTCATTGTAACTGCCATAGGCCTCTTCATAAATTTCTGAACCAGATTTATGCTCAAAGCATTGGTTTTCCAGAATTCTTTTTTTCGAGAAACTTTGGTATGAATTGAGATTTAGTCCAGTCCTTGTAAATATGCTAAAAAATAGTCTCACAGTTGACATTGCTATGTGGAAATGATAAAATAAAAAGCATTCATTATGTTAAAGATTCTGTCATATTTAAGAACACCACCAGCTGACTGCATCTGTCTTGCCAGTGCTTACTGAATATCAATTCTCTCTAACTACTTAAAGAACAAGGAAAAACCTTGAGATTTTCAAAACATACAGCTTTACTAAATCTGTTCTCAAATTTGGGAGATAAGTCTCTGCGAACAGAAGAGAGGGAGGAAGGACCAAAAATAGGGAGTCTCCCACTTAAATCGGGGGAGTTGGCATGTCTGATACTTATTGGACTTACTAGTTGATTCCTGTGAACTTCAACGAGTTGTCAGTCTGTCTGAGGTTCTGTCTGTTCTCTCCTCAAATAAGGACTTCAGTTAATGACACAGCCACCGAGAGAGGCACTGATAAGTACCATATGGTAAAACTCTAAGATCTAAAGATTTAACAAGAGATTATTTCTATTTAATAGAGAGAGTGTGTGTGCGTGTGTGTGCATGTGTCAAAAAATTAACCAAGAAATCTTGGAAAAATCAAGATGATTTTTAATGGAGGGAGAAATACAGACCATCAAGCCTGCAAATAACATGGTGGTGTTGGCAGAAATGTAAAAAGAACTTCACATTACCATGGTGGGTACTACTGGAGGGAAACAAGAGTTAACAAACAACAGCATGACAAAAGTGATGAGAACTGAAAAGGAAGCAGACACTATTACAGTATGCACAACTTTTAGTGATACCTGGGGTCCCTAGTGCTGAATTGGTAGACCTCGGTTATCTTCGAGATTCGTATTGGTAACCTTTGAAACAACAGTATTTAAATATTTTATTATTAAGGTTCACCTTTTCTATACAAACTGTACAATGCTTCACATTCCATTTACGTTCAGGGACTAGTTTCGACCTAACTGTAGGTCATCATCAGCCTTAAAGCAAATCACACAAATATATTAAAGAAAATAAACAATGTATAGACACAAAGGTCTTAAAAAACTGTATGCACAACTCATAGAATTGAAGTTAAGACTGGTTACATAAAATAAAATTCTGTTGAAAGTTCAAGCAATTTAAGACACAGTGCAGTGTCTATGAGACAAAAGTGTTAAGTACATACCATGTATGAATTAAGGTAAGGTTCAAGAGATGCGCTGCACTACGTTAAAAAGTTGCTATTTGATAGAGATTCATAAAATGCTGGTGCGCTGCACTACATTAAAATGTTGCTTTTGATAGAGATTCTTAAAATGCTGGTTAAGGATGATGCATAGAAGTTCAATTAAGGCTGTCTCCTTAAATATGCTGCTTTCTATTTAAAGTTCAACTGGGCTGAAGTTAAGCTGTCTTCTCAAGAAATTCACATATTCAGTATACAAGAATGTGATGCATGATGTTAGAAAGGTTCTTCCGTTTTATATCTTTTAACCTTTGAAACACAAAATATGAATAGATTACGCATCACTGTGAGACATCTGCCATACACTTTACGTACTAGTACTGTTGTTCACACAGCAAAGCCAAAATATACAGTACCTGGCCACATTATTAGACTCAAGGACCTTTTTAGCAATTCTTTTCACTTGACACCCTACTTCTTGGATTTATGTGACAGCAAACCCATTGTTCATACTTGCATTGTAGGACATGGTATTCTTGATAATAATATGAATTTTGGAACTTATTATTTTTACAAATTCCCACCTTTTTTACTTTATTAACGTAGTACCTACCTTGCCATAAACATATGAGGTAATAATTCCTGCAGTTTTTGTGTCAGATGTGTGTTTGGTTTACTGATAATTAACTTTAACAGTTTGTCTTGCTGTATTTTAGATATTTACGCTAAATCTGTGTTGATAACAGGAACTTTATGAAGTAGCAGTGGTTTTAAATTTGTTAGGGAAATCAAACAATTTCTTGAAAACAGAGTTATGGGGAAGTCTCAGGACCTTTCTCCTCGCAAAATTGAGTTTGTGAAGGGACTTTTGCAGCATGGAAATCTGACACAACGAGAAATTGCTGCCCATTCAGGAATATTGCAGACTTCTGTGCGTTGTATAAACAATACAAATAAAACTGGGAGAGATTACCCGAAGAACAGAATGTGGTAGGAAGAAAATTCTGACTCCAAGAGCAGAACGTTTGCTCGTCAAAATTGTGAAAGGAAACAGAAGGGCATCTTATGCTACTATAACCCAAGAACTGAACAACAGTGGTATCAAGGTTTCTGAGAGAAGAGTGCGTCAACGTACTTGCAGCTTGGGGTACCGATGTCGTCGACCAGCTAAGAAAGCCAAACTTACTGAACGAATGATAAAACGGAGGCTACAGTGGGCAAGAAAACACCAACATTTCACAGCAGAAGACTGGAAAAGGGTAAGTTCCTTATATAAATTCCTTAACAAATGATGTTTTAGCTAGGAAAATTCCAACGAGTATTTACAACTTTAAATTTCATACACATCATCTTAATTTCTACGTTTGCTTCAGTGATGAATCAACTTTTGAGGTGTCAAGCGAGAAATACCGGTTTGTAAGAATATTGTCTAGTGAAAAGTACGAGAATAATTGCGTCCAACAAACAGTAAAACATCCTACCAAGGTCATGATTTGGTCAGTGATAAGTGGAAAGGGAATGGGACGTCTTCAGATTGTGGAGGGTATAATGCGTCATGATCAGTACAGACAAATACTTGAAAAGAGACTGTTCCCTCAATTGAAGGACTGGTTTAGTGAAGGTAAAAACAAGATTTTCATGCAAGATGGGGCTCCATGCCACACAGCAAAATCTATTAAGCTTTTCTGAAAGAGAAAGAAATTCCTCTTTTGGAATGGCCTGGTAATTCACCCGATTTGAACCCGATTGAGAATGTGTGGCAATGTCTGATACGTGAAATTGGTAAAGAGTGTATCACTACCAAGCTTCAACTACTTGAAAAGATCATATTTCATTGGAACCATAATGAAAAGTTGTCTCCAGCAGCTTCATCTTGCATTGCAAGTATGCCTCGCAGGGTGCAAGCAATCATAAAAGCTAAGGGTGGACTGACTAAATATTGGAATTGCAGTCTTAAAACTGCGTATGACATCGTAAATTAAACATACTGTAATGCTATCCGTTAGTGAATGTGTAATATTCCATTAAAAGTATGTTAATATAACATTTTGTTAGAAAAATGAAGATTTTTATGTTGAGTCTAATAAAGTGGCCAGGTACTGTAGGTTAGGATTGAACATGAGTGAGGAAAATCCAAGTACATCACAGGAACCACCTAGAACTCCTACACGGAAACGACCATCAAGTACTATACACAGTGAGGGAAGAAAAATAATAGCTCATGTTGCAGAGTGCTGTGCTGAGGAGAAACAAAATAAACAGCTGCTCTCCCCCTCAACAAGTCTATTCAACAAGGCACGACAGTGTCATGGAAACAGGCATGGACGAGATTGTAATTAACAGTACTGCAGATAGCAGTGACGATTGTGAAAGAGATTGTGGAAGTGATATTTCAGAGAATTCATGCTAAGATAATAAAGGTTTAGAAAATTCATATTGATCGATCATACTATCGATTCAATTCAGATATCATTTCCATTCAGTTGGCAGTATTACCGGAACCAGGAGAGCTCCCTCCTTACTCCTCACCCCCATAAATCCAGGTATCACTAATAGTTGCACGTACTGTAACGTATTACTAAAGGGATGCTGCTGGAACAGGTTAAGTCATTTCAGTTGGAAAGTTTGGTGACTTGGATTGGAAGTTGTACTGAGGAAGAAAGAAGCAGAATTTCTATGGGAAAAGAGAGCTTTTCAGAAAGGTAAAAGGTTTGCTGAGTGCCAGGAGCACCCCGAAAAAGAAGAGATTTGCCAAGTGTTTCGTGTGATCTTAGACTCTGAAACATGGAAATCCAAGTGCTCGGAAAGGTTTGATATGCATCAGTGGAGAAAGTGAAATGGACAGACAGAATGAGGATGTACTGAGGGGGGCAAAATCTCTCCTTCCCAGTACTGTCGAAGGCAATAAAAACAGGATCAACTTACTTTTAAGTTCACTGAGGAGCTTCAAACTGCATATCTTAATCCACAACACCCTACCTGTTAGGAATCCTTGGCCTAACAAGTTATTTGAGTTTAAATCTTTTCCTGATAAAAGTACATTTTAGGTTTATTAATACACTCAATTTATATAGTGGTGTGTCCTTTGCGCTGCTCCATACCATACTCCGAGCGTTGTGATGACTGGGCCATTTTCCGCCTGATGTGGTGAACGCGCCCTTCAATTAGGAATAACACACCACCCATGTAGAGGAAAAGTACTCCAAAAACAGCCAGAGCATAGGACCACGATATATTGTTGTGTTCCCAGTTCGGCATCCAATCACGTCCATCTCCACGAGCTCCAAAGATTATTACAGCGATTGTACCTGAGAAAGCTGGAAAATATCATACTAGTAGACATTTTTTCAATGTGGTAAATAATTTTTATAACCTTAAAAAAAAGTCAAGGTTTTTCCATCTGGTTCATGTTATGTTCATACTAGGGAAATAAACTACAAGAAACTGAATCTACACAAATCTTATTCTCAAAACACAGTTTCTGGCTTAAGTCATAATAGGCTTTGAACACAAACTGTAGGATTTTCTAAACTTTGCTTAAGAACGGCTGCGTTGACAAGCTAAACCAAAATCTAGTTTAAAAAAGACTTGCGTAAAACAATTTAAGAGATGACTGAAAACACCAGTTTAATGAAAGCTGCAATGCATAATGCCTTTTGAACACCTACTTACAAATGAAATTATAGCTCAATTAAGATGCAAAGAATCACAGAAAAATTAAGCGATTATTATTTTGTTAGGCTTCAATATTTATTTATTTTTATTTTTGTCAGCCCTGTGGTGTGGGGTAACAGGCCATGGGTTCAATTCTTGGCCATTCCAGGGATTTTAATTCTGGGCTGAGGGTTAGAATGAAGTTCATTCAGTCTTGTGAAATCAGCTGACAAGCCGTCTGATACATGAGATAGCAGAACCAGTCAAGACAACCAAGCAACAGAGCTGAGGATGTCGTCAAACAGGCCACGCGGCACTTAAGTATCAGCAGTTCAAGACTTTTTTCTTTTTGCTATCTTGCTTTATGTCGCACCGATACAGATAGGTCTTGTGGCGACGATGGGACGGGAAAGGCTTAGGAATGGAAAGCAAGCGGCCGTGGCCTTAATTAACCCTTTCCTAGCCAAATTATTTATGAAATCACTTTTTTGGAACTAAACATGTTTTTGTAGTGATGGAATGTCAAGGAATGAGAGGCTATTTTTTTTTTTTTTCAAACACTGGAACTGTAAAAAAAACGTGGGGACTATATATCCCAATGGCTGTCAGTATGCCTAAAGGCCGGTCTCCACTGATTAACATTTAACAGCAACATGTTAAATGTTTAAAGTGTTAAATGTTAACTGGTGACACCATCAACATGGTAAATGTTGAATACTGTTTCAGTTAACATTGCGTCCACACTTAATAAACATGTTGAACTTGACTTTCTTTGTTTATATATAGGTAGGTAGTTCATCATATCAATTTGTGTAATACATTTAGGTGGTGTCTGGTATTTTCAAACAAGGACAATGGACTCAGATGAAGTGGATTTGGCCTTTCTTCTTGCCATAGTTGCTCCTTGTTATGATTTAGAAATGCAGTTCTATTAGACACATTTCCTCCCCTCATCCTGCTCATGGCTTCAAAAGCAAACCACTTGGAAGCTTTGAAGTATAAATTTTGTCGGCTCCCGCCCTCGACTTTTCTGCAATACTCGATTGTACTGGGAGCCTAGGTTTTTTCTTTGATACACTCGCGGAAACAATTATAGATAATTTAGAGTTCCTGGAAAATGTTGGCTTTCTTCGCTTTATCCCTACATTACTTTGATGAGACATCCCACAAATAAGACCTTTCTATTATATCATTAATTAAGTCCAAAGTAATCTTGCTCCACTCCATTTCCGACTATAAATTTTATTATAGTGCAGAGAGAACGACACGCGTGCGCGTATCGATACCAGTACTGTATTTGTAGCTTATAACAAAGAGAATGAGTGTTGCGGAGTGTTGTAACTATAATCCTACTTCACGAGAAGCACGTCGTTTGCATCGTTTGGCTATCTGTTTACATGGAAACGGAAAGGAAGTTGCCGAAGCTGTGCCAACATCTCACGAAAAACGAATTGACTTGACATGTTTTCCACTTGGAGTGGAAAACACGCCAACATGTTAAAAGTGTTAACCTGAACATTCTGAGTTAACATGCAAAGTCAATTGGAAGACACAATCACAATATACATGTCAATTGTAACATGTTAAATTTAACATGTTGGTGTTAAATGTTAATCAGTGGAGACCAGCCTTTAGTGACACAAAACTGGGAACTATACTACCCAATAACCAAACGTTAGCACATACAAATCAGAACATAGAATGTGAATATGTGCATTCATTTTATACCACACTGAAGTATAAACAAACCGAGCTCGATAACTGCAGTCGCTTAAGTGTGGCCAGTATCCAGTATTCGGGAGATAGTAGGTTCGAACCCCACTGTCGGCAGCCCTGAAAATGGTTTTCCGTGGTTTCCCATTTTCACACCAGGCAAATGCTGGGGCTGTACCTTAATTAAGGCCACGGCCGCTTCCTTCCCACTCCTAGCCCTTTCCTGTCCCATCGTCGCCGTAAGACCTATCTGTGTCGATGCGACGTATAACAACTAGCAAAAAAAAAAGTATAAACAATTTACACTGAATACAGCTGTAACCATAATTTTAGGTAGAATAAGGGGTGTACAAAGTGAAAGCCAAACAAATAATACATCCACAATTATATATTGGAAATGTAACCTGAACTCATTTATTTGTCATGAAACAAGCTACTAATACATTACATTTTTCTTTTCATGGAATTTCTGGAACTCAGTAACATAATAAAATGAAATAAAATAAAATAACAAAAGAATTCTGGAGATGAATACTCATGGCAAGGTGAAGAACTTATGTTCCTGTGTTTCACCTTTACATAAATCCTATTTTATTTACCCATGCTGAGACAAGAATAAGCTCAATCTATGTCTGAAGCACTACAGAATAATTTATGATAACGTAAATAGCTTAGAATTACTAAGACACATCTTTCTGGTGCAGAAAATCACTTCACTTCCCAAAAATGCATGCTTCTGGCAACCATTACACTACACACATGTAAACAAACACATCCACTAACCTAGAAACTGCAAATATACCAGAGCAGAATTTTTTCTATATTTTCTGATGTCCTCATCAGATAGCAGTACAAATCAAACGTGGGAATCAGGTTACCCAATGGCCCAGTAGCGGAAAAAAGTGAGTGGGAATTATATCACCCATTGGACAGGAAAGGGTTAAGGTACAGCCCCAGCACTTGCCTGGTGTGAAAATGGGAAACCACGGAAAACCGTCATCAGGGCTGCCGACAGTGGGATTCGAACCCACTATCTCCCGGATGCAAGCTCACAGCTGCGCGCTCCTAACAGCACGGCCAACTCGCCCGGTGGTCAAGAATTAATGGGTTGTTGTGCCATGGTTCTTTTTCATTTTTTTTTCCCTGTCACAGTGTTGAGATTACAGACGACATTCCCAAAAAATTCACTACCTCTACCAGGTCTGAACCTGTGATATTGGGATCTGGAACCCAACACTCTTATTACTAGCGCGCGGATGTTTAGGAAAAGTCATATTTTTTTCTTTGTCTCTATTTTCTTGCCTGATTGGATTTTGGTGCAAATCAGGTGATTATAGTCACAATTAAGTGATTTTTATTTGTCATATAAATGCATATTTTGGCTATTTTTTTGTCATAAGGTCATATTTTGAGCTATTTTTGTAGAAACATCATATTTCAGCGGTTTGGTGACAGCTGTAGCTGTGCAAAATCATCGTCAACTTTCTGAATGAGAACTAGTATTTACAAAACTGCTTTTTCGTATCACATCTGTAGTTAATACAAATGTAATACTCTGCCTCTTCTATCAAGATCGGGCAGGAATTGTTTTCCTACAGTTTGTCAGCAAGTCGGACATATATTAAGTCGAACTTTGGAATTATATAGAGTGCAATTACACGTTTAGAAGCTGCGAGCTTAGAAATTCATGCAAGTATTGAAATTGTGAGCACAACAATCACATGGAATAGTTACAGCAGTGTAAAATGGAAACTTTACAATGTACTTAATCGAAGTGTCGGTTTTCGCTGAGTGTGCAAGATAAATGATGTTCTTAGAGTAGAAGGTACCAGTACATTTCAAGATGAGTGCATACTCGACAGCAGTGATTTAATATTATTTAAATATGCACCAACAACATCTTGTAACGTAGAAAGGAGCTTCCCTTCTTACAAGAATGTGTTAAGTGATAATCGGAGGTCTTTTGCGCCTGATGCTTTGAAGGAGAATCTTGTCATACACTTCAATAGCACCCGCGGAGGAGAATGAAAAAGTTATGCGAATTTGCACTATATGCTGAGCCGCCCTACCATAATGTATCGAAATACATCTGCTTAATTTGTTTTGTGGTGCTCAATTTAAATTTTAACGCATTTGAGCAATATTAATGTAATCTGAGCTTAAACGTTCCAAAATATGTTTTTAAAAATTGATTGATTTCTAGTTTTCTTCGTATTTCAAACGACCAGTGAAGGGTGCAAACATATTTTTACTTTTAAGATGTTGTGTGATCTATAATCTTAGCGAACTTAGTACTTTATAGGTATGCGTTCACAAGTGAATCGAGGACAATAGACTGTGAATACCTGCTAAACATGTATATTCAGAAAATTAATATGAACGTAACAATAAAGAATTTAGTTAACAAGTATGTATCACAGGATTGCCGTTTCGATTTATAACTTATTTTGAATTGGCCATATTTAGATTAATCATTTTCGGGTTAAATTTTGTAATTTTTACGTCATATTTCGTCACTTTTAAGGTCATATTTCGTCACTTTTGAGGTCATATTTGCTTGCTTATTTGGGCTATTTTTAGGTCTTAAACATCCAAGGCCTACTTATTACGGATCCATAAAAAGACTCGAGCTTTGTCAGACCAGGACAAATGCAAACTGAGGTGATATGATATCAGACTAACCGTGAGGTGTTTCTTGTTTCCCATGATTTGTCCTCCAATACTAAACTTAAGAGGAAGGCGAAGTCAATACTCAAAAGGCTATCCTTCATGTTTGAAGCTGTGCTATCCAAATTCAATGGTGTTAGGATTCGCAGTTATCACAGTCCGGTAGGTGGGATAGGCAGAATATACCCACATTGTAAGAGGCAACTGAAAGGGGGACCAGGGTCTCTCAACTTGGGACTGTAGCTGACTCTAGCACTGCTTCCACTTGTGTCAGACTCCTCGCATCCTGTCCAACCTCCCTAGGTCAACTCATGTTCTCTTCCTACCCCGACGGTACAAGGGTGATTTTTAATGTTGAAAACATTTCTTAGCAGACAAAGTAGGGGTCCCCATACTGCGAAAAATGTAAAATTAAGCAATTTCCTCAATTGTGCAGAAAGTTGAAGGGCTAAAGTGCCCGGGAAGGTTTCAAATTCCGAGTCTTGGTTAGCTCTATGAAACTAAAAATGCAAATTTCAAAAAAATCACTAGTTTTCTTTCTTATCCAAATTACCTTATTTACATAATTATTTCTGTAATGTGTTCCTCGGTTCAATACCCTCACGCATGTTTTGATTTTTTGAAAACTGTCCACACCGAATGTAGTTACGAGGCTTAAGTGAAACTTCGCACTGGCTCACATTAGCGCTCGTAGTGCTAGAAAAAGGCAAACTGCTAATCCAATCAACCAGATAACATTGATTAAGAAAAGGATTGTAATTTTTTAGGAATAAATAAGGAATATATTCTCATACTTTATTATATTTTATTTACCTAAAATTCATAGCTCATATCCGTAGGATGTTTTCAACACTGAGTTGCTTACCTGAAGGGCTAGAACTGTGGATCATCATCTCTTTATTTTATACCATTTGCTTCATGTCGCACTGACACAGATAGGTCTTATGGTGACAATGGGATAGGAAAGGGCTAGGAGTAGGAAGGAAGTGGCCATGGTCTTAGTTAAGGTACAGCCCCAGCATTTTCCTGACGTGAAAATGGGAAACGAAGGAAACCAATCTTCAGGGCAATGAGGTTTGAACCCACGATGTCCCGGATGCAAATTCGCAGCTGCGCTCCCCTAACCACACAGCCAACTCACCTGGTGGTAGAAGGTTTGCAAGGCCAAAAATTATGTGCTGTTTCCCCACCTTTTCCACGCATACTATTTAGATATTTTATTAAAGTGTAAATTGTTATGCGGTATATACCTACAGTATAATGTCCAATAACGGACCAACTATACAACTATATTGGTATTATATACCTATTTGACACAGTCATGAACCAGAGTTGGAAAAATCCAACTAACCTGCAAGAGTAAGATCCGTTCCGACAACCAGCAGTAGCAGTACAAACCGGTCGTGATGTTTACTGCAGCACATGTAAAGTGCTACCAAAAAACTAGCAATCAACAGCAGTGTGAAACATAATGTGAAGAAGAATTGGGTAGCCACAAAAAATCCTGAAACAGAAAAATTTATTATCACTGTGTACAACATCATCATGCCTAAGAAAAATGCTAAACATGCTCCTAAACAGTTGGTCTGATAAATAGCCTACTGAGAGAAAACCTTACCAGGAACAGCAAATCGCTCTTCCACAGACAGTCCTAAAGAAAAAATTGTGTTAAGTCACACAAAGTTTAAGAATGAGAAGAAAACTTACCCGATTATCTTTTAAAAAATGAGCATGTATAATACAGGAAACACTGTCTAACAGGGTAGGAAAAATGTTTGAGGAATACACACTTACCTAGATACACAAACATGAGGGGAGAGAAATAAGTTACACAAAAACAAAACAAATAATTCAGTACCGGTATTAAATTTCAAGAGAGTAAGAGGAAATAGAATCAGGTGGCAATGAATCATATCTAAACATTTGTAGAAGAGGGCATAAAATATTACTATTCATCACTTGACTTTTAAATTTAATATATAACTTATACCATGTAAAACAGAAGCACACAGATAGAAATACTTGAATGGTAATTACAATCAATATTCTGTAGTCGAGTCAACAGACCAGTCAGAGAAATTTCAACAGCCGCGAAGAAATTTCACATTGATGAATTCTAAACAGTCAATTTAGTTCAATTTCTTGCATCAATTATAAATTTAGATAATACTATCATCGAGCCTCTGTGGCTCTGACGGCAGAGTAACCGGCCTCTCACCGCTGGGTTCCGTGGTTCAAATCCGGGTCACTCCATGTGAGATTTGTGCTGGACAAAGCGGAGGCAGGACAGGTTTTTCTCTGGGTACTGTGGTTTTCCCTGTCATATTTCATTCAAGCAACACTCTCCAATATCATTTCATTTCATCTGTCATTCATTAATCATTACCCCAGAGGAGTGCAACAGGCTTCGACAGCCGGCACAATTTCAATCCTCCATTCCTGACCCGGTCGAATGACTGGAAACAGGCTGTGGATTTTCATTTTTTCAATACCATAATCATGAATACTGTAATTATAACTAGAGTGTGGATTTTCCCTTTTTGCCTATTTGACTCCCTTGTCCAGATTTTTAGGCTCTTTATGGATAAATACATCTTATGCTAACTGCTTGCAGACAGTTATGTTTTATAGTGCCTATTCTAAGAATCATTAATGCCTGTCAGTATAGCTTCCTTTACAGTACAGGTGAAGTATTTACACCAAGAAAAGAATTATGCTTTGGATATTCAAACATTTGATACGGTTACGAACGACCAGGGTTTACATTCTCACAGACAAAAATGAAGTATTATATGCAGCCACGAGTTCATTACAATAATGCTGGCTGCTGCCCACCTTCTCTGTTTTGCTTTTGTCTTGCATGCTGTGTTGTGTGTTAGCCAATTTGATGATTTTACATGTATGGTCAAGGCAGTGGCGAAGCTATTAGTTGATGAATGGGTAGGCAGGAAATCGTAGCTTAAAATTTCTCGTAGAGTAGTTCCAAACGTCGAGTTTACTTGGTGGCAAAATTATCAATCACATGGTCCTTCAATAGTTCATCATTCATCAATTCCTTCACAGGCTTTTTCTTGATAGAAATGGTTCTAAGACTGTTGAGTCTTTCATTGTATTACACAAGAAGCTTTATATCCTCTTCAGAGTACTCATACTCCTTTCAGAGGAAGCCGTGATCACAGGAAATGTTAATATTAAGTGAATCAATTTTAACAATTCAACATACACTGGTTCGAGGTCATTGAGGACAATATAATGTACAAGCTTATATTTCTCTATTAAAAATGGGTTATATGATCATAAGATTGTTCAGTTTAATAGCAGGGAAGCTCTCTCTGTAAACTATGAAGCGAGTTGGATCCAACAATTCAACAAACTGAATGCTTTCAAAATTGACAAACCGTATTTCCATTTGCATACCTAAAGTGTCACAGACGTCACTGTTAACATTTTGAGCATTTGGAATGTCCCGTCATCTATATCTCACTATTTATTTTACGACATTTTCAACGCAAGAGGATACCGTGTTTTCTGATCGCATATCCTTGAGGATACCAGTGGTTTTCCTAATTTCAGTATTGCACAGAATTATATCAGATGTGGTTTTTTGTTGCAGTAGAACAAGGAGATGGTTTGTATAAATAAAAAATAAAAATAAAAAATATCTACAGAGACAGAGCAAATAAATGAATTGGGCCTTCCTGTGTATGTTAAGCAACCCAACAGCACTCAGTGCATTATTGGCAATATTAGTGACAATTCAGACATGGAAACAACTAATTCAATTTCTGAGTTTTTGTTGTGTAAAACGAGACTGACATCATCTGGTTGAAACTCGCATTTAAATAATGAGTGGAGCAGGCCCGTTTGGGAACTTTACAAGTCTTTTGAACTCTTGAAAATGTAAACCGTTCTCTTTTCGACTTAGAAGAGAAGTGTGAAGTCAAAAACAAAAGATGTATGCTTAATTTAGATATTAAGCATTTTGACGATAAAGTAGGTAGAAATTTTTTTGGTAATAACCTGGAAAGGCTAGGTCAAGCAGCAGGGAAACCTTTCTGGACAGTATCTTAGGAAGGGAGGATAAAAGGAAATGAACAGCGTTTTGAGTAATTCAGGTGAACTCGAAACAGATCCCAGGGAATCACTGGAGAGGTGGAGGGAATATTTTGAACATCTTCTCAATGTAAAAGGAAATCTTCCTGGCGGTGTTGTGAACAGCCAAGCTCATGGGGAGGAGGAAAATGATGTTGGTGAAATTACGCTTGAGGAAGTGGAAAGGATGGTAAATAAACTCCATTGTCATAAAGCAGCAGGAATAGATTAAATTAGACATGAAATGGTGAAGTATAGTGGGCAGGCAGGGATGAAATGGCTTCATAGAATAATAAGATTAGCATGGAGTGTTGGTAAGGTACCTTTAGATTGGACAAAAGCAGTAATTGCACCTATCTATAAGCAAGGGAACAGGAAGGATTGCAACAACTATCGAGGTATCTCAATGATTAGTATACCAGGCAAAATATTCACTGGCATCTTGGAAGGGAGGGTGCGATCAGTTGTTGAGAGGAAGTTGGATGAAAACCAGTGTGGTTTCAGACCACTGAGGGGCTGTCAGGATCAGATTTTCAGTATGCGCCAGGTAATTGAAAAATGCTACGAGAGGAACAGGCAGTTGTGTTTTATGTTTCGTAGATCTAGAGAAAGCATATTACAGGGTACCGAGGGAAAAGATGTTGGCCATACTGGGGACTATGGAATTAAAGATAGATTATTAAAAATCAATCAAAGGCATTTATGTTGACAATTGGGCTTCAGTGAGAATTGATGGTAGAATGAGTTCTTGGTTCAGGGTACTTACAGGGGTTAGACAAGGCTGTAATCTTTCACCTTTGCTGTTCATAGTTTACATGGATCATCTGCTGAAAGGGTCCGACTCGTTGGCTGAACGGTCAGCGTACTGGCCTTCGGTTAGAGGGTCCCGGGTTTGATTCCCAGCCGGGTCGGGGATTTTAACTTTAATTGGTTAATTCCAATGGCACGGGGGCTGGGTGTATGTGTTGTCTTCATCATCATTTCATCCTCATCACGATGCGCAGGTCGCCTAAGGGTGTCAAACAGAAAGACCTGCACCTGGCGAGCTGAACCTGTCCTGGGATATCCCGGCACTAAAAGCCATACGACATTTCATTTCATCTCCTGAAAGGTATAAAATGGCAGGGAGGGATTCAGTTAGGTGGAGATGTAGTAAGCAGTCTGGCCTAGGCTGACGACTTGGTCTTAATGGCAGATTGTCCCGAAAGCCTGCAGTCTAATATCTTGGCACTTCAAAATAGGTGCAATGAGTATGGTATGAAAATAGCCTGTCGAAGACTAAATTGATGTCAGTAGGTAAGAAATTCAAGAGAATTGAATGTCAGATTGATGATACAAAGCTAGAACAGGTCGATAATTTCAAGTATTTGGGTTGTGTGTTCTCCCAGGATGGTAATATAGTAAGTGAGATTGAATCAAGGTGTAGCAAAGCTAATGCAGTGAGCACGCAGTTGCGATCAGCAATATTCTGTAAGAAGGAAGTCAGCTCCCAGACGAAACTATCTTTACATCGGTCTGTTTTCAGACCAACTCTGCTTTATGGGAGCGAAAGCTGGGTGGACTCAGCCGTGATCACAGGAAATGTTAATATTAAGTGAATCAATTTTAACAATTCAACATACACTGGTTCGAGGTCATTGAGGACAATATAATGTAAAAGCTTATATTTCTCTATTAAAAATGGGTTATATGTTCATAAGATTGTTCAGTTTAATAGCAGGGAAGCTCTCTCTGTAAACTATGAAGCAAGTTGGATCCAACAATTCAACAAATTGAATGCTTTCAAAATTGACAAACCGTATTTCCATTTGCATAACTAAAGTGTCACGGACTTCACTGTTAACATTTTGAGCAGAAGAGGCATGTCTAAACGGGCTCTACATTTTGCAGAGAGAGGGGCGTGGGCGGTAACCTAACTTTTCTCCACCCAATCTCCAAGGTGGTGAAACACAAATAAAACAAAAAGTCCTGGGTGAGTCAAGTTATTTGCTGCCTCCCTGTCAGAAGTAGTAGTCCACTGTTACTATCTAGCGGGCGATCAGCGAAGTACATAGCCTGCTGTCAACTATGTAGTACCCTATTGAATAGAGGTTATTGTAGTTTTAGCACAATAACAACAGCAGATACATTTCTTACGATATTTATATAATTTAATCGTATTTCTTAGGGTAGGCATTGCCTCAAATAACTCCAGGTAGTTTCACCACTGGGTCAAAGTTTCTTGGTGAAAAATTGCTTGAAAGAGTTCAATCTGATTTTTCGTAGGTTTTTAATAATAATAATAATAATAATAATAATAATAATAATAATAATAATAATGTTATTTGTTTCACATCCCACTAACTACTTTTACAGTTTTCGGAGATGCCGAGGTGCCAGAATTTAGTCCCGCAGTTCTTTTACTTGCCAGTAAATATCCCGACACAAGGCTGACGTATTTGAGCATCTTCAAATACCACCGGACTGAGCCAGGATCGAACCTGCCATGTTGGAGTCAAAAGGCCAGCGCCTCAACCGTCTGAGCCACTCAGCCTGGCCGTAGGATTTTTACTACAGCAAACTCTCGATTATCCAGGATAATCACCGGACAAATTTGCACGCATAACTGAAAACATGGATAATATGATTTTGTGCATTTTAATGCACATGAAACTTTTAATAATAAAGAACATATAATACTTTTGAAAATGCAATAATGTCAAACAATTAACACATTCAATAACCACTTTTATCAATAAAGTAGACCAATATAAAAATTAATTATAACGTCTAATTCCAAGAGTTTCTGTTTGCTATTTTTTAATGTTTCTTACTGTCTGAACACCAATTCTATAATCATTCGCTAATTCTTTACTTATTCTCCTTTCTCAAACTTGTCAATTAATTCAAGCATTTCTTTTAAAGTTAAAAGCACTTTCTTTTGCTTCGTAGCCATGACTGCTATCACAGAACACCAACAGAGAACTGCTATACAGTACATAGCTTAGTGGTTAGTTTTTGAACAAAGCATACCACCAGCACACTTGAAGTAGAGATTGCAATCGAATTTCAAACACACTGTTCACATGTATCCAAAATGCCGTGACAAAAAAAAAAAAAAAAAAAAAAAAAAAACCTCGGGGGTGCATAGACAACCCACAAACCGGATAATATGAACCCAGATAATCGGGAGACTGCTATATTAATCTCCTCATCACTTTTCTTTGTAACATGTGTCCTTTGATAGTGCAACTGGAGCTTCAATGATAATGCAAAAGGACAAAAGTCCTTTTGGGATCAGAAGATAATATCCACATCTTACTGCAGATAAAAATATTTTCTGCCACATTTGTTGTAGAGAAGTCTGCAGTCAGTCCACTATATAACAATCAGCGCAAAATTACAGCATGACAGAACTGTAGTAAATTAAATATTTTAGGAAAAAATGTGAAAATCACTTAGAATATAAAAATTTAGCAACAAACACAAAGAAAACAAGAAAAGCATATCATCACTGCAGTCATTTTTTCCAGCACATTATGGTAACCAGAACCAGCAACTATTTATGCGAGGTTTTGTTGGCCACAATTCTCTTGAAAATGCCGAAAGGCTCCTCTATTGGAAGTTGTCAAATGGGGAGTCAAGGACAGCACATGAAAATATGTCTAATTAGCTGTCACTTTCTTAGGTTACAGCTGGTAGAGAAGTAACATTCGCAATTCAATACGGTGTCCATGAAGTTAACCTTTCGGTACAATATGTGGTGCGTGGCCTACTGCTGTGTGTCTCATACTAATGGACAGGAGTTGAGACTGGAAAGTAAGGCTCGAAGGGAAACCCTTCCCACACTCCGCACTCTCCCTTCCCAGGTTTCTCTTTGTATGAGGCACATAACAGTATGCATTCCAGTGGGCTTGGCAGACATATGCAATAGCAACTGCTGGTTCAGTAAGGAAAGCAACGGGAAACTAACTCATTTCCCTAGTATGTCACATACTAATGGACAGGAGTTGAGACTGGATCATAAGGCTCGAAGGGAAACCCTTCCCACACTCCGCACTCTCCCTTCCCAGGTTTCTCTTAGTATGAGGCACACAACAGTAGGCCATGCACCACATGCTGGCTTACAACTTCAAAGTTTCATAAAGTTATACGCTATAAACTTCTGGTTTTCACAAAAATGATCACAAATTTATCTATTATAAAGATAAAAGGTAAACATAAACAGCAATTTTCCAACTTAGTATGGTTTTCTAGAGTGTGTGGCATTTAGAATTACAGAAACATACTTTACATCTGGGCTTTAAATATCCTCTGAGATATCGAAAAAATTGAATAACAGAACTTCAAGTTAAGACAATTCTTTTGAGATATCAAAAATTCAAGTTATAGAAGTTTGACTGTAAATATTTCCTGAAATTCATGCTTTTCAGAGCTGTTAGACACATGCTTTAATGTTTCTGATACAATTAATCCAGATATGACATGTATGCATGTATTTTTGATGTGTTATTACCTGGAAGTAATATGTCATGAATGATGTAGTATTCTTCTTCAAACACCCACCAGCAGCCTTCGAACTTGGTCTCATAAAAGTGATGAGTATCCTCCATGCCATTGAAACACACCTGCCACAAACCTGCAGGATAAATGAACAAGCTGCATTATTTGGAGACAGAAATAATTATAAAGTATTTCTTAGCAATGCCTTTGCTGGCAAGACGTAATGTTTACAGTGCACTATGTCTTCTGGTATGGCTAGAACAATTTTGTTCCTTTCATTGATCTGTCTCAGTCTCATCCTTGGCTTTGACAACATGAAAGTGATTGAGGTATGAGCGATGCTAGTAAAGCCATTCCTTATGCAGCCAGTCCCTGCTATGAATGGTGCCAAAATGTTGCCCATAGGGTCAGTCGACTGATGTATGCATTCCAGTGGGCTTGGCAGACATATGCAATAGCAACTGCTGGTTCAGTAAGGAAAGCAACAGGAAACTAATTCATTTCCCTAGTATGCCTCTTCAGTGATTCCTAAGACATTTATGACAGCTAATGGTGGAGCTGTTGAGGATCCAACCAGCCCTTGGGCTGAGGACTGAACGTACAGTACAGTAACGTGTTTTTAAATACAGTCAAACCTGCCCTACCGGACACCTCCACTTATGGACATTTTTCCACGGAACCGATTTTATTTTACGTAAGACACGTGTTAAATAAGCCTCATTTAAGTAAAACTCTTTCTTGAATAAAATTACTGTCCACCTATTCAATACAATTATATTTTGTAGTGATTAAATTCTACATGAAATATAAACACTAGTTAGGGGCATGTTTCGCCCTAGTTTGGGCATCTTCAGCCTAATACTAATATTAAGGTAAAGTCTTAAATCTATTAACACTGGAACTTAATACTAAACTTAAATTAATATCAAATACTAAATACAATGGTCTTATGCTTATTACAAAGTTGTGTTTTAGGTGATATTTACATAGTTTACAATATGTACATTAACTAAATACCAGAATTTGTGAACAAGGAAGCAATAAAATATTTTATTTTACAATGACTAGAAAACATCTGAAACGTCTGGATGAAAGTTTATGCAGATGAGTACGTATTGGCTAGAGATTGATCACAGCGAGAATTGGAGTTTCGTTCAAAGGAGATTATGGTCATTATCATAATATTGTTGCAAAACTGGAACCACGGTTTGAGAAGCCCCAATTCACGCTGTGATCAATCTCTAGTCAAACAGTTGGAGAAACTCCAATTCTCGTTGTGATCAATCTCTAGCCAATACATACACATTTGCATAAACTTTCATCCAGACGTTTCAGACGTTTTCTAGTCATTGTAAAATAAAATATTTTATTGCTTCCTTGTTCACAAATTCTGGCATTTAGTTAATGTACATATTGTAAACTATGTAAATATCACCTAAAACACAACTTTGTAATAAGCATAAGACCATTGTATTTTGTATTTGATATTAATTTAAGCTTAGTATTAAATTCCAATATTAATAGATTTAAGACTTGACCTTAAGATTAGTATTAGGCTGAAGATGCCCAAAACTAGGGCGAAACATGCCCCTAACTAGTGTTTATATTTCATGTACAATTTAATCACTACAAAATATAATTGTATTGAATGAGTGGATACAGTAATTTTATTCAACAAAGAATTTTACTTATTGTATCTTCAATACGGAACAAAATGAGATTAGTTACTTGTAAGCCTCATTTAAGCGGACACTTTACACGTTCCAGTACTCTTTCTTTACACAAGGCTTTATCATAAAATTATTCTGAAAACACACAGGAATTCCTTTTGAATGTTTGTACTATTACATGTGCAAGGAAAACAGAAAGAAAGGTACATAGGAATACTTTGCATGGTGGCCTAAAGCTGAAAAGCTGAAAGTGAAGGGTTGTCCAAAAAAAATTTATAGCTAATGCAAAATTACTTCACAAATAGAAAAGTGCACCTGATCATTTGCGGCACAACTGCGATAAGAAACGTAGATTGAGGATGCCCACAAAGCTCTGCTTGTAGCCCGGGACTCTGGGACATACTCAATGATGATATTCTTCAACAGAAGCTTCCCCATAATTGTTCGCTAACTGCTTATGCAGATGATGCATTACTACTAGTTAGGGGTAGAACAACAAATACATTAACATCTGCAGCAAATGAAGCACTCGACATACTTCTAAGGTGGGGACAGAACAACAAATTGAAATTCAATGCATCTAAGACTGTTGCTATGCTAGTCACCAAGAAAAGGAAATTTGAGACACCGGTGGTTAAACTAGACGGCCAAAAATTAGATATTGTAGACAGCATGACATATCTAGGAATAATTTTAGACAGCAAACTTTTATTTAGATCGCACTTTCAACATTTGGAAACCAAAGCAGCCAAACTGTATGGGAGCCTGACAATGGTAGCACGACCCACCTGGGGACTAAACTCGGAAATTTTGAAGATTATATATTGTGGAGCTGTTGAACCAATGGTGCTTTATTGTGTCACTGCTTTCTAACATGTTCTGCATTAAAAATGGGCGCTACAGAAATTGTCTCAAATTCAAAGAGGTTTCGTGTTACGCATCACACGCACTTACCATACAATATCAACAGACGCTGACATTATTTCTGGTATAGAACCTCTGCATCTCACAGGACTCAGCATGTCAACTTCTATCAACTGTAAGAAGAACAGAATACGTCTGCGGGATTTGGAAGGAGTGGAACTTGAACTTCCTGCACATCATACTGCCACCGGACATCCAGCAGATTATATGAGCTCTGTATTTGACCAACCATGTACCAAAGATCACAGCCATTGAATATACATAGATGGTTCTCGCATTTCCAGCAGCGGAACACTAGTGGGCTGCGCCTTCATGGTATATGAGGGTGAAGACGAAGTTCATTCTGAGAAAATAAAACTAAAGGAATACTGTTCTGTGTTTCAAGCCGAGCTGCTTGCAATACTAAAAGCACTCGAGTGGTGCATAAACAAAAATACGTGTGCGACTATACTCAGTGATTCACAAGCGGCGCTAAACTCCATAAAAGATAAATATAACTTACACAATTTGGCAGTACATGTAAGAGAGAACATATCAAAGTACAATAAACATAGATGTTTCGGTTGGGTGCAAGGTCATTCCGCCATAAAAGGGAACGAAAGAGCTGACCAATTGGCCAAAGAAGCTTGTAATTCTAACTTGTCAGAGAGTTATACTAAATGCCCAATTTCTTTGGTCAAAAGAACCGTAAAGGATGAAATGCTCTCTCGTTGGAATGAACTGTGGTTAGCAAGTAAAAATGGCTCAGTAACCAAAGACTTGTTTTTTTCCAAATGTATATAGTAGGCTGGGATGTAAATATATAGTGTGCAACTTTCATTTAACTCAAGTGCTTATCAGGTCATGGTAAATTCAATGTTTACTTCAAGCGATTCAAAATTCCAACACAAAATGGCTCACTGTGCTTCTGCACTGAAGATATTCAAACTGTAGAACACATTCTGTTCAACTGCCCTGCTTTTGAGAGAGCACGTTTTGAACTTAAGATACATTTGTTAATTTGCAGTTGCTATTTCAAAAATCCACTAAATTACATATTTTACAAAAAATGCTGCACTTTTCAATTTTCAGAATTTAATGATTACGTATTTAAACATATATAATTTGATACTGTCTGCTAATTATTGTATTTATTATGATCTGATATTTTAAATATTAGTACTCTAGTATTAAGGATTGTATATACGAAGTGTGTTTTTTAAGTAAGGTCCGTTTCGTTGTAGAGACTAGAAGTTTCCGCGTATATCGCAACAAGCATGTGCGTCATGTACCGGCATGTCTCAGGAACAACTGTGCTCAATTTCAGCTCTGTAGCTAACCTGTATGGTTCTGTTCTGTGCTTTCAAAATGTTTAAGACTATCAACTCGCCCGCCGCGTGTGAGGTTCGGTCGGTGATACGGTTTTTGACAGCAAGGAACCTGTCTGCTGCAGAAATTCATCAACAGATTTACGAAGTGTACGGTGATACTGTTATGAGTGAAAGCAAAGTGCATAAGTGGGTACAATTCAAAGATGGCCGTAACAACGTCCATGATGAGGACCGCTTTGGTCGCCCTTCTTTGATTACAGAGGATTTGGTGGCTTCAGCTGAAGCGAAGATTCATGAGAACAGGCGCTTCACAATAGCAGGTCTCTCAAACGAATTTCCTGACGTGTCGAGATCAGTGCTTTACACACTGTTTCTGAACACCTAAAGTTTAGGAAACTGTGCTCCCATTGGGTCCTGAAACGCCTAACAGAGGACCAGAAAAACCAAAAATTTGAGTGTGTGATGAAGTTCTTGACTCGGCTTTTTGAGTCAGACCGTAAATGGAGACGAAACATGGGTTTCGCATATCATGCCCGAATCAAAGCAACAGAGCATGGAATGGAGACACACACTCGCCTGTAAAGGTGAAGGCCAAAGAGACACTGTCCCAGCGCAAAATCATGGCATCAGTGTATTGGGATAGGCATGTTGGCATGGTGTTTTGTTGGTCGACTTCACTCAACGAAGAATCACTATCAATGCAGAAGCATACTGCCAAACCCTGAGAAATCTACGCAGAGCGATTCAAAACAAAAGACGCGGCATGCTGACAAAGGGAATTGTCCTTCTCCATGACAATGCAAGACTTCACACTGCAGGTCAGACCCGCGATTTATTGGACAGTTTTGGCTGGGAAGTTTTAGACCACCCACCCTACAGTCTTGATCTTGCGCCGAGCGATTACCATCTGTTCCTCCACCTCAAACAACCATTACAATGATAACGACAATGTGAAAACAGCAGTGAACTCTTGGTTATCGGAGCAGGCGGCAAGTTTCTATGAAGAGGGTATTTTAAAATTGGTTATGAGGTACGATAAGTGTTTGAACAAACTTGGCAACTATGTCAAAAAATAGAGTGAAGTATGTACTTTCTGAAAATAAATTTACTTTTTTGAAATAACCTTTCGTTGTGTACTTATTTTCAAACAGACCTTACTTAAAAAACACGCCTTGTATCATACTTTTATCTTTCCATTTCTGTTCATGTCTATTTTGCTGTTTATGTATTGAATTTTATCAGAGAAATTGTATATTTTGTATAAACTACAACCCTAACATACCTTATGGTAAAATAGGGTTCACAGCACTTTGGAGATTAAATAATAATACATAGGAATGCTGAAGTAGCCGTGAAGTTAATTGTTCTGTACTGAGCTCTTTCCAAACATCTCGTTAGGGTCGTCTTTTGTTGTAATTAGTGTACATTCTGAGATTTGTAGTTGCCTGAAAATGCTACCAGTGAATGTTTACTCATGAGTAACCAAGGGATTTTCCAGCATATCTTGCATCATTCTATTCATAACTCATATTGTCACTGATAAGGTTGAGGTCATGTAGTTCAGTTAAACTTGACAAGGAAGAGACTTTCATGTGCTGATCGTTGAAGCAGAAATACCATAGCATTTCGATCGCCCAGTAAACATGAGGAGGGGCGAGTGTGTTTAGATCTCGAGATAAGAAAAAATGTAGTGCGAAAGGACTTAAAGTGAGAAAAGCTCCCTGAAGAAATAAACTGAAGAATAAAAATATTTTAAGTGAGTGGGAAGTAAATAGGAATCAAGGAATGAAAAGAAAGTGGGAGTGTTTTGGCAGACGTGAACATTGTGGTATATGAGTGATTCAAATGTGTTCGAGCAAACAAAACGTGAGTGAGTGGGCCAATGTTATAAGAAAAAGCACGAGAAATTGCAAATAACCTGAAAAATTGAGGTTAATTGAATAAAGAATGTGTGTGTCACACTGGGTCGTTATTCCCTTTTCGAGCATATCGCAGTAAAGAAATATGTGCTAAATTTGTACACCCAGCTGAATGATTATTTCCCAAACCTATAATGAATTTAAAGGCTGTAAAATCACTTGTAATATCTCCCAGACATATATTTAATTATATATTATTTAGATTAATAAAAATAAAGATGTATGCTTATATTTAAGGTGGATGTTCTTTGCCGTTAAAATGTTCCATTAATTTTTACAACCTTATTTTGGTAGACACCTCTCGTAACGGACATTTGTCCACAGAACTGACGGTGTCCGCAGAAGAGAGGTTCGATTGTATCATAAACAGCTAATGCATCAAAATTAATACTTTGGAAATTTCTAACCCTTATTTCCAGTAGTGGTCAATGGAATCCCACACCAGTAACTATTCAAAAAATAGAGTATAGAGTAATAAATAATTTACAAGATTGTGAGCAACTCAAAAACACCTCGACAATGTTGTGAGATGGACAGCAGGCAATAGTATGATGATGAACGGGGTTAAAAGTAGGGTTGTGAGTTTCACTAATAGAAAATGCCCTCTCAGTTTTAATTACTGCGTTGATGGGTGAATGTTCCTTATGATGATCACTGTAAGTACCTAGTTGTTAACATAAGGAAAGATCTTCATTGGAGTAATCACATAAATGGGATTGTAAATAAAGGGTGCAAATCTCTGCACGTGGTTATGAGGGTATTTAGGGATTGTAATAACGATGTAAAGAAGAGGGTATACAAGTCTCTGGTAATATCCCAACTAGAGTATGGTTCCAGTATAAAGGACCCTCACCAGGATTACTTGATTCAAAAATTGGAAAAAATCCAAAGAAAAGCAGCTCAATTTATTCTGGGTGATTTCCAACAAAATAGTAGCATTACAAAAAGGTTACAAAGTTTGGGTTGGGAAGGAGACGAGCTGCTCGACTAGGGCCTAAGTGGTATGTACTCTAGAATAAGAACTTTGTTGGGTGACCTATGGCCGAGCTGTAAATGAATTTTGTCTGAAAAGTGTCGACTGTGTCACCAGAAAACTTTCTCTAACTTATAATAAGTGGTATGTTCCCAGCTATCAGTGGAGAAATGGCACGGAATGACATAAGTAGACGAATAAGTTTGAGTGGTATTTTTAAAAGTAGGAAAGACCACAATATAAAGTTGGAATTCAACAGGACAAACCTGGACAAATATTTGTTTATAGGAAGGAGAGTTAGGGACTGGAATAATTTACCAAGGGAGATGTTCAATAAATTTCCAAATTCTTTGCAGTTATTTAAGAAAAGATGAGGAAAACACAGACAGGGATTCTGCCACCTGGGTGACTGGCCTAAATGCAGAACAGTGGCGATTGACGTAATGGAAACGTCAGTAGTTAAGGATTAATAACAGCAATAATTGTACAGCCTCAGCTGCTATGTGCAGATATTTTGATCTGAGGCCACATAGGCCACCTGTCTGCCTGTTTTTCTCTAATAGATGGTAAAGAACTTTGTTGGGTGACCTATGGCCGAGTTGGAAATGAATTTTGTCAGAAAAGCGCCAACTGTGTCACCAGAAATCTTTTACAAGCTGACAACGTACGGGGAGTGCCCTTCATTAATACAACAACCTTTGCCGGGAATGACCCCACGATCTTGGGATCCACCACTGATCCAAAGTAGGCCTATACAGGTGATCCGATTTTCTCTGTGGTGATGGTGGTGGTGGTTATTAGGAAGTACAACTCGGCGACCATCCTCTATATAACACTAATCGGAAAGAAGAATAAGGAAGGGATCCGATACTTTGAAAAAAGAAGATATTGGCCACAGGAAGCTAAGGACCGAGCTCGATAGCTGCAGTCACTTAAGCGCGGCCAGTATCCAGTAATCGGGGATAGTGGGTTCGAACCCCACTGTCAGCAGCCCTGAAGATGGTTTTCTGTGGTTCCCATTCTCACACCAGGCAAATGCTGGGGCTGTACCTTAATTAAGGCCACGGCCGCTTCTTTCCCATTCCTAGGCCTTTCCTATCCCATCGTCGCCATTAAGACATATCTGTGTCGGTGCGACGTAAAGCAAATAGCAAAAAAAAAAAAAAGGAAGCTAAGGACCACGAAGGACGTTGAAATGAAACGCTCCCTAGCCCTCGAATGCTCTATATTAACGCCGGGGTCGGAAAATAACAAGAGTTGATCAAGGAAGGTGGGTAGGATAGATGAAAGTGAGGAGCCTGGCACATGTGGAAGCAATGCCAGGACTCAGCTATAAGCCCCGTGGTCACCAACCCATGCTCCCAAGTTCAGAGCCCCTGGTGCCCCTATTTGTCGTCTCTTACAACAAGCAGGGGATACCGTGGGTTTATTCTACTGCACCCAACCACATGGAGAAATTTTCTCTTAAGGGTCTAATGTTATATTTTACATAATTCCTGTATGTCAAATTTAGGAAGAATATTAATACTGTATATGTTCAAAAAATTATACAGCAAGAAAATCAAAGTAGTGTGTTCTATTTTAGTTAAACATTACTTAGTTTATACAAACATTTCACTGATTCATGTGTCAAGAACTCTATGAGATATGCTGCTTTGCATTATATACGAATTATAGTTTTATTTATTAGCCTGTTAAGATGTTACTACAGTCCATTATATACAATTTTGGACAACAATAACATATTTTCATAGCTTAACTAGGACCACATAAACAACAGTTCGTTTTTGAACCACACGTAAGTATTGAATGAAACTTATGCTTGTCCACGGTCACTTAAAGGATTGTGGTTGTTTAACAACTGAACAAGAACAAAAATTCTCTAGGCCTAGATTTATTTACTCCCACCAGTCTCCCTTACTGTGACAGGATTCATGATTCACTAAATGCTGAAGATATGATAACCTTAAGTAACAAAATATGAAGATGAACTATAAAATTTACAGTAGGTTGGATTTCGTTACTTCATGCACTGATAAAATTGTTAATTACTTCCTTCTAGACCACGCCTTTGGCATGCATACAAGTCTTACCTATCCTGATGAATTTGGGATCCTTCAATTTTCCGTCCGTCTCTAACCAATACGGCGTAACGAACGCTATGAAGATAAATAAGAATGCCAAAACCGTACTATAAGTGGCTGTCAAGCCTGTTTTGGACTTAGAGCCCATCTTAAAAATTATTTATATTAAGGCCCTTTTCTCAATGTTTGCATTTATACCCAAGACGTTCGTGTTGGTGTTATTAACGGAAACCCATGATACCTTGCGCTAGTCTTGTCACGTATATTTCCGGTTAATAACAAAAGAATGGCGGTAGATTTGAACGGACGAACCTTTGTGATCTAGAGCCGACAGCCGATTCTCTAGGAATGGGTTTGCGAGACAAACAATTTGAGGACATTGTAAGAGGAATATTGAAGGATTCCGTTCATATCTTGAACAATGATTCGATATTGGAACACTGGTGGTACGTTGAAGCTGAAAGACTCGAAGATATGTTTATTATCTTCAATAAATAAATGCATAATAATGTTATTTTTACGTCCCAATAATTACTTTTACGGCTTTCTGAGATGCCGAGGTGCTGGAATTTTGTTTTGCAGGAGTTTTTAGACTTGCCAGTAAATCTGCCTGCCAAGTTGGGCTCAGAAGGCCAGCGCTGTACCATCCGAGCTACTCAGCCCAGCACAATTTTATTTCAAGAAATAAATTATAGTACGCGAACCTTTTCTTGATACCAAGTTCCCATTCTGCACTAGGGAGCTCAGGTATCAAGAATAGGTTCGCGTACTATACGAGAATTACTTTTTTTTTTTTTTTTTTTTTTTTTTTTTTTTTTTTTTTTTTTTTTTTTTTTTTTGTAAAAAGTAACAATAACAAGTAGAATTTGCTATGAGTGTAATCGTTACAAATAATCCGATTACTTTTACTCAGTTACTTTCCATTACAATTATTCCCTAATATTCTGACATGTGAATGACCTAAAATATTGTTTAGAGATCGCCGATAATCATTCTGAAACATCTGACGTTTAAAAAAAATTCAATGTTGCGAATTTAAAAACTTCATTGACCACATTCGCCAGATAAATGTTTAGTTATAGTATCAAAAGTGACGTTTGACTGTACTTTAACTATGTTAAGATAAACAACCATTATTATTATTAATAAGTTGGGCGTGCACTAAGGGGCGTCCAGCTGTGAGCTTACATTCTGGAGATAGTGTATTCGAACCCCACTATCGGTAGATGTGAAGATGGTTTTCCATGGTTTCCCAATTTTACACCAGGCAAATGCTGGGGCTGTACCTCAATTAAGGCCATGGCTGCTTCCTTTCCACTCCTATCTGTATCGGTGCAACGTAAAGTAACTTGTAATAATAATAATAATTTGTAAAAACGTTTTAGTGTTGAAGTAGATTACTGTGCATTTTGTTCCTTCACATGAAATAATAAACACCGTACCGGTATGTCTCTATCCTGTTCTTGTCACAACCTCCCTAACGGTACAGGTCGACGACGATGAACAGCTGTATCAATGGACCATTTGCGAGTAGCAGTAACAGCACTTCCCAGTACAGTGACATAAGATTAGCATGCCTGCCTCTTAGCCGAATTTTTATGTGGATTGGAAGGTTGTTTTCATTAATTGTTTTAATAATTTATTTATTTATTAAAAATACTCATTTCATTCACTAAAAGTTTAGGGAATATGAGGATTTCTCTGTACCAGCAATAAAACGTGAACCGTATTTTCTTTCAACTAACTTAGCCTTATATTTTATTATTGTATTCAGAGGAAACATATAATACATAAGATAGATAAACAAGGAATAGTAAACCAAGCAAGTTGGCTGTGTGGTTAGGGGTGCACAGCTGTGAGCTTGTATTTGGGAGATAGTGGGTTTGAACCCCACTGCCGGCAGCCCTGAAGATGGTTTTCCGAGGTTTACCATTTTCACACCAGGCAAATGCTGGGGTTGTACCTTCATTAAGGCCACAGTCACTTCCTTCGAACTCCTAACCCCTTCCTATCCCATTATCGCCATAAGACCTGCCTGTGTCAGTGCGGCATTAAGTCAATTGTAAAAAAAGGAAAAGTAATACATATAACAGTCAAGATGCCAGTCCGCCTGGTGGCCATGATTGTTAACTCTTTGAAGTTTAAACGGCCTGACACCGTAATTAATCGGTTCGAGTCCCGTTGGTTAAAAAATTCTCACCATCAGAGGTGGTGGTATACAATTTCTAATCACTAGATTGCGTGCCAAAAGCCTGAATTAAATTTCAAACCTCTCCGCAGTGTTCATATGGAGTGAGGGAATATGACACTGTTGATGGCGATTTATCCATCGGATGGTCACGTTAAGCTTTGACCGGACCCCTTGGTGCTATTCGACAGGAGTAGTCTATGTGCCGGCAGCGGATTTCACCCTCTCCCTTCCTACTATCAGATATCACAACATTTATATCATCTCATTAACTTCTCTGATGAGGTTGACTTCAGGAAGGGCATCTGGTCGGAAAGAACCCACCACGACAGATTCATCTCACCTCATACCCGACCCTGTAAAGAAGTGGGACAAGGGTTGGACAAACGTATCAGTCAAGATGCCATTTTAAGTCCATGGCATAGGAAGCTATTTTCGTTCAGTCCGTGATATCCGGAATTGTTTTACTGTGGGTATGTGTGCGATGCCCAGCTAAATCTATGGGACACAGAGATCTGAAATTTTTAACTTACATGGACTCAGCATTTCACCGAACACGGCTGTATGAAAGAGAAATGTTTGCTCCAAGAAATGAAGCTGTCAGTGTCATCAGCAAGCAACTCCTACTAGAATTACCCGGTGTTCTACAAATTTACAAGTCTACCAACATGACATGTAATACATTAGGTCAACTATAGGACAGAGCTTTTGAACAACTTGGAGTCAAGTCGAACCCACCACGAGTCAAGTCTTCAAGTGGACGATTAGGGCACCAATTGTCCTTCTCAGGTATAAGAATCCTCCTTCCCTCTGCAATGGGACAAGACTCTCAGTAAAGAAACTGATGTCAAATATTGTTGAAGCCACCATAATGATTGGACAAACTGCAGGCGTATAGTATTAATTCCTCAGATTCAAATCATCCCTTCGGATATACCATTTCAATTTATACATCTGCAGTTCCCCTTTTGTTTGAGTTTCACCATGTGATCAAAAATGCACAAGGGCAATCGCTGAGAGTTGTAGGACTTGATCTTTGGAAATAGTACTTCTCCCATGGTAAATTGTTGTGGATTGTTCAAAAATAGAAAGGCGAACACATAGCTCCAAATGGAAGGACACTTAATTTAGTTCACCCAGAATCTCTATAAGGAAAAATTGTTTTTTTAATATGTAATATTATCTTTTATATTATTTTAATATCATTTGTACCATCCACCAACCCAGTATTCTTAAGCATTAAAAGTAACAATATAATTAAAAATAAAATAATGTTTTTCATGCAATTCATGTAAAAATGGTGTGTGTTAATAAATATATGTTTTTCTTTTATATACATGGTTTAGAAACATCTATAACACGATTGAATTAACAAATGTGGGTGTAGCCATGGACACATGCTAGTAAATAAATAAACTTGGTAGCATGAGTTGGAGACCATGGGGCCCATAGCTGAATCCTGACATTGCTTCCACTTATTTGTTTCAGGCTCCTCACTTTTACCTATCCTATTCAACCTCCCTTGGTCAACTCTCGTCCTTTTCTGACCCGACGGTATTAGAACATTCAAGCCTAGGGAATCTTGTCTTTCTTTGGCCGATATCTTGGATTTTTCAAAGTGTTGGATCCCTTCCATAATTACCCTCTGATTAGTGTTAATAGAGGATGGTTGCCCAGTTGTATTTCCTCTTAACATAATGATCAGTGCCTAACGCTCTAATTAACCAAGTCCTGAGATCACTTGAAGAAGTGTGTCGAGGGAAAAGGTGGACATTTAGAGTAATTTGTGTGGAGTGAACTGAAAGTAATAAATAACATACCTACTGTATATGCATGTAGGTGTAACTTTTCTTATGGTTTGTGGTGTGACTAATTAATACATGTTTCTTGTTTCCCTTTCAGTGTGGTTTGAACCAACAGACCTAAGAAAAGCTGCAAAGCCATTCTCAACTGATCTCTGGAAAACCATGAGCTTCATATCACCTAACTTAAATGAGCTGCGGATGATAGCCAAAAGTATAGGTAAGACTCTGTGTATTGATTAAGGCAAAAGCTAGTAAATTTAAGAGTATTAGCTGTAGCATAGTTCTTAATAAAGTATTTACAAAAATCACAGGAATAGACCCAGCTTTTGGGTGGTTAGGCCGTGTGCATTTCCATTCCATTTGGGCTCATTTGTTGGATTGGTATGCCCCTCCAAGACTCTGCTTAGCAGCATTTACAAGCTCATTATCAGCTGGACAATGCTGCTAGTGGTGATTGTTGTTTAACCCTCAGTTGGTCATGCTTTGGACTCTTCGCCGCCGTTTTCCCTTCACCCATTGATAACACTGGTTAAAGTCTCCTACAGTGCTGTTTCTCATTGTAGCTTCTGTTCCTTCGTTAAACTATAAATTATGGTCAATATTATTTATATTTGTTCCTTTGTTTTTGAATGAGGTGTTGATAAACATAGGGTCAGTCGTTTAGACCGTGGTGCGCCTTTTGTAACAATGGAGTGTTTTCATTCTGCAAATCCGAGTTATACATTGTACATTTTCTTTATAGTTGGCAGACTTCTCAATTTTATGAACTCTTAACAAGAGATCCTTGACAAGGATGAAATTAGTAGATATAACACGGACGCTGAGAATGAATTTTCTGATGAGGAAGCTAATGTGGTGAGTGGTTTATCAAATACCAATGGCACTTTCATTTCAGGAAAGGATAATACAACAATGTGAACATATATAGCACACAATTGTTTTATCATCAAAATGTTCTAGTTTCCTACACACACGGGAAGAGGAGGTGATAATCCTAAAAGAAAGAAAAAGTTGTGACATTGTTTAAAACAGTTTTTACTTCATTTTTTCATTCCTCTTTATGACTTGCAAGGCTCTAATAATCATGTAACGATATAACCAGCAATTTTGACACAAGAATCAAGAGTGGCGAAACAACCGACATGGGACAACTAGCGTTACAGAATGAAGCGCACCTCACTACGGGTTAAAGAGTCAAAGAGAACAGAGAGAAGAGACCTCCTCTTGGTCTTGTTGTCCACAACATTGTCCTGACAGCTACGTCAAATTATCTGAAAATAGATCTTCAATTATTATCCTCGCCAGATGACATCCCTACATGTTCAGAAACCTCTTTCCTGCTGAGGTATCCAGTTTATTGTACAGAAAGTTATGGCAATTCATTCATACACTACATTGCCATTAACGACCAGACAATCCTAGATACTACCTTAACTGGAACTGCTATGATGTCAAGTGGTATTGGTGATTATTGTTTTAAGAGGAAGTACACTGATGGAAAAAAAAAATACAATTTTGGAAGATAAAATTAATATATTTTTTGTTTTCATCTGAAAGGAGTAGCTTTATTTTTAACATTGGCATACAACTTTTACAGTTTTATAGCTAATCACAAGGGAGAGCTAGTTATGATCATAATCCAGCCCATTGGCTCCTCAGTACTCTCATGGAGCTCAACTACAGAGGTGAATGGAACACAAAATACTGAGTCCGAACATGAAAACACAAAATGCTTTTAACATTTTTCATTGATAGTATTAACTTTACAAGTAATGAACTTCATTCTGGTTCTGTATTGACTTCAAATATCTAAGATCAAATTCTAAAGAAATTTATTTATATAAAGTCCACCTGTTCAATACACTTCTGCCATTTAATAAATGGTCTGTTTAAAAAGTTACATAGTTGTTCAAAAAACTACCTAGGACATGTTTTGACCTAGCCTAGAGGTTGTCATCAGCTAAAATAACATAAAGAAGAAAGACATAGAACAAAACCAGTGATACATAAAAATCCAAGATAAAATACAATCAACGAATGCAATGGGAGTATGTTTAAAATGTACATAGTTTCAGTATTAAAAATACACTTAACAAATACAATGGAAATCTGTTAAAAATGTACATGGATTCAAACTTGAACGAATTTAGTTATGAGTGTGGGTCCAACTGTATTTAATAAAATATTGGTTAGCTGAAGGAAATACTTAAAGAAACTTGCAGATCCTGGCTATACTTGTATTCTCCATGATGCAATATAACAGATTTTTCAAAAACTTCACTCTGTTTCCAGAAACATGACAAATTAGAACAACATCTGTCTTCACAATTCTTTTAAGTATTTCCTCCAGCCAACCAATATTGTATTAAATACAGTTGCATCCACACTCATAACTATATTTGTCTAAGTTTGAATCCATATACATTTTTAACAGACTTCCATTGTATTTGTTGAATGTATTTTTAATAAATTTTTAATAAAGCTATGTACATTTTAAACATACTCCCATAGCATTCGTTGATTGCATTATCTTGGATTTTTATGTATCACTGTTTATGTTATATGTCTTTCTTCTTTATTTTATTTTAGCTCATTATGACCTCTAGGCTAGGTCAAAACATGTCCTAGATAGTTTTTTAAACAACTACCGTATGTAACTTTTTAAACATACCATTTATTAAATGGCAGAAATGTATTGAACAGGTGGACTTTATATAATTAAATTCTTTTAGAATTTAATCTTCGTAGTAACTTCCACGCAAGATTTTCTTTTCCCTCGGTTCATCTCTGTATGTAATGTAAGAATCACCACTAACACTTTTTCTATTTCTACTTTTCCCTTTCCCAATTTCCGATATTATCTTTTACGTTTTCTGTAACTTCCACTGGTAGAACTCTGATTATGTTTGCTCCAGTCATATATAGGACATACTGAATCATATGTTAGGGACTCTCTGTATTTCGTCAATAAGTTGTCACATGTAATTAATCTCATAATGGAACTGTATTGAGGATAATATATTAAAATTATAAAATTCTTTTATTAACAACCACCTACTCAATACAATATTGTAATATAATATTGTAATATAATATTGTATTGAGTAGGTGGTTGTTAATAAAAGAATTTTATAATTTTAATAAAATAAGTTGTCAACCATAACCCTTCAACCCACTGCACTTCTAGTGAGTTTCGATGTGGAGTCCTTGTTCACTAAAGTGCTGATTGACTTGGTCATGTATCTGATTGAACATTATTAAGATATTTCATCATTGCGTGACTTCCAGCTATTTCTTGTTGGATGCACAATTTTACAAACAGATGGATGGTGTGGATGTGGGAAGTCCACTTTTGCCAGTAGGGCTGATTTCTTTATGGAGCATTTTGAGAAGGAGGCTATAACCCAGTGGCGTATCCTGGATTCCCTATGGAGGCATGCAACTAGTAACCATGCAGTAGCACAATGTATTTAGTAAATTCCAATTCTTCTTATCCTAGTTACATGTGGGTGAACTCGACCCTGCAATTCTTTTTTTTAGAATTCCTTGGTGACGTCTGAATATTGCCCTCAATTCTGATTTAAGTCATACTGTATCAAAATATTTTGCATAGACTTCAATCAATTTACTGAATTGCTCTTTAGGAAAATCGCCGGAAAAAGTGGAAATTGCTTACAAATATTGTGTGGTGCCCCAATATTTTAGCTTAGAACTCTGGCCTGTAAGGTTCAGTTGTCTAAGGTTCAATATGATGCGAATTTCTGTCAAAGAATTATCGTTCTTTTATACATCTGCTGTGTGCCAGTACTTATTCGACAACATTGTCACATAGCAATATTTTTAGACACAATGGCGTGAAGCAGTTCTGATGTGTACGTCATTTGCTCTCTCTTTCTTTCTTTCTACAGTGTCCGACTCGTTGGCTGAACGGTCAGCGTACTGGCCTTCGGTTCACAGGGTCCCGGGTTCAATTCCCGGCCGGGTCAGGGATTTTAACCTTAATTGGTTAATTCCAATGGCACAGGGGCTGGGTGTATGTGTTGTCTTCTCATCATTTCATCCTCATCACGACACGCAGGTCGCCTACGGGCGTCAAATAGAAAGACCTGCACCTGGCGAGCCGAACCCGTCCTGGGATATCCCGGCACTAAAAGCCATATGACATTTTTTTTTTTTCTTTCTACAGTGGATTAGATGGTGAGACTTAACACCAGCACCACAAGTAGTCAAGCAATGGAACTAGTGCAGTTCTGTGGAACTTTGAAACTTCTGACAGATGAAATTAATAATAATTGACTTGAAACAACCTAAAATCGTACTTCAGACAGTTCTTTGAGCTCTCATAATGCATGCAATGAATGCCTTGTATGCAAGAAAAATACGCCCCTGCTATAACCTATGATTTGGTGGAGGATTGTTGATGATACATTTGTGTTCTGGACAGAAGGTCCTGAGAAACTTCATCTATTTCTAAACCACCTATATCAGTGCATACTTCAATTAAATTGACTATGGAGTTGGATGGATGCCTTCCTTTCTTGGATGTTCTAGTAAGAAAGAAACTGGATGATTCCTTAGGACATATCATCTATCATAAGCCTACCCACACAAATTGCTATCTCCATGCAGATTCTCACCACTATCCAGCACAAAAACAGAGCATGCTTACGACACTCACCATGAGGGCAACACATAAGTCACATTCAAGGGTAATGGTTGAAATGATGTACAGATTCTTAGAAGTGAAGGGAACTGCCTACCTGCCTTACATTCACAATACCGCAGATCGAATTACTGAGGTCCTCATTTATCCACAATAAAAACAAAGACAAATTGTCCCCATTGTTACACCCTGGAGTGTACAAACGTCCCTGTACTTGTGGCAAAGTAAAAACTGATATGGCGTATGGCCTTTAGTGCCAGGAGTGTCCAAGGACATGTTTGGCTTGCCAGGTGCAGGGTTTTTTAAATTTGATGCCATAGGCGACCTGCGTGTCGCGATGAGGATGAAATGATGATAAAGATGACATATACATCCAGCCCCCGTGGCAGCGGAATTGATCAATGATGGTTCAAATTCCCGACCCTGCCGGGAATTGAATTTGGGATCCCCGTGACCAAAGGTCAGCATGCCAACCGTTTAGCCATGGAGCCGGATTACGGCAACGTACACATTGGCCAAACTTACTGGTGCATTGGTACTTGTATCTAGGAACACCAACAAAATATCTGTCTCAACCAGCCAGACTAGTCAGGAATAGCTGAGCATGCCCTGTCAACGGGTCATGATGTTGTGTTTCAAGATTTCAAGCTCTAACCCACACTAAAACTACAGGTCTAGGATTATACAGGAAGCCATGGAAATACGTACATAAAAATCCTAACAATTTCAAAGTCTTAATTAAAAAACTGTTCTCTTCTGCTGCTCTTCTTTTCCAAAGTGAGTGTTGTCATTTGATTTAACTTTGTGACATTGGGTCTCTACAATTTTTGTTTATTGTTTGTTTTTTGTTTTTGTGTCCTTAGAGGGGTCTAGCGGCATCTATGTTAATTATTTATATATATTTTTAATTAGCCACATCAGCTGCCTCCAGACGTAACATCGACACAAAAAAGTCCTTTTCAAAAGCTTTTTCAAAAATGAACAACTTATAAAAGCATACAGATCAGATATGAACAAAAGTTCTATATACTTTAACATTTTAACATCTATTTAAGTTAAGTTAAGAAATTGTTTTAACCTAGGTTAGAACATAAGCAGATCCATCTTCCCTTCCTACTACATTGCCACATTCAACCCTCCCCACCTATTTTAACTATTTTTATATTTTTTAAATTAGTTTTGTTTTAAGCATAACAAGGGTACTATTTTATGATGGTTTTTTGAGAAGAAGAAAATTCTCTGTAATTTCACCTAAGCAATGTTATTTAGCTGAAGATGTTCCTAAGGAATGAAACATGTTCTAGGAATAATGAATTTGCTTAAAGCAAAACAGGTGGAAGTTTACTTTTATTGATTTAATGCAGTACTGTTCCAGCTGATTGTTGCATTCCATCCAAATGCCAGCCACTGCTTGACTTCAAGAGTGAAGTCGCCTTCACAGTTAATTTTAAACCCCTACCGAGCTCGATAGCTGCAGTCGCTTAAGTGCAGCCAGTATCCAGTATTCGGGAGTAGGTTCGAACCCCACTGATGGCAGCCCTGAAAATGGTTTTCCGTGGTTTCCCATTTTCACACCAGGCAAATGCTGGGGCTGTACCTTAATTAAGGCCATGGCCACTTCCTTCCCACTCCTAGCCCTTCCCTGTCCCATCGTCGCCATAAGACCTATCTGTGTCGGTGCGACGTGAAGCAACTAGCAAAAAAAAAAAAAAAAATTAAACCCAAGGGAGATGAAATCCTTAACCAGCTCTATTTCTTCAAGGTTGATTTTAATCTTAACATTTATGTTTCCTGTACCATGGTCTTAATCTTCTTGGTATTTAAGTACAGCCATAGCTTCTTACTTCCACCCTTTACCTTCCTGATGACATATTCAAATACCTCCTTGCTTTCAGCCAACAAGGTGTTATGGGTTGGTGCATAAGTTCGTAGCATTTTTCCATAAGTTTATTAAACATATCAGATACACGTAAGAGGGAAGCTAATCATCAGTAATATATTCTACTTCACTATTTACAACAATCTGCCAACTTTTCGATTCCGCACCTGTAGAAATCACGTGTTTCTGAGTCGAAGAACTCGTCAAGTCATGTTCAGAGCGCATTTTCTTCCGGAAATGAAGTTCCTTGAAGGTTGTTCGACAGAGAGCAGAAAAGGT